>NC_035107.1:46188120-46497933 GCF_002204515.2 Aedes aegypti
ATCGGGTATTAGTCTATGACACAGAGGTAGGTCGGAAGTGCTTTCACATAACCTCAGGAGTCCCGCAAGGTTCCATCCTGGGTCCGGTGTTATGGAATGTCATGTACGACGAGGTGTTGAGATTAAAATTCCCGGCGGGTGTGGCCATCGTTGGCTTTGCCGACGATATTACGCTGGAGGTCTACGGTGAATCGATCGAAGAAGTGGAATTGACTGCAGCCCACTCGATCGCAATTGTGGAGGAGCGGATGAGCTCCAGGAAACTGGAATTGGCTCACCACAAAACTGAGGCTGTTGTTGTCAACAACCGAAAGTCGGTGCAGCAAGCGGTGATCAGTGTAGGCGACTGCACAATCACTTCGAAGCGCTCCGTCAAACACTTGGGGGTGATGATCGACGACAAGCTAACCTTCGGTAGCCATGTCGATTATGCCTGCAAGAGAGCCTCCACAGCTATTGTGGCACTGTCCCGGATGATGTCCAATAGCTCTGCGGTGTACGCCAGTAAGCGTAAGCTTCTGGCCAGTGTCGCCTCGTCCATACTGAGGTATGGTGGCCCGGCTTGGGGCACGGCTTTGAGTACCGATAGCTACCGTAGCAAGCTAGATAGTACTTATAGGCTAATGTGCCTGAGGGTTGCGAGCGCGTACCGTACCGTGTCACACGATGCACTCTGCGTCATCACCGGTATGGTGCCTATTGGTATCCTTATCATGGAAGACATAGAGTGCTTCGAAAGGCGCGGCACAAGAGGCATACGCAGGACTGCCAGAACGACCTCCATGGTCAAATGGCAGCGTGTGTGGGACAGTTCCACCAAGGGAGTGTGGACTCACAGGTTGATTCCGAGGTTAGATACCTGGGTCAATAGGCGCCATGGGGAACTAACATTCCACCTAACACAGGTCCTTTCGGGCCATGGATGCTTTAGACAGTATCTATACCGTTTCGGTCATGCGGGTTCTCCCGAATGTCCAGTTTGTGCAGGTTTAGAGGAAACGGCGGAACACGTTTTGTTCGTGTGCCCGCGTTTCCGCACAATGCGTGACCGCATGTTTGCCACATGCGGTCGGGACACGACTCCGGACAATTTGGTCCAGAGAATGTGTGCAGACGAGTTTGGCTGGAATGCCGTTTCATCGGCTATCACCCACATCGTCTCGGAACTCTAAAGGAGGTGGCATGTGGACTCGAGGAGTGACTAGTGCAGACGCTAATCAACAGGTGGTCCAAGGGTTCGCAGTCGGCTACGTAGGTCATACCGGTGCCCTACGGTCGAAATCGACCTTTACAGCGATTAAGTGGCCGCGGGGAGAACATCCTGGTAGCGCTGCTGTCGTGGCGCCGGCCTACTGGGTGGATACGAGCCTCTGGTAGTTCGGGGCAGGTGGAGGCCCCTTCGTCAGCAATCCCAGCTGGTGCTAGCTGATAGGGCCTGAGCCTTCAGTAGGTCAAATTGCGAAGCCCGCAGTATCAGTTCTTGATACCTGCGGTGCAGCTGGGCGCGGGCTTAGTGGTCGACCCTGCCCGCTTTCAGCGGACAACGGGAGGTGAGGACCACCCGGGAAGCTGGCAATGCGCCAGCATGCTACCTTGGTGGACCCCCCTAAGCGTGTCATCGATGTTCGTTGCTGTATGGCTACGCAGCTAACCTGGAGGATGCGATGTGCAATAGCCCCTCTCCGAAGCAATGCCTTCTTGGTGGTCCCGGAGAGACGAAGGGTTTGGCGGCAATGGAAATGGTTTAGTGGGTCGGGGGTGTAGTCCTGTTTACTGCTTGTACGTAGTAAATGGTCCCCAACCCCACACTCCCGGACCTCGGTCCGGAGTCTGTGGAGCAGATTATCCCCCCATTGCTTAGAAGGAAAAAAAAATGTCAGCTGTATAACAGAACTATATTGGCACGGAGGACGAATTAAAGTGCTATTTGGTTACTTGGGTAAATTTCCTGACCAATAAGTAGCGATTTGGGCATAGTGACCTCTAAAACTAACATCTTACTCGCATTTATGTATGTACACTGTACACGATGATGTGTGAAATGTACATCTCATACATCCGAAGGAAGTTAAGACTGCGAAATGATGATTTCATATGCTTTGGGGTAATCGAGTTCAGTTCGCCTTCAAGCGTCGGGGTCGCTCAAGGAGCTCCGCAGATTGTAGGTTGAAGCGACCATCTAGCGAATAGGGAGTCATGGGTTCGATCCCCACCGGAGCACGTGGCTTCTTTGCGCAGTTCCAATTTTAATTTGTACATTTGACACGTATTTCGTCGTGTACATGTAAAGTTCAAAACGTCAAAACTCTTATAACAAAAATATGTATTTTACATGTTAATGGACACGAAAACGATGGAACTGTGATCGTAATTTCCGAAATCACTACACTAACGTATTCGAAGTTCGACACAAGTTTACGTCTTTCTGCCCGCTCCTTTATGTGCATTCCAAAAGACGTAAATCACATGATTTTTAAGAGTGTGTACATCCCAAGTAGCACGCGAAACATGTTCAAAGGGATGCTTTCCCAAAACGATTTCATAGAGGTTCAATAAAAGCATGTGTAACATACCTAGTTCTAGTTCCGCTGCATACTAATATCAAAATCGCATAAAGTTTCATTGTCATTCCATTGTACTTGCATTTCAGCTCGCGTTTGACGTTTAAAATTATTGAAACGACGAGTGTTGCTCCAAATGTTCTCCGCAAAGAGCAATAAAGTCAAGTTTATCAAGATGTATTCAGTAACTTTTCAAGCAAACAACAGTTTGTTTGTTTAAATGATGTTTCTCGCATAATGCGCGAATGTTTTTGCAAAAACGTTTGTTTATGTGAGGCGTGGCCAAATTTCACCAATTATTGAACTTGTATTCCGAAGGGTGTAGTTAAGTAAAATTTCCTTTACGAAAAGATCCTCGACCAGCGGGATTCGAACCCACGACCCTCAGCGTGGTCATGCTGAATAGCTGCGTGTTTACCGCTACGGCAATCTGGGCCCCGCAGAGTTACGTACAACATTTTTTGCAATTTCGTAGAGGACCACTTGAGGGTATCAGAAATTATATCGGAACTGGTTTCAGTTAAGTAATGACTATTCCCGCACTGCATACTTCAGTACAAGAAAGTAGGCCGTTTCATGACAGATTGGCGTGATGGAAAACAGCCTATTACGATGAGAAATTGCAAAAAGATTTTTACAGCACGAGTTGTATGTTTATCCAACAAGGCTTGCCGAGTTGGATAATTACGACGAGTGCTGTAAAAATCGAGTTCTGCATCGAGTTGCGTACAACATTTTTTGCAATTTCATGAAAGGTTACTTGAGGAGTAATTTTTAAACTATTTTTATTTAATCTGCACATGGCCGTCCGTAGCCAAGTTTGAGAAATTCTGATTATAGTAGGTTGTACTGAGCAATTGTCATAATTTTTCAAACCATCGCACAGCGGTTTAACCCTTTGGGGCCTGACTTTTTCCAAGAACTATTATACAGTTTTTTGAACGCCTTTCAATAGTTTTGGTGCTCAAAATGCTAAACATAACAAGAAATGATGACAAATATTTTTTTGGGAGGTGCTAGGTCTTCCAAACTGCTCTCGAGTTCATAACTTGAAGTCTATGCTTGTAATAACAACCTTGTTCATCATACAAGGTGATGAACTGTAATCTACCGTATATTCTGAACCTTCTGAGTTTTCATCAAATATTATCAGATCATTTCGAATGTTCTAGATTATCTAACTTGTCGGGATGTTCAGTACATAAGATCTACAACGCGATGAGAGTCAGGATGTAGTGGTAATAAATTAATAACCACGAAACGAAGCACTTCCGAAACATGGTGTATTCGACAAAGTTTCCAGTCATAATTAGCGACATCTATTGGGAAGCACCCATAAATTATGTAACGTAAAAATATACTATTTTCAACCCCCCTGCTTTTCACCTTTTGTTTGAAAACAATTTGTGAAAACGTCAGTATAGTCTAAATGCGTAAACGAGTAGAAACACGTTTTAAATATATGTGTTTGTCGACGAATCTTCTTCTTTTTTCTTGGCATATCGTTCCCACTGGGAGGAAGCTGGCTTCTCAGCTTAGTGTTAGTTTAGCACTTCCACATTTATTACCTGAGATCTTTCTCAGCTAATGACCTTTTTGCATGGATATATAGTGTGGCAGGCATGCGCCCATACTCTGTGCCCAAGGAAGTCAAGACTCTTTCCTTTACGAAAAGATCCGGTAATCGTCATACAAATCTCGAGCTCTACTTATTTTTTGCAATCGTGCATTACGACTATCCGTGTAGAGGCATCACTACTGTACTGTCACAGACAAACAGACGTAACACTCTTGAGAAGCTCATGGTGCATGCGTTTAACGATGAATTTGAATTTCATTTGACCGACGCGATCGTTCCACCAGAGGCGCTAGTGTTCGACCGCTTTGGCTTTTGATAGTGAACACGTTGCTGAATGATGCGAACAAAATTTACACGCAATTCGTGTAGTAGTGTGCGTGTAAGGCAAACGTCAACTAAAAATCCATCATGGCAGACAGTGCTTCGCGCGGTTCTTGCAACAGATGGCAGTGTGGACTATAAGACTATCCATGAGGACACTTCGCGATTGGGTTGACAGCTCAAAGTGCAAGCACAGTGAACACTAAACTTACCGAAATTTCGTTAAGCGTCATCAGCGCTTACCAATCTCCTTTGTTCCCCAAACGAATCATTCTATTGATATTTACTCCTCTTTATTGATGTTAATCAAACCCTAGCAGCAAACCATGCGACCAGAGCCGACCCCCAGGTTCACAGATTTCGATTGGTTATGTAAGCGAAAACAACTGCTGTTACGGACTAGGCTACGACTGTAGATTTCAGGGACTGCTGCAGGGCATTGTGGATGACCCTGAGTATCTCAAAAGTATTTAGCAATACCATTTTATCACACGGAAAGTTCAGTGAACCTGGTAGATTCTTCTTCTTATTCTTCTTCTTCTTCTTGGCGTAACGTCCCCACTGGGACAAAGCCTGCTCCTCAGCTTAGTGTTCTTTGAGTACTTCCACAGTGTGGCAGGCACGAAGATAAAGGGTGTCCACGATGAAATTGCCACACACAAAATTGATTCGCAAAATTCGAGTTTTCATCCGATTGCCATAAAATTTTCAGGGATTGAGAAATAACTATTAAACTTCATTTTACCATTTTACTCGTATTTTATTAACAGTCCATACGGAAATGCCCACACCTTGGCCTTAACCCCGGCCATGAGATTCTGCACAACCTGTGAATCAACCGTTTTTTGCATGTGAACCCATACTTTCTTCAGTTTCTCGACTGTCTTCACTACCTTAGGTCGTTTACACACTTAATTTCCGAAATCGACTTCGGTAAAACGGAATCCAACAGCCGAATCTCGGTAAAATATTTGCTGAATCTCGGCAAAACTTTTACAAAGATTTCGGTAAACCATTACCGAATCTCGGTAACGTTTGCCGAAATCTCGGTAAAAAATTTGGTTTGCCGAGATTCGGTAAAATTTTAACGATATTTCGGTAAAAAGTTTACCGAGATTCGGCAATTTTTTTACCGAAATCTCAGCTGTTGGATTCTCGGCAATCCGTTTGCTGAGGTCGGCAAAATAATTTAAGTGTGTAAGAAGGTGCTGCTTCATAATCGCCCAGTACTTCTCGATGGAGCGGAGCTCCGGACTGTTGGAAGGGTTGAACATTTTCGGCACGAAATTGACCTTATTATCCGCATACCACTTCAGCACGTTCTTGGAGTAGTGGCATGAGGCCAAATCCGGCCAGAAGATTGTTGGGACGTTGTGGGCCTTCAGGAGAAGGAGCAGCCGCTTCTGGAGGCACTCTTTCATGTACACTTGTCCGTTCATCGTGTCCTAGGTCACGAAAGGTGCACTCCGCTTCCCGCACGTGCAGATGGCTTGCCAAACCAGGAATTGCTTCGCAAATTTGGACCTCTTCTGAGTGCGGACATGCTCCGGAACGCTGAACTTATCCTTGGCCGTGAAAAACAGGTTGCCGGGGATCTGTTTGAAGTCGGCCTTCACATATGTTTCGTTGTCCATGAAAGTATGGGTTTACATGCAAAAAACGTTTGTTTCACAGGTTGTGCAGAATCTCATGGCCGGAGTTGAGGCCAAGGTGCGGGAATTTACGTATGGACTGTAAATAAAATACGAGTAAAATGGTAAAATGAAGTTTAATAGTTATTTCTCAATCCCTAAAGTTTTGATGGCAATCGGATGAAAACTAGAGTTTTGCGAATCAATTTTGTGTGTGGCAATTTCATCGTGGACACCCTTTACTCTATGCCCAAGGCAGTCAAGAATATTTTCATTACGAAAAGATCCTGGACCGACTGAGAATCGAACCCGGAACCCTCAGCATGGTCATGATGAATTCCCGCGTAGTTACAGCTTCGGCTATGGGGGTCCTATATAACCTGGTAGATTATATAACTGAACTCTATTTTGCGAAAAAAAACACTGCCACAAGGGCAGATTTGAAGTTCTGAGCTCCAGGATAGTTTGGAAAAGCTTTTGAGATTCTCAGAGGTCAATAGATTCCGTTTGAGTTGAAAATATTATTATTTGCAGCGTTGCCAGATCTACGGAAATTTCCGTAGATCTACGGAATTGAGCACTTTCTACGGATACGTAAGATAATTCTACGGAAAATGTATATTTTCTACAGAAAGCTACGGAAATTCTCATTATTCTACGGTAATTTACGGATTTTTCCAACGGAAATCACTTTTCGCTTATCACTTTTTGTCTACGGAATGATTTCCAAAGAAATCTGGCTCGCTGATTATTTCTAGCGCAAGCAACTACTGCTGTAAATTTCGAGAATTGAGCTTCGGGATAGTCTGAACGTCGTAGAGTATCCCAGGACATGAAAAGGCATGTGAAGCAGCGTTTTTCTTGACATAATAGTTATGTATTACCAAGTACGAACATCAATTGTATTTACAAAAGGCATTTTAAGCTACTTTTATACTAATTATTCTATTTGTCAGACTTCTGCATGTTCAGGATGTTCTAGGTTGCCAAGTAGGACATTAAGGCATACACCTAAAATTTTACCCTGACAGGGAAGTATATTTACAAGGACTTTTCCGAAGACAGTAAATTTTATTCATTGGTTCTTTTTATACAGCCATTTTTCGACTGCGGTCATAAATGACCGTGCCGGCCCCAAAGCGAAAACTTTGATCATTTTAGCAAGAAAAGTTACTGGAACAAGGGTAGACCTGAAGTTCTGAACTCCAGGGTAAATTGGAGGGCCTGGAATATCACCAACGTTCCTTGAAATAGCCAATTCGTCTGTGAGAAGGTTCAGTGAACATGGTAGATTTTATAACTTTACTCAGTGTAGTGAGATAAATTACTTGAACAAGTGTAGACCTGAAGTTCTGAACTCCAGGGTAATTTGGAGGGCCTGGAATATCCCAAACGTTCCTTGAAAGAGCTTATTGATCCATGAGATGGTTTAGTGAGCATGTTAGATTATATAACTTCACTCAGTTTAGTGAGATAAATTACTGAAACAAATGTTAACCTGAAGTTACGAACACTAGGGTTATTTGGAGGACCTAGAATACCCCAAACGTTCCTTGAATTAGCCTATTGATTTGTGACAAGGTTCAGTAAACTTGGTAAGTTATATATCTTTACTCAGTTTAGCAAGAAAAAATACTAGAATAAGTGTAGACCTGAAGTTCTGAACTCCAGGGTAATTTGGAGAACCTATAATATCCCAAACGTTTCTTGAAACAGCCTATTGATGCATGAGAAGGTTTAGTGAACAGGAAAGATTTTATAAATTCACTCAGTTTAGCGAGATAAATTTCTGGAATAAGTGTAGCCCTGAAGTTCTGAACTCCACGGTAATTTGGAGGGCCCGGGATACTCCAAACGTTCTTTAAAACATCTTATTGATACGTGCGAAAGTTCAGTGAACATGGTAGATTATATAACTTCACCCAGTTTAGCAAGAAATACTACTGGAATAAATGTAGACATGAAATTCAGATTTCCAGGGTAATTTGGAGGGCCTGGAATACCTCAAACGTTTCTTGAAGTAGCCTTTTGATCCGTGACAAGGTTCAGTAAACATTGTAGATTATATAACTTCACTCAGTTTAGCGAGAATAACTACTGGAACAAGTGTAGACCTGAAGTTCTGAACTCCAGGTTAATTTGGAGGGCCTGGAATATCCCAAACGTTCCTTGAAATAGCTCTTGAGATTCTCAGAGGTTGGTAGATTCTATTTTAATTTGTAATGTTATTGTTTTTAACCCAAACAATTACTGTTACGGTTGTAGATTTCAAAGAGTGTGCTTCAGGACAGTTTGGACGTTCTAGAACATCCCAGGACATAGCAAAGCAAGTGAAATAGTGTTTTCGTTAAAAGAGTAATTCTGTATTATCTAGCCTGAACATCATTTATGTTCACAGACAGCATTTCACGCTTCGTATGTACTTATAGTTCAATTTCCCAAACTTCAGGATGTTCAGGATGTTCTAGGTTGTCAATTAGGTCATAAAGGCATATACTTCATATTTTTCTCTGATAAAAGAGTATATTTGGGACAACTTTGCCGAAGACAGTATATACATTTGTTCATTGGTTCTTTTTTACAGCCTTTTTTGTACTGCGGTCATATATGACCGCGCCGGCCCCAAAGGGTTAAAACCCAAAAAACACGATCATCAGCTTTTTCAGTATCAAAGAGTGAAAATATTGCCATACTATATTCGGCAAAGTTACTTCATATGTTAAGCAGCAACTTTTGACATTCACAAATGTTTGATTAATTTACTCATATGTGATATGAAATTTTTATTTTCTCTGTTTGTCGTTAAAAGCAATTTGTGTCTTTTACAAAGTTGTTGGAGTTGTTAAATGAAGAAAAGTTGTCGAAGACACTTTAACTCTATCTATTAAAATAAAGTATTTATAGCGATTTTCATATAAAAACCACTTCAAAAGTACAAATATTCACTTAATTTTTTTCACAGCGATTTTCATGGCTTACAATGTTCTAGGACTATGTATATATTTTCAAAATACAAAACTGCTGAACGTACCAAGACAATATCTTTATTTTTTCTATGAGTTATAAGCATTTTATTGTGGAAAATTCACCTTTTTTACACTAAAATATCTCGAAAAGTTGCAATCAAAGTTACATGCATTATAAAGACCAACATCTCTACTATGTTTTTATATGAGCATTAAAGGACAGTTAAAGGGCCATAAAATACGTCATTTGTAATTTTAAAAACTGTGTTTTTAACTGTTTAACTGTGTCGCCTTAAAGCTTGCTGCGGTATAAATTGTAACCTTTTTAAAAAGTAAGATGACAAATAAGCGGACTTGTTAATTGAAAAGCATTTAAGTGGAACTACTTCATAGAAACTAAACGGTGCAGATAGTTTCACATCGTAACAAAATACTAATAGATAGTAGATAACTTTTTTTTAAAAAAACTTCTGGTATTTCAGTATTGACATCATCTCAATTATACGTAGTTATAAATAGGTATAAATAGTGCTCCGATACGCATAATCAATACTTTTAAGTAAAAATATTCAATTTTTCAACTGGCAGAAAAGTGGCAAAGCCACGCGAAGACACGGATGAGTCCACCTGGAAAACATGATAGAGATGTTGGTCTTTGTGCATCGTTCGGATATCATCATTATTCGGAACAATGATCGATTCCGATTTTCTGATGGTCCGATTGGTATTGAGTCAGCAGCCGAAGTGGCCCTGGCTAGTCTTCCACCGGAGAACTCTAATATAAAATTTCTGAAGCTACTACCGTCACCAGCAGATTACACAGGGCACTGCTCTCGTCGAACGTCTGCGTCTCTACTGCCAGTTTCTGGGGTAGATATTTCTGTTCTGAAAAGGTGTGGAGGATGCACAGTATCTCGGCTGCAAGATGGTCTGTTCCGACTCCAGTGCAAATAACGGCGGGAAAAGTCAATGAATTTCTACCTGAGCGGAAGAGGTAGGAGCGGAAAATATTCTACAGCTCCCTGTACTAATAACGATGATCACACAAATTTTGAACAACGTTTTCCTACATACGAATGGAAGTTATATAAATCCCATGTGCTTCATTACGTTACTGAAAAGCGTTGCGTAATGAACCATTACGCAACTCAAATGCGTTGCGTAATGAGTCATTACCAAACGCGCTTCAGTTAGGTAATAGACTCATACGACAATGCGGGAAAGAAGGCCATTCCATGACGGGTTGGCGTGATGAAAAACAGCCTATTACGATGAGAAATTGCAAAAACTTGGTTTTCATGGGTACCTCGATTATCCCTTGAATCGCAGTTGCAGTGGTTTTGTGCTCTGTAACTCGATACCTCCCTAATTCGATGGTCCCTTGAATATGTTTACTGTAATTTTTATGAAAAAATGTGTGAATAAAACTTCAGCAATACATAACACGTGCTTTATGGAAAATATTGGAAAAACACAAAATATTCAAAAATTTTTGAAAGAAGATCAAGTTAAAAAAATTGAATTTTAGAGGTAATTTACAAACAACAGTGTGAGATATATAAGCATGGTGTTTTTGACAATATTTTATCTGATAGACCGTACCAAAAAAATATGTTTTACAAGATTTTTGGACAGTTAAAAGAATTACACAAAAAAAAATAAAATCAGCTGGCGTAAATTCATGCCTAATACTTGAGCGTATTTTCAGTCGAACGCATCAATTTTTCAACAAAATTCTGTTCAAAAATGTTAACGAAATATTGATCGAAGTCAATGGTAATAACACATAGTTTGTTCTCTTCTTCCTGGTTCTCTTTCGCTAGGGTTTGAATCCGGCTTAAATATTTACATCCTTTTTTGGTAATTGTTCAACTCCTGATTTTTTTTACATAATATGTACGTTAATAGTACGATTAGCATCGTGTTGTCTAAATTACGTTATATCACTTTTTTTCTGAGTGTGTTTGAAAACCTTGATCATTAACCCTTGCCTAAGAAACTATACGCCTTGTGAGTTTGTTTCTTAAATTAATTCTTTTTTGGTCCAAGCTTGTTAGCAATTGCTACCTGGCAATCATCACTCCAAACGATTGTTCCTAAAATAATCGATCTTGATTATAGTATGACAATCCTATGCCCGAACAGATTAAATTCACTTTTCATTTCATTCACTCCACTATATGGTGCGAAACCAGCAAAGCTACAAAAAAGTTCCCCAGCATGTTTCCAACCAAGGCGCTGCTCCGCGACTTCACGAGAACTCGGATGAAACCGAGAGTCGTCTCGTCAGCCAGGCAGCCATCGCAACCATAAGCACAACTCTCAAGCATCAAGTGGCGCAGGCCGCTGGAGGTTTTAGGTGGTCAAGCACGGCACGCGAGGGGAGAGACCCTCGACTTCGATATTACTATTCAGGCAAACCGCTTCCCTTTTAAGGAATTGATACCGTAGATGGCTAAATGGGGAGGCCCTCGCAATGGTGGTGTAGAGCAGCACTTGAAGCCCTCGCGCGCTGTGCTCTCGGCTCGATGACGGCTGCTGGAACTGGACGCTAGGCAATATCACCATAAGCGTCGTCGTCGTCACTTGCCGAGTCGATGAAGTATACCACAAAAAAAAACGCCATCAGCTAACACGCACTTTATGGCGGTCGCGACCTGATGTCTGCTTGCTGCCGCGCAGTTCCGAGAACACCCGAGAACTTCTTGCGGTCGCGACGCGGATCATTCCTCCCTCTCAAAGAGCCGCGATTGTTCTGATGGCCGAAAAGAAATCAACTCGAAGCCAACTAATTGCAGCATTTCCGAGTAGATATACGATCGTTAATCGATATCTCGGATTAATGGATTCAACTTCATCCCGGTGCGACGACATGCCGACGACGACGACGACGACGACGATGGGAAGGAACTTTCGGCGCCCCTCAAGGAAAGCGGCTTCTGTCTTGTTGTGCATATGTAGTTTGTACCTTTTTTCTCTAGTTTGATACGCTGGATGCGGAAGTGTAGGACCTGTCCGTCCAAGCGGTGAGTCCGTTGAAGTGTTCTTGGCCTTACCATCGATGGTTCGGTCGGTGTCATTCAATGCTCTCGGCGAACATAGGTTACTATGAGGAGCGGTGGTGGTGGTGACTGGGTTATGGGAGCATTCGGCAGTCTTCTGAAGTGGTCCTTATGTTGAGGGGTCTTAGGAGGGCTGTTTATTCCTTCCAATGATAGTTCGTAATAAAGTTGTTATAGTTTTCTGACCAAATCAGATGTTCATTGAAAGTGTTTAATTTATTTACCAGGAAATTGAGTTGTTTGAACGAAGTAGTAGGTAATCTTATAGTCCAGAAATAGCAACTTGTAATTCAGGAAACAACCTGGATCTAAATGCTTTTCGTGCCTTTTGTAGGAACTCAGTAAAAACACGTGTTGACTACTTGAATGTCGGTATCGAAAGAGAGTGTTTATTTCCCACTAGCTTGCTATGATTATAATTTATGATTCTTAGGGCCGATTTCTTCACCTTCGCTTAAACCGTAAACCACGTTTACCCATACGATTAAACCAGGTTTAAGGCCTAAGCGGTGGTGATGAAACCGCTTATAAGTCCTACATCTCTCCCTTAGTTTCTATCTGAGACGAGACTCGCGAAGACGGTCTTCTTTTTCTGTGATTGCTGAGTTTGTTCTTATTCCACTTTGTGTTCATACCAATCATGCGCAAGCCGTTCAAACCTTCATATGAACCTCTCAGCAAAAAATGATTGCGTTTGCATCACACCGAATCATAAATTGCTTTTTAAAGGAAATTTTATGCCAACAAACGTTGCAAAAATTAGAAATAACTAATCTCGTGTTGAGATTTATCAGAAACTTTGTAAAAAAAACTGCTTCGCCGACTGACATATTTAATCACAGTTTATTGTGAATACAATACTTTTCACTTTTGCAGCCATAAAAACGGTGGGCTGCATTTGACGTTTCAGGACAGCGGAAATTGGGCTGCATATGACGTTGATATTTTTCCTCTTCACGAGTCTCTCTCAGGTTTCTATTAAAGAATCTATTTCTATATTATGAATTATTACATTTTGTATTTTTGATTACGTTACATAATTTTTAAGATAACCTGGTTTTCGATGATTTCTTGTTAATCTGTTTCGTATTGGACCTGAATTTGATAACTGGTTCTGATTATACATTTTCGCGCTGTCGTTTTCAACGGTAGTCTTCGGTTTAGTACAAGATTTTTCCAAAATCGGAGACTGTTGTTCATTGGAGGGTCAGAAAGTTCCAGACTGCGGAATGGACTGTTAGAAATAAGGATCCTTATATGATTAACATGCCTATCTAGCTCAACTCCTGTATCGAGATTCCTTAACGTAAGGCGGGTTCCGGTTTTCTTCACCACGATGTGAGGCTGAGGGTTGAAAGTCGGAGTAAGCTTATTTTGTTTAATCACATTTTTAATCAACACGTGATCACCGATATCGACTGTAGAGTGCTTTGCTTTCCGCTTCCGATCGCCATATTTCTTCCCTTTTTCTTTATTCTTGTCATCTATGCTGGTTACATTATACTTTTTCTCCGATTCCTCTGTCAGTATGTCAGGTATTTTGTCTTTCAAATTTCTACCAAACATGAGTTTTGCTGGAGAAATGTTTGTGACCGTATGCGGTGTATTCTGGTAAGCCAGAAGAAAATCATAAAGGTTGTTCTTCCAGTCTCTTCCCATTGCTACGCTGATCTTGACTGTTTTCAGAAGAGTTCTGTTATGTCTCTCTACTAGTCCATTTTGAAACGCAAAGCAGTGCAAAAATGTACGAACTCGTCTGATGTAAAAGGTGGCCCATTGTCACACACAATTTCGTGAGATTTGGGTACCAATCTTGCAAATATTGTATGGAGTTTGAATATCGTAGATTTGGCAGTCATAGAAGTGATGATTTTCAACTTCGGGATACCTTGAATAGTAATCAACAATTATCAACAAATGAATTCCTTTAGTCACTTCTGTGATATCCAACGCCAGCTTTTTCCATGGTTTGTCAGGTAATGGGGACCTTATCATTGGTTCAGTAGCCGGTTCGGAAAGGGTTCATTCAAATATTACGTAACGCAAAATTTTCGAATTTTAGACCCCCTCCCTCCCCCACGTAACAGCTTTTGTATGGAAAATTTTATTTTTTTGTATGAACCGTAACACTATGTAAGACCCCCTCCCTCCCCCTGTTGCGTTACGTAATATTTGAACGATCCCAAACTAGAAGGCATCCATTGCATGTACTGACGTATTCTTCTACCATAGAGTTCATTCGTACCCACCAGACTTTTTCTCTCAACCACTTTTTCCTAGCTGTGTTTCCCAAATGTGGCTCATGACCTAGTTTAAGTATCTTATCATATAGTTTTCGTGGAATTATAATCTTCTTATTTTTCAGAACAATAACACCGTCACTGGAAAGATCATCAGCTATTGGTCTATATCGTGTAAGAGTGCTTGGCCAACGTCTTGACGGATATGGCAGCCTACGCAATTCAGTCAGCTCTATATCATGCTGAGTGGCTTCGATAATTTCATCAAGTGAAATAGCAACCGGACATACATCGGTTGAGATTAAACGAATTACTCTCTCGCACTCTTCATCGTAACTTTCTGCATCACCAGATTCTTCTTGACACAATCGCGAAAGAGTGTCTGCAATGTTCGTTTTGCCTGGTCGATGAAGAACTTTGTAGTCGTAGGACATTAATCGAATCTTCCACCGTTTGATTCTTGCTGAAGGTTTAATTCTATCGCCAAATACTAAAACCAAAGGCTTGTGATCAGTGACTATCCAAAATGACATTCCATAGAGATAGTAATGGAACTTCTCTGGAGCCCATACTAATGCTAAAGCTTCTCTCTCTCTGTTTGAGCGTAGCGTCTTTCTACCTCAGATAGGGTCTTTGAGGCGTAACATATAATGTTAAACGTTCCATTTACAGATTTCTGGTACAGGACACCCAACCCTACTGGGCTCGCATCGGTTTCTACATACGTCTCTAGATTTGGGTTGAAAAACGCCAATGTTTCAGATTTGCTCATCAAATTCTTCAATGTTTCAAAAGTTTCTTGATGTGAATCTTTCCATTCAAATGGTGTACCTTTCCTTGTTAATGCATTCAAAGGACTACTTATTGTTGAGAAGTTTGGTATATGCCGACTTACGAAGGTAGCTAACCCCAAAAAACTTCTAACTTCTTCGGCAGATTTTGGCATTCGAAATGTCTTTATGGCTTCTAATTTTCCAGGTGAGATTTTGATACCTTCAGCAGATAATTGATATCCAAGAAAATCTATCTCTGTAGCACATTCTACCGTCTTATTTTCGTTCAAAACAATACCATACTGCTTGAAACGATTCTTCACTAAACTCATTCTTAGTTTCAGTGATTCCTTATTCGGAGCATGAACCAGAATGAAAATTACCAACCATGGAAAATCTGCAAGTATGGTTTCCATACATTTCTGGAAAATTTCTGGTGCTGCCGACAATCCAAATACTAATCGTTTGTAACGCATTAGGCCCAAAGGCGATATAAAAGTTGTAATATATCGACAATCTTCTCGTAATAGAAGTTGGTGGAAAGCTTGCTTAATATCAAGTTTTCCAAAAACTGTACTGCCCCTTAATTTAGCCATCATTGTAGGAAGGGGATGAACATCTCTTACAACGGCTTTGTTGGCTTCACGAAGGTCAATAATAATTCGCACATCATTCAAACTTTTCCGCTTGACGAGCATTGGTGATATCCATTCCGATGTCTCATAAACTCGTTCAATTACATCTTATTGACGTTCCAACTCCTTTAGTTTCAGAATAGTAACTTCTTCTAGAGGAATTGGGATACGGCGATAACTCTGACGAACTGGGGGTACGGTTTTATCTATTTTATTGCTTGCACTAATATCTGCATAATGAATTTACAATATAATAATCTATCCTATTTTTAAATCAATTACAGATTCTCACCTTTAATAACCGGGAAAATCTCTTCACTCACCAATCTCAGAAATTTAACTACACCGAGCTTTTCTGCGCTACGTCCGGAAAGTAGCGAATGCTTACCATCCTGAATCACAAACAATGTGGTTCTTAAAGATTCATCTGCTGTTTTCAACATCGCGTCGACTTCTCCTAGAACGGTCAACGGCTTTCTTGATCCGTAAGCTTGAAAAACCTTAGCGCTTCCCTTTCTAATTGCAAACGCCTCAAATCCAGTCCTTTTTAATGTGTTCCAATCTTCAATACTCAAAGCGTCCTCGTCTGCTCCAGTATCCACGATAAAACAGAGCTGGACCCCACCTACGGAGACGACTGTTGGGCGCTTACCATTCAAATGGAATAACTCGCGTATTTCCACTGTCTTGGTGACGTTATCAACTTCTCGTACAAACTTCGGCTTTTGTTCACGACGATCTTCCTGCATTTTTTCGTATGCTTGACGCTTTCTGCTGATTGATATCGAATGGTGTTGTAGAAACGGTTCCTTCATACCTCTGCAACAGCGCGCATAATGTCCCATTTTATTGCATCGGTTACAATGCAATCCACGAGCTGGACATTTTGAATCAGTAGGCAGGTGAGTCCCCAAACAACGACTTCAGGACAGCCTGGGTTTCGCTTGTTTTACGGAATCGTCTATCACGTTTAGCTTGGAATTGTCGGTTGGATTGGTGCGAAATTCTTGAACCTAATATTTTTTTTTTCTAAAAATCTGTGAAAAACAACCAAATTATTAATATAGCTGCTTATTGACGGTTTCATGCGTACGACCAATTTTCAACATTTCGCCTAAAGTAGTGTCGACTTCCAAATACTTAGATCGCAGTTTGTCATCCGTTTGAGTTGCGTAAATTATTTGGTCCATTATCATTCCCTCAATTTGGTCACCATAACTGCAAGCGGCAGCTTGAGCCCTTAATCGTATAACAAACTGATCCAGCTTCTCTTTAGGGTTGAAAGTTATTTGCCGAAACTTGAATCGTTCATAACGCTGCCGTCTGCATTCTGACATGGCAGGCGTCATTGTTGCCTAAAAAAGAAGATCACCAGCACTTATACACTGAGGGTGTCTGTTAGTCCCTAGCAGTCATACGGTTGGTTCCTTGTGTAAGTCCAGCTGATCTTGGCGATACTGGAGTAGCAACCACGGGCGGCCAATTAAGCTCAAGCTCAAGCTTCTTAATTATTTTCAGCATAAAATAATGAATGCAGAAACGGACTAGAATTTCCGGAAAGTTCCCTAAGTTTCTTCCAGTAATAAGACTGAGATTCTTTGAACCTCCTATAATTCCATTAAAACAGCGAACTGGAATCCCCTTCGCTTGTTCCTTCCGGTGGGCTGGAACGGTGAGGTTCCCACACCGTTTGTGTTGCTCATGGAAACTATCTGGAATATTACTTCTTGCGTTCACGAATGCACTTTTTTCTCATTTAACTATCACACCAAATTGAATTCTATACTTTACCGATGTCATTTTTCCAAAATGGTACTGATGTCCTCGTTTGACTTCCGCCGATACTCCAGAAAAAAATCCCAATCACTCGTATGCCAATGTAGGAACTCAGTCGAAACACGTGTTGACTACTTGAATGTCGGTATCGAAAGAGAGTGTTATCTACTCTACCGAAGATATCATACACGGAGACGGAATTCAACTCAATTTTGGGTTGTTTCAACGCAATTCTGTAGTTGAGCCCAATAACTCAATTTTGGCTAAATTTCCAAGGTCCCCACTAGGTAGTTTGGCTTTAATTCCATTAGAAAAATATACTCAATTTTGGATTGATTTAACGCAAAATTGAGTTCTTTCGACCCAAACATAAGAAAAGTTGCATTTACCCAAATTTGGCTTATTGGGCCAAAGTACCCCCATTGGGTAGATGCAGCTCTCTCTATTTTTGACAACATTCGTGTGGGAGAAAGAGAAAACCGAGAGATTTTGGGTTGAAACTATAATCGATATACTTAATTTTGGGTAAAGTAAACTCAAAAATTAGGTAAACATATTTCTCCGTGTACATATAATATGTAAAATAAAATAAAATAAACCTTTTTGTCAGCTTAGGGCAAATGTACCATTAGTGGTGCACCTAAGGGAGAACTGCTTAAACATGGCGATAAAATCATGAAATATATGATTTTAACGTATCAATCGCTAGATCTCAAATCCTTATATCATTTAAATGAATAAAAATCATGAATCATTTGAAATTTCTCTGCAAAAAGCCTTGCACCAATAATAGGAACACTGTTCCTTTAGTGGAGGTATGTTTGAAGAATGGTTCCTTTAGTGGCGCAAACCATTGATTTCTTATGGGACCCTCCACTATGGGTACTGATGCACCACTATAGGTGCAAAGGAGCAAAAATTTTAAGCAAAATAATTGTTTTAAACAGTTTTACGGGTAAATTTCATGAATATTATTCGATAATTTGCATCATTTTCACATCGTACATGATAGAAAAATATCACATAGCCATTTATTAGTGTGAAACACGTTAAAACACACTACCTCCACTATTGGAGCTACCTCCACTAAGGGAGCGTTTGCCCTTGCATACTTCCAGATTGCATAGAAAAAATAAATTGTCCTTGCGAAAAATAGACAATGCTCTGACTTTTCGTAAGAGGATATCGATGAAAACACCTGCCCAAGATTGCCTGATCGCAAAAATGGCTTATACGCAATATCCAACTAACAACATTTAATTCAAATGTAAACATTCACTAAGCCCTCTTCATACGGCTTTATGCTGAGTAAAGGCGCTGTACATACGAACGGAAGCTTCTATGCGATCATTTTACCAACAAATCTGGCGAAACTACTCAGCTATTTTGAAGCTGTGTTGGCAGCTCTTGTTCATATCGATCATGGCTTTAACTCGACAGTTATACGACAAGTAGCTGTGTAACATCTTCGGAAAGTGCTTTCTCAACCATTTAGCAACTGTTGAATAATTGTTATACAGCTTCGCTTTCATACCTGCCACCGCTTGAGATCGAACTGACGATCTCTGCATCAACAAGAATCGACGCTGTCCCTGCTGCCACCAAAGTATATATCGAATGCAAAGAAAACACACCGTTTTGTTCTACATTGAAAACATACATATTTAATAATGATGGTAAAAGTTGTTATAGCCACGTTTACACCACTTCATCAGGCTGTAAATAGGTGTAAAACGTCAAACGCAATGTTTCCATCCAACAGGTTGTGTAGACGCGCCAGCGCCACAAGTTGTTGTTTAACAGCTTACTGCTGTATGTTCGCTGTATAACTGTCGAAAAAGCGCTTCCTAATTATATACAGGGTGATTACTATTTTCTGACAGTAAAATAAGTAATCATATAAAAAACATGATTTCATGAATTTTGATTACCAGTGCATTTCCAGGTCTTCACTATACATAGATAATATCAATATTTTTTTTACCTCAATTTCCAGCCACATTCGTTGTTTCAGAAACATTACAGTTAACACGCCCGTTATTCAGAAGCATATATTTTAATCAAAAAGACATTTTGGTTTGCTAAAATTTTCCATAATCAGTCTTATGGAACAGTACAAAAGTCTGTACAAAACAGGATGTACACTGGAAATTAAAATTCATATATACATCTTTTATCTACGATCATTTACTTTACTGACAGGAAATAGTAATCACCCTGTAATGAGCAGCATAACAAATCATATTGTATAGAAGCAGCCGGATTAATGAAGGGAACTTTTATTCCTCATCATTAGGTTGCTATCTTTTACAGTGTTCAGTTACAGCTTAGTGAAAGCAGCAAAAGCGATAACTGACGGAATGTATTCAGCTAAGATTTGTAGCTGCAAAACGTTTGCGTTATAGCCAAAGACAAAAAGACCTCCATGTCCTTTGCAGTTGTCCAAAATTTTATGGCTCATAAGGTAATCTAGAATATCGTGAAAATTGTACTGCGATCTGTCAAACTTGGGTACCTTTTGTACTACCGAGGGACCATATGCAGTACTAGAAGTGGTACCCAATCTGAGCCTGAGTGGGACGGACCTGTTATAGCTGTATTAACGCTAATCGTTCTATTTTTCACAGCTTTCATTTTTTGCCGCATTCGCTGCTTCAATTGAACTGTTATATAGCACAAAGCAAATAATCTTGGCTTATAACACTAACAACAACGCTTATAAAACTAACAACAACGCTGTTTTTTGGAAATTTTCTTGAAAAAATCATTCTTAATCTCATTTTTAAAATCAAATTTTCACCAGACCTGCTTTATGCCAGTAAATATTACGGATTTAGGCACAAATATTACGGTTTTAAGCACAATTTCTCAAAAATGTCTTTGTTTCAAAAATAGTAGGCCTCGGAAATTTGACGTCTTTAGCAATTTTTTTCAGCATGAAATAACAATCAATTCTGCCGAAGAAACCAAAGTAGTAGGCACCTAAACACCTTACCGGGAGATAAGGGGATGATATCTTTGTGAGAAGCTCAAGGGTATGGTGGTGTCATTCAGCCACTACAAGAAGTTGAAATGTCGTATTTTTTGCTGCAATAAAGCTGGTTTTGAAGCCACACAATTTTCTACTTTATATTTTGACTCTAAAAGGCTTTGAAAACAGCTATGAACTGATCTACAAAATATCATCTTCTAGCAACGTTAAATGTTGCCTCTAACTATTATAGCATTAACGTCAATGTTATAAAACATTGATAAATACACACGAATGCCAAATTTCTGTGGAAATGTTACTTGGGACACCACACTGTAACTAGCAATTACGAAGTCTTTTTTTACGCTACATCTATTTAAGTCACTTTTTTTACGAAGTAAACTCAATTTAAGTCACTTTTTTACGCAGTGCGTAAATTGAGTTTTGACAATTCTGTGGGAAATCATTGACCTCCGGTTTGGGAAAACCGTTGAAAACCCATACAATATGGGTATATTTGGAACGAGCATGACTAGGGGATGAGCAAAATCGATGTCCGACGCCATTATGGAATCCAAGATGGCGACCTCTGGTTTGGGAAAATCGTTGGAAACCCATACAATATGAGTATTTTTGAAACGGGCACGACTAGGGGATGACGAAAATCGATGTCCAACGCCATTTTGAAATCCAAGATGGCGACCTCTAGTTTGGGAAAATCGTTGGAAACCCATACAATATGGGTATTTTCGGAACGGGGACGACGAGGAGATGACGAAAATCGATGTCCAACGCCATTTTGGAATCCAAGATGGCAACCTCTGGTTTGGGAAAATCGTTGGAAACTCATACTATATCGGTATTTTCAGAACGGGCACGACGAGGGGATGACGAAAATCGATGTCTGACGCAATTTTGGAATCCAAGATGGCGACCTACGTTTGAAGAAAATTGTTGACGAAAAAAGATGTCCCATACAATACCCATACAATATGGGAATTTTTGGAACGAGCACGACTAGGGGATGACGAAAATCGATGTCCGACGCCATTTTGGAATCCAAGATGGCGACCTCTGGTTTGGGAAAATCGGTGGAAACCCATACAACATGGGTATTTTTGGAATGGGCACGACTAGGGGATGACGAAAATCGATGTCTGACGCAATTTTGGAATCCAAGATGGCGACCTACGTTTGAAGAAAATTGTTGACGAAAAAAGATGTCCCATACAATACCCATACAATATGGGAATTTTTGGAACGAGCACGACTAGGGGATGACGAAAATCGATGTCCGACGCCATTTTGGAATCCAAGATGGCGACCTCTGGTTTGGGAAAATCGGTGGAAACCCATACAACATGGGTATTTTTGGAATGGGCACGACTAGGGGATGACGAAAATCGATGTCCGACGCCATTTTGAAATCCAAGATGGTGACCTCCGGTTGGATAAAATCGTTGGAAACCCATGCAATATGGGTATTTTCAGAACGGGCACGACGAGGGGATGACGAAAATCGATGTCTGACGCAATTTTGGAATCCAAGATGGCGACCTACGTTTGAAGAAAATTGTTGACGAAAAAAGATGTCCCATACAATACCCATACAATATGGGAATTTTTGGACGGCCGACTAGGGGATGACGAAAATCGATGTCCGACGCCATTTTGGAATCCAAGATGGCGACCTCTGGTTTGGGAAAATCGGTGGAAACCCATACAATATGGGTATTTTTGGAACGGGCACGACTAGGGGATGACGAAAATCGATGTCCGACGCCATTTTGAAATCCAAGATGGTGACCTCCGGTTGGATAAAATCGTTGGAAACCCATGCAATATGGGTATTTTCAGAACGGGCACGACGAGGGGATGACGAAAATCGATGTCTGACGCAATTTTGGAATCCAAGATGGCGACCTACGTTTGAAGAAAATTGTTGACGAAAAAAGATGTCCCATACAATACCCATACAATATGGGAATTTTTGGAACGAGCACGACTAGGGGATGACGAAAATCGATGTCCGACGCCATTTTGGAATCCAAGATGGCGACCTCTGGTTTGGGAAAATCGGTGGAAACCCATACAATATGGGTATTTTTGGAACGGGCACGACTAGGGGATGACGAAAATCGATGTCCGACGCCATTTTGAAATCCAAGATGGTGACCTCCGGTTGGATAAAATCGTTGGAAACCCATGCAATATGGGTATTTTCAGAACGGGCACGACGAGGGGATGACGAAAATCGATGTCTGACGCAATTTTGGAATCCAAGATGGCGACCTACGTTTGAAGAAAATTGTTGACGAAAAAAGATGTCCCATACAATACCCATACAATATGGGAATTTTTGGAACGAGCACGACTAGGGGATGACGAAAATCGATGTCCGACGCCATTTTGGAATCCAAGATGGCGACCTCTGGTTTGGGAAAATCGGTGGAAACCCATACAATATGGGTATTTTTGGAACGGGCACGACTAGGGGATGACGAAAATCGATGTCCGACGCCATTTTGAAATCCAAGATGGTGACCTCCGGTTGGATAAAATCGTTGGAAACCCATGCAATATGGGTATTTTCAGAACGGGCACGACGAGGGGATGACGAAAATCGATGTCTGACGCAATTTTGGAATCCAAGATGGCGACCTACGTTTGAAGAAAATTGTTGACGAAAAAAGATGTCCCATACAATACCCATACAATATGGGAATTTTTGGAACGAGCACGACTAGGGGATGACGAAAATCGATGTCCGACGCCATTTTGGAATCCAAGATGGCGACCTCTGGTTTGGGAAAATCGGTGGAAACCCATACAATATGGGTATTTTTGGAACGGGCACGACTAGGGGATGACGAAAATCGATGTCCGACGCCATTTTGAAATCCAAGATGGTGACCTCCGGTTGGATAAAATCGTTGGAAACCCATGCAATATGGGTATTTTCAGAACGGGCACGACGAGGGGATGACGAAAATCGATGTCTGACGCAATTTTGGAATCCAAGATGGCGACCTACGTTTGAAGAAAATTGTTGACGAAAAAAGATGTCCCATACAATACCCATACAATATGGGAATTTTTGGAACGAGCACGACTAGGGGATGACGAAAATCGATGTCCGACGCCATTTTGGAATCCAAGATGGCGACCTCTGGTTTGGGAAAATCGGTGGAAACCCATACAACATGGGTATTTTTGGAATGGGCACAACTAGGGGATGACGAAAATCGATGTCTGACGCAATTTTGGAATCCAAGATGGCGACCTACGTTTGAAGAAAATTGTTGACGAAAAAAGATGTCCCATACAATACCCATACAATATGGGAATTTTTGGAACGAGCACGACTAGGGGATGACGAAAATCGATGTCCGACGCCATTTTGGAATCCAAGATGGCGACCTCTGGTTTGGGAAAATCGGTGGAAACCCATACAATATGGGTATTTTTGGAACGGGCACGACTAGGGGATGACGAAAATCGATGTCCGACGCCATTTTGAAATCCAAGATGGTGACCTCCGGTTGGATAAAATCGTTGGAAACCCATGCAATATGGGTATTTTCAGAACGGGCACGACGAGGGGATGACGAAAATCGATGTCTGACGCAATTTTGGAATCCAAGATGGCGACCTACGTTTGAAGAAAATTGTTGACGAAAAAAGATGTCCCATACAATACCCATACAATATGGGAATTTTTGGAACGAGCACGACTAGGGGATGACGAAAATCGATGTCCGACGCCATTTTGGAATCCAAGATGGCGACCTCTGGTTTGGGAAAATCGGTGGAAACCCATACAATATGGGTATTTTTGGAACGGGCACGACTAGGGGATGACGAAAATCGATGTCCGACGCCATTTTGAAATCCAAGATGGTGACCTCCGGTTGGATAAAATCGTTGGAAACCCATGCAATATGGGTATTTTCAGAACGGGCACGACGAGGGGATGACGAAAATCGATGTCTGACGCAATTTTGGAATCCAAGATGGCGACCTACGTTTGAAGAAAATTGTTGACGAAAAAAGATGTCCCATACAATACCCATACAATATGGGAATTTTTGGAACGAGCACGACTAGGGGATGACGAAAATCGATGTCCGACGCCATTTTGGAATCCAAGATGGCGACCTCTGGTTTGGGAAAATCGGTGGAAACCCATACAACATGGGTATTTTTGGAATGGGCACGACTAGGGGATGACGAAAATCGATGTCTGACGCAATTTTGGAATCCAAGATGGCGACCTACGTTTGAAGAAAATTGTTGACGAAAAAAGATGTCCCATACAATACCCATACAATATGGGAATTTTTGGAACGAGCACGACTAGGGGATGACGAAAATCGATGTCCGACGCCATTTTGGAATCCAAGATGGCGACCTCTGGTTTGGGAAAATCGGTGGAAACCCATACAATATGGGTATTTTTGGAACGGGCACGACTAGGGGATGACGAAAATCGATGTCCGACGCCATTTTGAAATCCAAGATGGTGACCTCCGGTTGGATAAAATCGTTGGAAACCCATGCAATATGGGTATTTTCAGAACGGGCACGACGAGGGGATGGCGAAAATCGATGTCTGACGCAATTTTGGAATCCAAGATGGCGACCTACGTTTGAAGAAAATTGTTGACGAAAAAAGATGTCCCATACAATACCCATACAATATGGGAATTTTTGGAACGAGCACGACTAGGGGATGACGAAAATCGATGTCCGACGCCATTTTGGAATCCAAGATGGCGACCTCTGGTTTGGGAAAATCGGTGGAAACCCATACAATATGGGTATTTTTGGAACGGGCACGACTAGGGGATGACGAAAATCGATGTCCGACGCCATTTTGAAATCCAAGATGGTGACCTCCGGTTGGATAAAATCGTTGGAAACCCATGCAATATGGGTATTTTCAGAACGGGCACGACGAGGGGATGACGAAAATCGATGTCTGACGCAATTTTGGAATCCAAGATGGCGACCTACGTTTGAAGAAAATTGTTGACGAAAAAAGATGTCCCATACAATACCCATACAATATGGGAATTTTTGGAACGAGCACGACTAGGGGATGACGAAAATCGATGTCCGACGCCATTTTGGAATCCAAGATGGCGACCTCTGGTTTGGGAAAATCGGTGGAAACCCATACAATATGGGTATTTTTGGAACGGGCACGACTAGGGGATGACGAAAATCGATGTCCGACGCCATTTTGAAATCCAAGATGGTGACCTCCGGTTGGATAAAATCGTTGGAAACCCATGCAATATGGGTATTTTCAGAACGGGCACGACGAGGGGATGACGAAAATCGATGTCTGACGCAATTTTGGAATCCAAGATGGCGACCTACGTTTGAAGAAAATTGTTGACGAAAAAAGATGTCTGACGCCATTTTTAAATTAAATACACCTAAACCTCAATCAAAGAAGTCTGTTTTTACGCAAATTCAATAGACGTCACTTGTTTAACGAAGTAAATTCATGAACATCAGTACAGATCAGTACATTGATCCATTTGCTTATATTAAGGCGAAATAGGCCGTCATTGAAATTTGTGGTGGGCATCGATGATTGTGGCCAAACCGTCTTACGGATGCGAATTAAAGAAAATCACTAGGTTTTGCACTGACATTGCTGAAAATGTATCAGCATATTTTCTATATGTAAGTGATACTTTTATGAATCAATATTACTTAAGATGACTGAGTTTTATCACTTTGAAATTGCAATATGGAAAATCAACAAGGCTACCAAACTGAATGACGGGCTACTTAGCCTTAAGAGTTTATATTTTATGATATAAATAAGTATCATCAATGTACAACTACTTAAGTTTGTAGATACTTAGGTATATATATCGTGGAGTCCTCGGAAGTACAAAAACATCGACACAACTCAATACAACACTTCGTTTGCAAATATGGACAGTAAGAGGCCTTTGCAATATTGAAGAACTATCTATTGATGATTGGTTACGCTCGTATATCCTAATACCCATATTCGATAGAGATTTTAGAGGACCAATGACATCCCCACAAATTCATACAATACACCGTTTACCCACAGAAATGGTAATGGGACTTTGGAGTATTTGAAAACTATCTCCTAATCACTTATTATAGCCGTAGATCCAAAGGCTTTTATTCAATGGAGTCCTTGGAGCACCAAAAACATCCGCATAAATCAATAAAATATTCCGTTGACTTAAATGAATGGTTAAGAGACTGTGCCATATTAAAAAACTACCTATAGACCATTGATCACGTTTGTAGATTCAAAGGCCTCTATTTAATGAAGTATTTGGTGGGCCTAGGATATCGGTACAAATTATAACAATACTCATTTTACTGCTACATATAGATAAGGGCCTGTGCCATATCAAAAAAGCATCTATTGATAATTGGTTACGCTTGTAGATCCTAAGACCTATATTCGATATAGATCTTGGAGGACCTAGGACATCCACACAAATTATTACAATACACGGTTTACTCACATGGATGGTTAGGGGCTTGTGGAGTAAATGAAAAGTAACCTCTAATCTCTTATTACGCTCGTAGATCTCAAGGCCTATATTCAATGGAGTCGTTGGAGGACCTAGGAAATCCACACAAATTATTACAATACACCGTTTACTCACATGAATGGTTAGGGGCCTGTGGAGTAATTGAAAAGTAACCTCTAATCTCTTATTACGGTCGTAGACCCCAAGTCCTATATTCAATGGGGTCCTTGGAGGACCTAGGACATCCGCACAAATTATTACAATACACCGTTTACTCACATGAATGGTTAGGGGCCTGTGGAGTAATTGAAAAGTAACCGCTTATCTCTAATTACGGTAGTAGATCCCAAGGCCTATATTCAATGGAGTCCTTGGAGGACCTAGGACATCGGCACAAATTATAAAAATACACATTTTACTACTATGAATAGATAAGGGCCTGTGCCATATCAAAAAAACATCAAAGGATCGCTAAATATGCCAGTACATTGCAGGTATATATTCCAGGAAGTTTTTGGATGAACTAGAAAACATGTTGTACTCACTTAATTACCAAAACTTGGATCTGACAATACAAACGCTTCTTAAAAATATAACAATCTTCTAGGGTCCAGTATTGTGAGACATTCTTCTACATAGAAATGATAAATTGGCAAAACCTCGTTTTACGAACTGAGCTCCCTCGTTTTACGCACTGATTCAATTTACGCACCAACTCAATTTCGCACCCCCGATCTAGTTCGTAAATTGAGGTTACAGTGTATATCAGTTTTAATGGTTACACATGTTTTAAGAAGATGTTTGCTCCAGCAGGATGTCTGTTCTCTTTGGCACTCTCCTTATCAATTTTTCTTTTCTGAATAACAAAGCAGGCGAAGAACATGAATTTTGAACCCAATCATACGATTCTGGCCTACTTCGTATAAAAAGTCTGAAATTGCACAGAATAAAATAGTGCTTCTCTCCTAGCAGTGTTAAATGCCATTCTCCTTCCTTCTTGTTTTTATGGCTTTGTTATGTCCTTGGATCAATAAGCAACTTCTCAAGAAAATGCTCATAAAAATCACTTTTCTCCGACTTCATTCGGTACAAATTTTCAATCGCGATTCAGAACGCCGGATCATAACCATTGAATGGCTGTATTTTATGGAACCACTCAACTTCCCCATTGCGTACATTTTTGAAATGACGCCGGTATTATGATTAGTTATTAAACCATCTTTTATCGCCCAAATATGCAGATCGATAAATATACGACCGAGTGATTTGGAATGGGTAAGCAGGTAAACAGCATTAATCTTTGATCAACCGCGCAGCAAATTGGCCGGTAAACATTCCCGCCATCAATCAATCGCGAATATAATAACAATAATTTTATTGTACGTTTCTTCTTACTTCCCACGCGTTCGATTGCCATCGACAATCGACGTCCACCTTCCAAATGGCGATCAAAATATCGGCGTGACACTTTGACTGATTTCTGTTTTCAAACATGGTGTCCGTTTGTCTGTGATCAATTCGCTAAAATATGCCATGCAAATCACGTTTTGGTGGCCTACTAGATTGCAAATATCCGTGCGCACCGTAGGAACCCCATAATAAAAGCCCAATTCGCCAAAATGTGACTCCGGACAGATTGGCCAGACCAGAGCGGCCACAATCGTTGCAGAACGATCGTGACAACCGGTGCACATGGGAGTAACAGGACCGATTTTATTCACAAAAAATTTAAAGAGAAAAATAAGAGAGCCTACTGCACAGCCGTCATGCATTTGTTTGGTCAAAAGTATTTGTACTTATATGTTTGGTCTGTATTTTGATGGGGCCAATGAATTTTAAGGAAAATCCACATATTTCATCATGCAGAGGGATGCCCGAAGATCTAAATAATCTAGATAAACATTTTATTATAACCTTACAGTGGTGTATTTTGACCACTCACTATACCATAGTGAACCATTAGTTGTGAGACGAATCAAAACTGATTTCGACCGATATGAAAATGGGTACGTTTGACTGTTTCATTGTATTTTTAATATCACAACAACTTTATGAAAATAAATAAAAGGTATGTAAAATCACTCTACAAATTATCGACTTGAGTCCAAGAATATTGCCCAGTTACTCCTAAGTGCATCGTGGATGTGTTCTTCTTCTTCTTTGCTCCGTGACATGCGCGGCATGTCAAGATTCATGTGGAAGCAAAAAAGCACCATAATCCACCCGGCGCTTGTATAACGTTTCCCCACGATGACCGTAAACGATCGTAAACAACCGAAACCAGAAGGACCTTGTCCTCTCCCTCTCGCTTTCGCACTTATGGGTCTCAATGACCATCCTTGAACTTAATACGGCCCACCGGGAATGGCCTTCCAGACTAGGTCAAAGGTACACTTTCGCACCTGCCAAGGTCGATGGTCTTCGGAAGTGGTAGCCTATTCGCGGTTTGATCCGGAGAAATGGACCGAATTCCGACCAGATGGTCGCCCAATTGCGGATTCCGTTTTCTCTATGTGAACGGCCATGTGTATGGTATTGTTGTTGTTCATGCGCTCGGAGGGGCAAAGACAAAAAAAACGTGCGCAAATCGGCGACTGTTGCTCGCCTGCTATGACGACGCACCGCACTAATATTTTTTTGATGGATCTACCTGGCCAAAAGTAGTTTATCATAGTTTGTAAAATTTGCGACTGTTTGATGAATCTTTTATCAGGACCCTTCTATATCTAGATGTGGAGAGTCGATTATAATACCAAGTTGAGATGTTGACAATATTTGAACTACTGATCAATACTAATTATAGTAGGTAAATTACCAAAATATGGTATGCATAGATATGTATGAGTTATTCATTCCTACTCGAGTAACAGTGCATCAAGAATGCGAAAGATGCTCCGAAATCGTTTTGGCCAGCTAGATTGCACGAATACCCCTTAGTGGCACCGCACCAGCTCTCCCCTGAGTACGACTCCATGGCGACACGACGAAATGGTAATAAATCTGCGAATCACCTGCGTGACGTCATCTCTTCAGCTTAAGCGGCCTGGCCAGATGATGAATCTGTTTGGTGTCTTCGAGGCTCGAAGCTTCGAATTCGAGGAATCCGTACGAAATAATAAATCCTTAATTTATCGCCACAACGCAATAAAATAATGGGCACTGAAAAAGGTCTCCAGTTTTCTTGATTGCATTTATCTCGCTCAAGGATTCATATCGGAGAGAAATTCCGGAACTGGAAACCAGTTTCGTGGGGCGCCGTCGACCTCACGTTATGCATCTGGGTGGATTGTTTTTTCCTCCTTTGTCGATTATCCCAGAAACGTTCTTCCAGGGCAACTACAAATTATAGCGGCAGCATGTGGATAACAAATCCTCTACATTAAGGTGGCCCATTTGCATATGAGTTTTCATTCCATACCAAGTGTCCTTAAAAAAGTACAAACTTGTATTCGACCATCACTGATTTCAATCAAATTTCGGTCAAATGTTCATTATCTTGAAACATGCAAAAAGCCAAAACTGCATGCCAATTACGTCACCCTTCGTTATTGCAAGTTTGACAACTCATGATTTTGCTTACATTGTTCAATTTATATCTCCGAAACTGTTAGACATGAAGAAATATGACTTTCGGTACTTTTAAAGGAAATCATTTAAGGAATCTAGAAATAGTTATTTATGCAACAAGATGCAAAATGATGATATTTTCAGCACGAGTTGCACACAGGCTTGCCGAGTTGGATAAATACAACGAGTGCTAAAAAAATCGAGTTTTGGCATCGAGTTGCATACAACGTTTTTTGCTATTACGAAAAATGCCGTTCTATTGAATTATTTTTAACTAGTGGTCCCGGCAAACTTCGTCTTGCCATCAAGTAGGCTGTTGAAAAACGCTATGGATCGTCCCATACAAAATGACAGTTCCGTGCACTCTCGTTTCTCCAACTTTCCCGGTGAATACCCTGGGATTTTTATACACACAAACACGTCGGAACCCTTGACGAACAAAACGGAGAAAGAATCATTCAAATGTGTATACCCGTTCGTAAGCCATTTCGTGACATACAAACACCATTCCATTTTTATTTATATAGATAGATAGATAGCACAATCCTATTTCAAGAGTATCCACATGGCCTTCCATATGACGCATAGACTGAGTAGTTTGCAATCAGGTAGGCTGTGACACAACATCCTGATCTTAATTATGACAGTCACAAATTTTCACGCTTCAATCGAGAATCTATTGATCTGATTTCGACGTGGGACCAGGCTAGACGCCGCACACAATTTCGACTTTTTAAAGTTATTTCTCATGTACCAAACTGCCTGCACGAACCGTGAATTAGCTTTAAGTTAGGTTCCAGATATTTTGAGATTTACCCTACATTAACCATTACAAACACTGGGTGACCTGCTTCTAAATCAGAATGGCTCTCTGATCTCCCTTTACTCGAATGCCAATGGTTGCAGAAGCAGAAGCATGCATGACCATGGTCAAAAACTTGAGATACAGGCGTATGAAGAGACGATAAATCTTCAAGCTGTTTAGTGGAATATGATGAGTATGAAGAAACGCAGAATTGGTGACTCTCAAAACAGAACTGAAAAGTGCCACTTTTCAGCACCGAAATGAGTGCTAAAAAGTAACACTTTTCAGCATAATTTTGTTGTTAGGAAAAGTAGGCCGTTATGCACAAAGTAGGCTTATATGCAATGTAATAGCCCCAAAAAATTGATTGGATACCTATACTCTTAACTTAAATTTGAAAATTTTACATCAAATTTTCGTGGAATAAGTCATTTTTTATTTCAAAAATTTTGTTTCCAGACATTTTACAGTTTAAAACACTTAACTCTCCGAGGTGTTTTAAGACAATCATGAGAAATTTAGTTTTTAAATTTAAAAAGTCCGAATTAGCCAAATAAACCCCAAGCAATCTTGGATTTGGACAAAAAAATGATTTGATCAATGCAAAGTTAAGGTATTTCGAACTGATTGAGAACATAACAAACGATAGACATTTAAAAAATGCACAGCAGCGTTGCCAGATAATCTATGTATTACAATTGTGTTATGTTCAATATGTTTTTTTTTTTTTTTTCATCCAGTGGTTATATTGAGACAATCGACCAACTCAAACCAAACATGAAATGGCAGTGTTACCAGATTTGCTACTTTTAAATAATAAACGCGTTTTATCTTTTTGGTCATTAATTGATTTAAACATGCAAATTATGATGAAATTCGATTTTCAATACATATTTCGCATATTTGGCAGCACTGCAACTTAATACTTAACTTGATACATAAAAGCATGTTTTGAAATTACAATAGCTCATTCATTTTTTAAAATTTTGTACAAAAAAGAGCTACGGTCGGGGGAGGGGGTTCCAATTGGTGCATTACGTAATAAACGAATGCTGGCTTACGTGTTTTCAACCGTAAAACTAAGGTAGCTTTTGTAGCACCAAGGGACCAAATGTAGTACTAGAAGTGGTGCCCATCCTGAACCCGTCTACTATGTCTTAAAGTTCGTCTTTGGTAAAACGTCTGATAAACATGATGGAATCAAAATTTTTGAAATAAAAAATAGGGGAATCTGTTCCAATTGGCAGACAATTAATCGTTCCATAAAAAAATATAAAATTTCCATAAAAATGCAAAATTCGCCAGTAAAGAAACAAGGGTATAATCAACAGAAAAGTTAAAAATTTCCATAAAAAAATAAAAAAGTGCATAGAAAAAACAAAATTTTGCATAAATACAAAAATTTTGAGCAATAAATAGATTCAAAAGTGCAGTAAAATCGACAATAATCCCACTAAAAAATATCGAATTTTCCATTTAAAAACCTCAAAATGTCCCTATTTTCTTCACAAAAAGCAAGAAATAATTATAAATTTTCCACAAAAAAGCCAAAGTTTGCAATAAATAAATAATAATTCGCCCACAATAAATCAAAAATATCCATTAAAAAAATCAAAGATAGCAATAGCAGTAAATGCAAAGTTGCAATAAACAAACCCAACTGAGCAATTCAAAATGACAATCAATACATGAAAATGTTGTAGAAAATTCCAATATTTAAGTAAAACTTTCCATAAAAATAACGTAATTTTCCAATAATGAGTAATAATGTGTATAAAGGATTTCATAAATTTTCAGTCAAACTGAAGCATTGTATTCACAATTGGAGCTAATAAGTCGTCGTTTGTAGATGTAGTAATTGCATTTTTTAACTTTTCTGTTGATTTTACCCTTGTTTCTTTACTGGCAAATTTTGCATTTTTTATGGAAATTTTATATTTTTTTATGGGACGTTAATATTTTAGCCGTTCCAATTCGCACCCTGTTCTATTCCAGACCATCAAGCGTTTCTCAATACTGGCGCTACTGTAAAGATCGTGTGTACCATTTTTCTTTATTTTTTTAACTTGCGCTTTAAATTTCAGATCAACCGGTTTTTTTTTCAAGCTGCGATAAAGGTAAAATACGCATACAGTCGACTCTCCACATCTCGATGTTCTATATCTCGATATCTCTCCCTATATCGATGATTTCTTCGGTCCCTTTAGTCTGCATACATTTTCTCTCTCCATACCTCGATATCCTCCTTATCTCGATATCTCCATATCTCGATGTGCTCCTGTTGATTTTTCGTTCCAAATTTTCTCTCCGTTTGTCGATATGACCATAATCAAAGGTGACTAGACTAGATTTTAGTGATTAAAAACAATTTCACAACGAGAGATGACGTCTGCTTGTTTATTATTTTCCTGGTAACGGAGTGATTTTCAATCTAGTGTTCATTAAAAATGTGTTCTTTGTCTCGATCTCTCCGTATATCGATGGTCCCTTTGATATCGAGATGTGGGAGAGGCGACTGTATATACGGTTCGAGCAGGTCCGTCACACTCGGGCTCAGATTGGGTACCACTTCTAGTACTGCATTTTGGTCCCTCGGTAGTGCAAAAGGTACCCAAGTTTGACAGATCACAGTACACTTTTCACAGCATTCTAGATTACCGTATGAGCCATAAAATTTAGGGCAACTGCAAGGGACATGGTTGTCTTTAATTTGTCTTTGGTTCGAGTAGACCACAATTTGAAGTCGGTATCCAGCTTTTTACGCTAGCATGCCATAAAATTTAACTCACCCCCTTCTGTCTTGCCTATACTATAATTTTATTTATGGCAGAATCAAAGCATGCTTTGTGATGCTGAAAAATGTTATTCACGGTGTACTATATTGAGAAGGTGATATATTCCGAAAACTGACAGCTACTTGACAACGTCATTCCTATCCATCTCGAACAAATTTGTGAAAAATTATCAAGTGGTCTGGACGGTATATGAGCCTCTGTACGTGCCATAAAATTCTTTTGTTCTCATGACTTTTACTGTGCGCCGTGTGTTGGTGCTGTCTCGCTCTTTCTCACGGGCAACTTGAAAACAGGGCGCACAGTAAAAAGTCAAACGTTTTATAGCATGCATAGGCTTATGGTACGATAGGAGTGACGTCACATGTTTACAACCAAATTCGATGTAAAGTAAACCAGTAAAAAGCCTGCCTTGTTAATTTTAATGCCGTGATGTAATTTAAACGTCAGAAGTCTTCCTGTTGGGTTTTGAAACTTAAAATAATGTTTCTTATTTAATAATCAGACTATTCTCATTTTATGTAGGTCAAGAAAAAGAACCTTTGAAAGCAGCAATTAGGAGAACAGATTTCCATTTATTATGAAGACTCTACTTGGCTCTACGAGTTGGAATAAAAACAAGCAACATTTTAACATGTTGTCTCTAGTGGAATTATCTACTGTAAAATGGATTTTTTCTTTACCACTGAGCGGTTCCACACCGTTTCGCAAACCCGATTATTTTTTGTATTTTTTGAATCGCCTGAAAATTTGCATACAGATTCTTTATGACCAAAAATGCCATTATGCACTTTCAGACCGCCATTTTGAACCTCGCCTTATTTTTGAGAAGGGCGTATCGGAAAATGCATGGCAAATCTTTAAAAAACTGTAACTCGAAAACGGTTTGTCCGATCGATTTGAGATCTTCTACAAAGTTGTAGGTATTACTTAGGACTATATGGAGAAAAATATGCACGGTAAAAAAAGTTACAGATTATTTATTATTTCAAAAACAAAATTTTAAAATCGATTTTCTCCAGAAACGCAGCTTTGATTTTTTTTTATTTTTGGATATGTTTTTAGGGGACAACTTATGTGATTTATTGCACAATGTTTCAAAATGGGGGAATTATGGACAAAAAGTTATGATTTTTTAAAAAATACAGATTTTGAAAATAAATCGAAATAGAGGAAAACAATAATTTTTTATGTGATTATTTGAAAGTACAGAAAAATTGCAATCGAAAAGTACTTAAGTAAATTTTTTCTAGGTTGCATCAATTTCGAGATATACTCATATTTATATAAAATTTTCAAATAAAAAAGAAAAATAGGCCCTTTTCAAGCATATTTCATGTTTCTCCATCCAAGAAAAAAATTATTTTGATTGAGCGAATCGTAGCTGAATCGTTTATCGTTTGATCAAAACATGTATGCTTAAGTATTGAAAAAAGAGTGCACGGTAAAAAATATAAACGATATTTTCAAATGAAAATTTGAAGCTAATAGTTCTTAAAAACCGCAACATTGATGTTTTTAATTTTTGGATATATTTGCGGTTGTTGTAGGTATTGTTTAGGACTATTTGGAAAAAAAATATGCGCGGTAAAAAATAATGACAGATTTTTTTAATAAAAAAAAATTAAAATCGATTTGCTATGAAAATGCATCTGTGATTTTTATTATTTTTGGACATGTTTTAGGGGACAACTTATGTGATTTATTGCACAATGTTTCATAATGGAAGAATTATGGACAAAAAATTTAATTTTTTTACTGATAGTTTATGTGAAACAAAAACAGTGGATTGCACCTTACGTTGTTGTGAAAAATGTTCAGTTTCTACTACCTTTGAACGAAGCTTGTTATCAGAAATCGAATAGAATGGCATTGACGAATTACAATTTGACAGTGGGGTCACAACCAACAGGTGTGATATTGAAACTTTTTAAAGCAGCCTGATGAATTTGTATCATATTTTACTCGTAAATTGGAGAAACTAATACCTCATGATTTCATCAAAAAAGAGCAAGCTACATTTTTAAATAACACAAAAAACAATTTGATTAGAAGGTGAACATTTATTCTTCAAAATGAAGTTCAAAGCCATCATTGAAATGCTCAGCAAGCTACTTTTCATCCGTTTGTAATACATTATCGTCAAGATGGCAAAGTCAATCATTTAAGTTTTGTTGTAATTTCAGAAGATTTGCGCCACGATTCTGTATCTGTCAACTATTCCTATCCAAAATGATAGATTTTTTTGCGATTGGATCACAAATTACCTGTCAACAAGATATATTGTATGTCTGACAGAGCTGCATCATAGTATAAAAATAGGAAGAACTTTTCAACTCTTTGGCAATTTAAAATCAAATATGATATAGAAGTTGAATGGCATTTTTTTTTTGCAACATCACATGGAAAAGGGCCATGCGATGCCATAGGAGGGACACTAGAACGTATGGCTACCAGAGCCAGTCTTGCCAAAGAACGTGAACATCCGATAAAAAATGCTAAGGAACTATATGATTGGGCTCAAAAACCGGAGAGAAGAGCAGCTTACACAAATCTTCTTTTGTTATTCAACTACTGAGGATATGGTATCATTGCACAAGAACTTAACCAACTATTTTCATATGCAAAAACAGTTCAAGGCACTCACTTGTTTATCCCTATCTCTGAAACACAAATTGAAGTTAGACAATTTCGAGCAGAGACGATAATGAGAAAGTAGTTGATATAATTAAGAAATAAAAGTGAAGTATATATATATATATATATATATATAATATATATATATATATATATATATATATATATATATATATATATATATATATATATATATATATATATATATAAACAAAAACATAAAAAAAAACAAACTTCTTCTCCATGACCAAAGGTACACCGTTGTGATAGAATCACATTTTTAATGCCACGTTTAGATTTACAGTGCATATCTCGGAAGTGATGCATCTCAGCTAAATTTTACTTGATAGAAATTTTTCATATTTAAAAATATATAGTTATTTTTCTGTACTAAAAAAAAACGCACCAAAAATATCGTTTTACATAAATTCGTTTTATTTATTTTTCAAATAATTTATTTTTATCCAAAAATTTTCCGTTTTGAGGCATTGTGCAAGAAATTACAAACAATATGCTGCAAAACATATCCAAAAATTAAAAAACATCAATTTTGCGGTTTTTAAGAACAATGAACTTCAAATTTTCATTTGAAAATTTCGTTTATATTTTTTTACCGTGCATACTTTTTTAAATACTTTAGTATATAGGTTTTGATCAAACAATAAACAATTCAGCTACGATTCACTCAATCAAAATAAAATATTTCTGGAATGGAGAAACACGAAATATGTTTGGAAAAAGCCTATTTTACTTTTTTTATTTGAAAATTTTATATAAATATGAGTATATCTCGAAATTGATGCAACCTAGAAAAAAATTACTTAAGTACTTTTCGATTGCAATTTTTTTGCACTTTCAAATAATCACATAAAAATTATTGTTTTCCTCTATTTCATTTTTTTTCAAAATCTGTACTTTTTTAAAAAATCATAACTTTTTTTTTTCCGTCCGAGATCGTAGTAAGCTCTGCTTGCGACAAGTCGACTTTTTTTTCCTGTCACGGATTTTCTCACTAGCGTTAATAAATAGTTTGGTGTTTCGGCTGATCAATTTTCATATTAGGTTTTATGAAAGCAACTTAGTTGAAGTGATCAAATGTGGATAGTGTTCAAAATTAATGAAAAATGTGTATAACAGTCAAGACCGAAGCTGAAGGGTTAACAGTGTGTTGGAAGTATCAAGCTTGGTGAATTCAAGAAAAAGCAGTAGGACAGCTACTAAGGTTTCGATGAATGGAGCAGTGTACCCCTAGCGGACATTCAATTCCTGTTCAGACACTTCAAAGTGTTCGGTGAGAGCTTTCCATTTACCATCCTTTAATTTAGTAGAAGACTAGTGATAATGGTTTTAAGTTGATGATCGATGGTCTTGGCTTACTAAAGTAAATTTCTATATAATGGGAAAGGGACAATTTGTTTTTTTTTCGTTTCAGAGAGCGAGTAACGGCGCTTTAGCCGAGGCTATAATGCCAGGAAATATCTTTGTCCCATCCCAGGAAACCGATCTCAACAATGGAGTGTGCATTAACTTTCTTAGCAACGCCACTTCCAACGATTCGATCTATCTCTCCCTGAATGAAACGGTTGGTACGGTTGTCCCCGTTTCTTCTTTCCTTAAATTGAAAAATTTTCGTCTATCACGTTATTCATTCGTGGATAATTTGATCGCCGTGAATTTCGCAATTACCTTCAAACCCAAGTCTGCACAGTTGGCCTGGCCATTTTAATAATTGTATCATATTTTCGATATGCTGCAAATATTAATGCTGACAAGAAAACACTAGAAGAAATTCTGGTGTTTCCAGGATGCTTTTCATTATTCGCTGTGCAAGCACTTAGATTAGATTAGATTAGATTAGATTAGAAAATCATAACTTTTTCGTCCATAATTCCTCCATTTTGAAACATTGTGCAATAAATCACATAAGTGGTCCCCTAAAACATATCCAAAAATAAAAAAAATCGAAACTGCGTTTCTGGAGAAAATCGATTTAAAAATTTTGTTTTTGAAATAAAAAAAATAATCTGTAACTTTTTTTTACCATGCATATTTTTCTCCATATAGTCCTAAGCAATGCCTACAACTTTGTAGAAGATCATTGCATTTTCCGATACGCCCTTCTCAAAAATTAGGCGAGGTTCAAAATGGCGGTCTGAAGGTGCAAAATGGCATTTTTGGTCATAAAGAATCTGTATGCAAATTTTCAGGCGATTCAAAATATACAAAAATTAAATTTAAAAAAAAATTCGTCATGTTCGGTGGAATTGCTCATATGTTAAAAAGGCGACATTTTTCTAGAAAAAAGACAAAGAAAATCCTAAGCTGCAATCATGGCGATTAACGGCCAAGTTGTTTCTTGTGTACTACGTCGGTATTCTACTGGTGTTCAAACTATGCCATGATGTGAGGAAAATTTAAACCTTTTCCTCTCCCATTTTCAAGCGTTTTTTGATTGTACGGAAATAATAAAAATAATACCAAATTATTTCCAAAGACTGACCTTCTATTTATATTGGAATATATCATGCTGAGTCGGGTGATGTGTACGTGGTGTCGTATGAGGTGACAAAAGTAGACTCGCTCTATTTGTTTAACAATAGTCGTCTCACGTTTCTCGAGGAGACAGCAACTCGTCTCGACTCACTCGATTTTAAGAATAACACTGAATTTGAACAAGCCTAGCATAATGTTTAGATTGGGCATCCTACCATGTCCGGTTTATGAAATAAGTCCATTTAGATGTTAATTCATTGTTAAACATTTTAAAATGCATTTTAATTTTTTTGCTGGATCCAAAGTTTACGAACGGCAACTCATTTATAATTGAAGCTCTTCATCATGTCCACTGTATTTTTATTCATTCTGCAGCTTTTAGTTGCATCTTCGTATTCCTAGAAATAAATGCAACGGATGGTAAAATGTTTGAAGATCAAAAACTTAAGCTCCTTGAACTACCATGATATGTACAGATAAATGTAAATAAACAGTGAAAATTACTGCTAGTTCAATCAACAACCTTTAACAACAGCTTACTAAGACCAAGCTATAAATCTTGTAGGTAATAAATGTCGAATTCAATCCACCCTCCGTTGTTTTATAGCTAGCGTAAAAAGCTGGATATTTAAAAATCCAGATAATTTCGAAACATGGGGTCTTCAGCAAAGTTGTTCTGGAGGTGGAGCGCTATCTGTTGGTACCCTCATTTAATTCGGAATTTGACCGCTAGGTGGAACTAGTGGGTATGGAACTTTCACTCTTGTTTTGCAGATATTTCAGGATCCTAGTCGTTTAGAAGGATGGCATTTTCGGCAAAGTTGCTAAATAGGTTAAGGACTATCATTGTTCGAGCTAGTTGATTCAAAATTTTGCCACCAGGCGACAATAGTGAGCATGTAACATTAGCTTTTGCAGATATCTCAGGAGCCTGACCACTTACAAAGATAGCGTCTTCGGCATAGTTGCTCAGTAGCTCAAGGGCTATCATTATTTGAGCCAATAAATTCGAGTTTTTGCCACCAGGATGCGCTAGTAAGCATAAGACTTTTATTTTGGCGAATGCTTCATGATCCTGACTTTTTTGAAAAATGGCATCTTTGAAAAAGTCGATCATTAGCTCTAATGCCGTCAATATTTTAGCTGACCTCGAACTTCAAAGATTAAGCAAAGAAAGCATTTTAGCTACTGAACAACTCTGCCGAAGACGCTATTTTTCTAAGAGGTCGGGCTCCTCCTCCTAACTCGAAAAATGATAGTCCTTGAATTACTGAACCGAAGACGCAATCTTTCTAAGGGTTCCGGGTCATTTGGCCGCAAGGGTAATTTGACCGAATGCCGTTTGGCCGAAATTGAAAACAATAGTGAATTATAGTTAGCATGCATTTGTAACTTAATTAGCTCATTCTCAAAGAAGGATAAATCATCATTTATTTACAAATAATAAGCTCTTCTTGGGGCCCAGATAGCCGTAGTGGTAAACGCGCAGCTATTCAGCATGACCATGCTGAGGGTCGTGGGTTCGAATCCCGCTGGTCGAGGATCTTTTCGTAAAGGAAATTTTCTCGATTCCCAGGGCATAGAGTATCTTCGTACCTCCCACATCGTACCTTGGCAAAGAAAGCTCTCAGTTAAAAACTGTGGAAGTGAACATGCTCAACGGTATTAGAATGCCAAATAATTCTATTTATGATTAGTGTTTTTAATAATTACATTTTCAAAAGGGCGTAAAACGATTTTTTATTTTCTCATTTTTTCTAGTTTTGGAAACCAGGGAGGTTAAACTTTAGATTTGTGTAGCTTGATCATTATTGACCACCCTACTCTACATACTGCCAGCGTTTGTCATCGCCGAAGCTCGCGACCGAACTCAATAGTGCTGGCGCGCATAATTTATGACTTTGAGGATTATTCTATATATGGAAGAAAATCGTCGGAGCCTGTTCTTCTCCCGGCGTTGACGTTGAAGTTGAGGTTGTTGAGTGTAAGAAGGAGGGTGAACTGAACAAAACGCGAAGGATAAACGTCAATTGTTGCCGGTTGATTGTGTGCCATCGAACCGAATCAGGGACGACGGGGACAATCCTTATTGGTACCTACTGGGAAAGGTTGACAGCAACTGTTGCTGGCGGCGGCGTTATTCGAATAACGATCAACGTGCGATGCAAAGGGAACTGAAGCTGGTTTGAAAATTATGGAATGGTCTTGCTTGTGCACAAAAAAAAAAGTTGGATTGTGCCAAGGTAAGCGTTCTGATTGATTTGTGCAATCAGTAAATATTTGGTAAGCTATAGCGATTTTTTTTCACAAAATCTATTTTTTACATGCTTAGCACAGTTGGTTGGTTACCATCTTTTGTTGTAGTAAAGTAGTAGTAATTACCGTAATCTTCAAGCAATTCCTTTGTTTTTAACAACGTTCAGCTCGGTGCCCCGACAGACCGTTATTATGTAAATTAAATGTCTATCAAATCTGAGCACAGGGCTCGATTCCTGAGGTCATTCTGCACCTCTGGGCCAATTTTTAAAAAATCCCTAGGAGGAATCTTGATTTGAAGTGTTTTACTTAAAAATTCAATATAATTCATATTAAAATTTTGCAATAGCACTGAAAACCCCTACAAAAACGCTCAAAAAGTTGGCCAAACTGTTCTCAACTAGTATACAATTATTACCGTTGTTACAACTACAAATATTTACAAGTGGCTTAACTTACCAGAGAAGCTTAAGTATATTTTCACATGGCTTAACCCAGTAAGCTTAGTTTAATAGAATAAAATCTAAGAAATAAATGTCAATATACAATTGATGTCACGGTCGATAAACGTGTAACATTCAATGTAGAATATTATTAATTAACAGCTTATTTATGACTTTGATACTAAGTGACCAGCCCACCAAAGTCTGCCGTATTTATTTTGCTTAATAAAATTTCGATTTGTACAAAATAAAAACCCATATAAACTTTAAAGGGCTTGTGCAGTCTCAGTTTTCATTCAAATGAGCTCAAATTTTGGGAGGTCATCAGAATTGACATTAAATCTCGATTTTTTTATTAAAGTTCCATTTTTTGTAAGGAAAAAGCACTAATTTTCGACCTAGTACAAATTTTGGAAACTTTCTTCAGGGTGTCTACTCATTTACAGAAATCAAATTCCCTGATATTTCCAGGTTTTTCCAGGCTTCAAAAAATAATTCCAGGTTCAACAAAATCGCCGAAATACATAAATGATTGATTGTAATTAGTGATTTCGTTTTAATTTCCATGAGATCCAAGAATGCTCATCAAATGATTTGAAAGTGCCTTCGATCATCAAAGTAAGATATGAAGAAAACACTAATCAAACTGAGGAAAAAATAGCCGTTCCTTCAAAACGTGATTCAGATTTAAGGATCAGCGACGTACCTAGGAAATTTCTCTGGAGGTCGTTTTGAATATTTTTAAATGACTATGACCGACCTGAAAATAATAACTTTTAAGACCTCGAACTTAAAAAAAAAACTGAAAAAAGACTAACAGAAATCATGATCTGAGAATTCAATTCTTCATTTGAACATACATTTATTTAAGAATATTTCTTAGATTTTTTTAAATTCTTCGTAACATTACGACAAATATAATCGCTTATTTTGCTGTAGATTTCTTTCACTTGTTACTCCAAAGATCTCTTCTGGAGTTTGATTTGTGATTTCTAAGTAATTCTTCCAAGGATTTCGTTTTAGATACCTTAATGAAATCAATCTGGATTTTTTCTAAGGATAAAAAAACATCCAAACATTGTTTCATTTTTCAAGGCAGTTCCAAGTTCTCCAGAAGTTTATCTAATTTTTTTCTAACATTTCTGTTTAGAGCATTTCAAGAAATCAAAATTCCTTCAGGGAGTCCACCATTTTTTTAATTCTCCAAGAACTTTCAATTTATCCAATCATTCATCAAGGGCTGTATCCAAGAACATGTCAATTTTTTTGGAGAAAATTCTGAAAAAAATCGCGTGTAACTTTCAAAGAAATCTTAGAGTGATCTCCGAAGAAACTTGTGTGAACTCTAAGGTTGCCCTAATAAATTTCGGCAATGATCTTGAAAAGAACTCCTGGATTCATGATGAAAATCTTTCTTGGATTTGTCCAATTAATTGCTAAAATAACTAAAAAAAACATTCCAATCACTGAATAATGTCCTTTAACACTTTTTGGAGTTTTTCCTAGAAAAATCCGGACAGAATATCTAAAGAAATTTATGTATGATTGATCGGAATAGTAACTGTAATAATTGTTGTAGTATTCACTAGTGAGGATCCTTTAATGAAGTTGTGAAAAATCCATGGATATTTAGAAATGTTGTTTGATTTTTTTTTTTGTTTTTTTTTTCGAGAGATGTTTGAACCGCAGCAATAATATTTTGATGAAATGCTGGAGAAATGCCAAGAGAATTTTTCGGACAAACCTAATGAGAAATACCAGGTTGAATTTATAAAGGAATTCTTGGAAAAGTTTATAATTGATTTCATCGCAAAATGCCTGATTGATTTCTGGAGCAGTTACTAAGAGTAATCGTAGACAATTTTTTAAAACTAATCCTTTTCAAAATGCCTGGAATAAATAAAATAATTAGCGTAGGAATTATTATAAGGTTTGGAAAAATGTTGAAACGATTTTTTGTTTCAAACACTGGAAGGATCTGTGGGAAATTTCCTAGAAGTAACAAGTTACTAACACCTGGAAAAATCGCTATAAAAACCTTTAAAAAAAATATCTGGAGGAAATCCTGGAATAATTGGACTCTTTCAGAGTAATCTCTTTAAAAATTACTGGAGGTAGTAGTGCTGGAGTGCTCTAGGATTTTCTGGATTAAATTTGGAAGAATTTTCTTTTGACATCACTTTAGAAATCGCTGGTAGCATTCCTGAAAGAGTTCCTGGAGTATCCCAGAAGGAATCTCTGCAGATATCACAAGAATTCCTGAAGAACTCCTCGGGATCTGAGAAAATATCATAGAGAACTTGTGGAATAGCCGCGTAATAGTCTCTGAAGGCTTCTCTGGGGCCTCTAGAATGTTTAATCAAGATTCACAGCAAGCATATTAGGACAAAAAAAGACCTTACATAAAAAGCATGTTAAAGACAAAATAGTTAAATGACTGCACATCAAAAGTAGCGTTTTAGCGGCCGAATATTTTTTTTTTTTTGTTAAAAAGTTCTGGTATCGCAAAAAGGACATATTCTACCATGCATTACTAATTCAAAATAATTTCCCTGATTGTGGCTAAAATTCCCTGAGAATTCCAGGTTTTCCAGGTTTTTCCAGGTAGTAGACACCATGTTCTTGCGATTTCGGTCTACTTTGTTTGATAGTTCGAAAATTGGCAGAGATTTCTTGTAGGTCGAAATTTAGTGCTTTTAACCCTACTGCTTCCAAGCATGGGAGGAAATCAATCGTTTTTCATAGTCAGTTGAGAAACATTTATTTATTTGTTTTTCGTCAACCGACGTAGACTAGGACATTTTACATATACATATTTTTGTTTTATTTCTTAATACTAAAATTATGAAATTTTTAAAAATATTGAAAAAGAAAGTGTAGTGTAAGTAATGTTAATTTCATTTTGTTTTATTTTATGTGTTGCGATTTCTAATGGATTTGAAGTATGTTTTTAGATTTTACCGAGACATGGTAAAGTCAATAGTTTCGCAATGTTGATTGTAAATGGCCATCATTTGATTTAGAGGCCCGTTTTTGGCATAATTTGTTCGATGATGATTTGTCAAGAATAAGTTACGATTTCGTAGTTGCCTAGAAGGAGCGTAGAGATTTAATTTTGATAAGATTTCCGTAGAATCAATACGTTGCGAAATGATATCATTTACAAATGAAACTCTTGCGATTTCACGCCGCTCTTTCAAAGTTTGTATGTCAATAAGCATGCAGCGTGCTTTGTAGGGTGGAAGTGGAAATGATGTTCAACCTAATTTACGAAGAGCATATAGTAGAAATTGTTTTTGTACAGATTATAATCTTTCTTCGTGTGTCATTGAGAAAAGAGACCATACAATGCTGCAGTATTCCATTATTGATCTTACATATGCAATATATAGAGTTTTAATTGTGTATGGGTCATGAAAGTTGTAGCAGAAGCGTTTTATGAACCCTAGCATGTTATTAGCCCTGTGAATTATTGTATTGTAGTGGTCTACGAAAGAAAGCTTAGAGTCTAAGATTACTCCTAAGTCCCTTACTCTTTCACATTTTTCCACATTTTGATTTCCTAATGAAATTGAAATTCGTGGTGTTGTTCTTTTTCTGCTAAATGATATTAGGTTGCATTTTTTACATTCAGTTCTAATAGGCTTTTTTTGCACCATATGTAGAATTTTTCTATTTCATTGCGGAATACATTGATGTCTTCTTCATTTCTTATTTCTAGGTAGAGCTTCATGTCGTCGGCATAAATTAACACTTTGAGTTTATTGAAAATGAAGGAAATGTCGTTTACATACATAATAAAAAGAAGAGGTCCCAAATGAGAGCCTTGAGGGACACCCGAAGTGACTTGAATTGGTTTTGATTTGTTTCCTTTGAATTTTATTATTTGTTGGCGGTCAGTTAAATACGATTCAAGCCATTTCAGCAGTCTTGGCTCGATTTTTTTTTAGTTTGAAAAGTAGCATTGGTACGTCTATGCGATCAAATGCCTTGCTAAAGTCCGTATAAAGAGCTTCTACGTGGTTTCCATTGTCCATTGCATTCAATGAATAGTCAACAAATTGAAGTAAATTTGTTAAGGTCGAGCGACTTTTAAAGAAGCCATGTTGTGTGTCAGTAATTCTATTTTTGACTTGAAGAAATAGTTTTTTCGTTGACAATTGACTCGAAAAGTTTTGGAATACAAGAGATAATGGCAATACCACGATAATTACGTATGTCAGATTTTCGTCCAGATTTAAAGATAGGTACTAAAAAGGAGTTTTTCCATATTTTTGGGAAGATTTCGGATTCAAGGGATTTATCAAAAAGCCAAAACAATGGCGCTGTAAGTTCTTTTGCTAAATTTTTCATAAATATTGGTGGAATCGTGTCAGGGCCGGGACCTTTTGAAGCGTCCAAAATCATTAGAGCGTCTGAAATTTCCTGCACATGGATTTGAGTTACACCAATATCTCTAGAAAATTCCGGATAAAACGCAAAATAGTTGCGATCGCGGTCTTCTTCCGAAAATGTAGTATAGATTTCTTGGAAAAAAATTTGCATATAGGGTAGGTGTACCAGTTATGGACATAGTGGTTCCCTATTTCGCCATACGAGATTACTTGCATGTTTTCACAATTTGAAAGATTTTGTGTGTTGCAGTAGTAAGATTTAAGATATATCATAATGTTTAAACATTCAAAAAGATTTAAAATGTGAAAGTTATCGAAATTTCCCGTATAGCCAAATAGGGAACCACTATGGCCATAACTGGTACACTTTCCCTAGATTGCAAATTTTATCCCACATTTTCATCAAAGTGCATGACGGATGGAAAATTGTCAGATTTTAGTTTTGTTTTTACGTAATTGAAGAAGTTCTTTGGACAGGACTGTAGGATCTAAGCAATCTCTGATTTATATTGTATCTAGCAGCACAGAATAAAACGATCATTCCAGAAAGTTCTCAGAGTAAAGAATCATTCCCTAAGGGATGGTACGTACAATTCTTCGAAAATTCTTAGGGATGTCTTTACCGTGTGTAAACCCAGAATTTTCAGGCAGTTTTATGAATGTGCTGTTGTTCATAATTAGCTGGTTTTGCGAATGTACGACCCGTTGAAGATAGAAAAATCATTCAGGGATGACTCTTGTGAAGATAACTAATACAAGACCCGGTGATTTGTGAAAAACAAACAAAGTGCGGAAACCTTAGTAATGGTATGAAGTACGCAGAGGAATAAAATGTTGGTAAATTATGAGCTATCACTCAGGGATGATTCTTGCTGAAATAATCAAATGTTATTTGTGGAAAAGTATTATGCGGAACCCTGTTACAGGGATGCAGTACGCAGGAAAAATCATTTGCGAACTCTAATGTATGGACTGAAGTACGCAGCTCTTTACGGCGGAATCCATTATACAATAGAATGAAGTTCGCAGGGTGTAATGAATCAAGTAAAAGCGGAACCCGAAGTGTGGGATGAAGTACGCAGATAAGTAGATACTGCATTGCACAATGTTTTAGTAGCACGAACTGTAAAAAGTTTCGTAGAATTCATAATGAAATTGTAACAGGTAAATTTAAAAAAAAACATGGTAGTCAACTGCCACGGTGGACATGAAGATGAAGAAAAATTATATTAGAAATAAATCTACAATGGAATAAAATTAGGAAGAAAACCTGAAAATGTCACACCACCATCATCACGAAACAATTGAAATGTGGTAAGTTGGACAATTCAATCGGAAATTTGCAAGCGGAAAATTCTATAGGCTGAAAAAAAGGTGAGTGAATCCTACATCAGAAAAGTAATCGATGATTGGCCCAACAGTCTCATATGCTGACCAGTTCTACACATTAATATAATTGAAGAAAAATGGTAAAATGAGTCCTTTAAAACCAGAACATTATTAAATAGATCAATAACCTGTTGAACCTGGGGGCCCAATTAGCCGTAGCGGTAAACGCGCAGCTATTCAGCAAGACCAAGCTGAGGGTCGTGGGTTCGAATCCCACCGGTCGAGGATCTTTTCGGGTTGGAAATTTTCTCGACTTCCCAGGGCATAGAGTATCTTCGTACCTGCCACACGATATACGCATGCAAAAATGGTCATTGGCATAGTAAGCTCTCAGTTAATAACTGTGGAAGTGCTCATAAGAACACTAAGCTGAGAAGCAGGCTCTGTTTCAGTTGGGACGTAACGCCAGAAAAGAAGAAGAAGAAGAACCTGTTGAAAGAGCTATTAGTAAAGTGAAAATCATTTACAGCATTTTTGCAATTGTTTCGGGATCCTCGTAATAAGCTATAATGTTTTGATTTTTGTTTTAATAATTTGTATTTAAAGATCATCTTTGAAATATTTGTAACGCGTCTAATTTGAAGAGTTTGTTGTTGAATTTTATTTGAAACCATTTTACTAATTTGTTTGGTTATAAAGCACAAAACAGTTAGCGATTTGTTTTTTTTAGTGTTGAACATACTTTATTTATTTAATTACGCTAAACTCTACCCATTCAATTAAATAACAAATACTGCTGTCTAAATAGGGTAACTAGTTGACATTTCCTGATAATGCATCGACATCTAGAATTATAAAAGACCTTAGGAAAACATTTAAAATTATTTTCCGCTAATGTATGTTAACATGTAATTCTTGTTGTTCCTGAATAAATTGAAACTGCGACAGATCCATCCATCCAAAGTTTTAAGGCTTAATAAGCTTAAAGCGTGTTTGTTCAAAATAAGCAGACCCCTTTGCCATCATAATATATGATAAATTATAGGACTAAATTATCAACCACTTGGTGCAATGAACTATCGTTCTTTTTTTTCTAATCTAATGTAATAAACTCACAAAACGCATGCCATCCTGGGTAGAGGTGGATGACAAATTAAAAAACAAATTTACCATCAGGAATAATTTAGATATTTTTGAGACTAGCACGAAAATATCCAAATGTGCTTTCGTGTTAAACTATGTTATTTTGAATAACAGTGGAAAGTCTTGAAATAACTACGGAATGTCAAATTATGCTATCACAACACATTTGGTTATTGCTGTGATGTTTAAAATCTATAAAAAGAAAAAACAGTCGACACCCCATCTCCCCTATCCTTTAAGGAAAATTAGGCTACCAAATAAAATATATGGGTTGTCATAACATCCGAGACTCTTCCCAGGACCTTCTTCAGAGACTGAATTCTCATAGATTTTACGATTAGTGTTGCCCTGCTGAACATTTTCAGTGTTTTCCTTCTCAGCGGAGTCTAAAAGAGTTTGGATAAGTTAATAATTTAACTAGTTGGAAAATCGAAGTTTGTTAAGGACGAAACTTCATATCATGCAAAACAACACTTCATTGATAACGCCCTTATCGTAAATCTCATGAATTATTATGTTCGATATATTTTAGTAAAAATTTGAACCACTACAGAAATAGAAGCAATAATTACTATAATTAGCGAAACTGGAAGGATGATCGCGTACCGTAAAACGGGGTAACTTTGATAGTTTTTTCGAAGAAAACTTGAATATTTATGCATGCTGTTTCAAGGAATAATAATTTATATTTTTAAAACAAGTACTGGCATCCTAGCTATCGATTGCAGTCGATAGATTTCCAAAAGATTTATTATGTATGGATATATAATTTTTCATATAATCGAAAGTTGGTTTTCTGTTTTGGGGTAACTTTGATAATGGAGTATGAATCGAACAAAATTGAATGAATAACGAACATTTGTAGGGCATTGCATACCTCAAGGCGTTTAACGTTGTATGGAAATTTCTGACTTAGATTACAAAAATGGTCCCAGTTTGTGAAAATGCTTTTCGCTAAGAGATTTGAGACCGTATTCAAGTTCTATGATAACTAGGCTGTCAAAGATAAGTGGCCAACTATTCAAAACTACATCAAATAGTGATTGTAGAACAGATTGTTTGTAAGCGTTTCGAAAATGCTAAAATTGTGTCAATTTTTAATATTCGTATAAAAAGCCTCAAATGCACTTGATTCCAATGAAAATAGCTTTGACATGAAGTGTCATACTGATACTCTTTACTTTTGCATTCGTTTTGCTTAACTGATTAACAGAAACTTCGTTATTTCGTTTAATATGTTGTAGGTCTCGCACTATCAAAGTTACCCGCATTATCAAAGTTACCCCGTTTTACGGTACTCAAGATTGGCTCAACACATCAATAATTGGTATCATATAACAATATTGAAATGATTTAGAATCAATAATACTATTGCAACATTTACTCTATTCTGCACGAACAGTAACTCGTAGTACGCTAGCACCATTTTCAAAACCATTTCTTACAACTGGGATTGTTCGACTAAAATATTCATTAAAATTTAAGAAAATACAAAACCAGTAAATAACAAACAGGCAGAAAACTATTAGAAGTCGGAAAAAAAACAAGATTACCATTTTGTACGACAAACAGCTAAACATCAACAATGTATATAATCAATGATATACAGTCAACTCTCTCTAACTCGTTATTGAAGAGACCATCGAGTTAGGGAGGCATCGAGATACCGAACACATATTTTCAATTTTTTGAAATTTCGGCAAGATACATTCCAATTAGTAATATTAATGTGCAAAATAGTAAAATTTTCAAAACATTTATCTATTTGACACTCTTTGACAGTCTGAAATTTTTCAATAATTCTTCATCCTGAAATAAGCTGTGAACCTTCATTTTACTATAATAATAATTATGATTTTTATATTCATAAATTTGATCAAAATTTGGAAGCCATTAAAAAAAAAATATATGAAAATATCGAGTTGGAGAGGTAAACTTGCATAGAAAACCGAAGGAGATTACATCGAGTTAGGTAACATCGAGTTAGAGAAGTATCGACTTGAGGGATCAAAGTATGCTAGATTGAAGTGACCGCGCATTTCATCGAGTTGGAAGAAATATCGAGTGTGTACTACAATGTACTACAATGTACTACAAATCAGCTTCACTGTGAAAAAAAATCAGAAAAAATATATGTATTTAGTAATTCAATCAAGAATAATATATAGAACACTGTTGACATATAAACTTAATTACATAAACTGCAGTGATTGGCAAAACATTGAATGCCTCGGACCCAACCTAACTGCCTCCATAACATATTGTTGTCTACATCTATGTCAATAGCCTGAGTAACACAAAGTACACCGTGAACATCAAACCGATAACGTTTCGTTTCATGTTTCTTTTCAAATAATCCATCATATTGAGCATTGTTAAACTTGAAGATACAAGTCAAAAAACGCACATTTGGAAATCCCAATCACTCAACGGAAAAGAAGAATCGCATATGCCGAAAAGCACAAACGTATCGAGGAAGCCATCCCAACATGGCGGATGCTGACTATTTTAGATTTAAACTTTATTAAACGTAGGGAGGGAATGTAGGATCTAAGCAATCTCTGATTTATATTGTATCTAGCAGCACAGAATAAAACGATCATTATTAGTTGACACTCAGACAGGAGTAGACGTCTCTACAAGGACTTTATTTCAAGTTCAGTTTTTGAATTGTATTCTTCAAAAGCATCACTGATGGCAAGATTCAATTGATTGCAAATGTCCAAATATTTTGCTAAGTTTTCATCTTTCTGGTGTTTCTTATGAATTTTGTGTGCCTTTTGCTTCCGATTTTTCAGATTTTTTATGTGGTTGTTATACCATATTGGATTTTTTGTACTGAGGTTTCGCCGTATTTTCTTGGAAGGAATTTCTTGTTTTATGATTTTTAATACAATTTCATTGAATATGTATGCAGCAGTTTCAATATTTCCTTCATTTCTGATCTTGCCAATTAACACTATTTAATCTACATTTAATTTTTTCATAGTCTGCTGATTTGTATTCAAAGGCTTCCTCATATTCATAGTCGTTGTGTCTTGCATTCTTATGGATGAATAGGGAATATTCGATTGCTGTGTGAAACGCTTCATTTTTCCATAATGGATTCAATGACTCAGTTACACAGAAATCTTCGTAAATGTTTGTCAATAAGAAATCCAAATAACAGTTTTGTCTGTTTTTAATATGATTAATTTGATTTAGTCCTAAATTTGCGGTTTAATCGAAAATAAACTGCAATGTTTCATTTTCCCCGACGACTGGGAGTAAAATACATTCATTTTCAGAGTCCCGCATGAAATCAGCATTGCGTTGGTTAAAATCACCATAGATGTGAACTTTAACCTCTGGGGGGAGTTGTGATAAAATTTGTTCGGCACATTGTAAGAAATTTTCATACGTGCCTTTATGTGCATGGACAGGTGGAAAATACACTGAGGCAAACAAGTGTGTTTCACCTGCTAAGTGTGGCTTTACCCAGACCTGTTCGAATTCTTTAAAATTTTGCGTATTAATAATTTCAGAATTAAATTCAGTTGAAAGAGCAACGAGTACTCCCCCGCCTGATTTTCTTCCGGACTCAGAAAAATTCCGGTCGCCTCTGAATACGTTGAAGCCGCTTCCAGACTTCTTCGCTTTTCACGCTTTCATCCCAGCTTGTTTCAGTTGCCAGAATAACCGAAAAGGATGAGCCTAAAATGTTTTTATAGATTTCCTTCATTTTTGCTGGGCTTTTCATGCGATTGAAATTCTGACAGTATATCAAGATTTCAGCCACACTCTGTTTACATCGCAAAAAAGTTTTTGGAGGCACGTCGTTTGATAAAATTATACTATGTTCTTCCGTGGAAGTGGGCGTCCTTACTTGCGAAAATTTGATGGTCCTGGTGGGAGAGAGAAGAATTTATGCGAATTCTCCAAGCAATTGCTGAAGTCGGTTAGTACGCTCACTCGATAGATACCGACGATACGCCCCCAGATCCGCTGCTGCTTCAGCTGGGGCAACTGGTGTACGTCCGCAAAAATTCGTCGATTTTTTTTCAGGTCGATTGATAGTCTGACGTAGTTGTTGTTGATGCTGTTTTTGCTGGTGATGTTGATGTGACTGCTCAGACACTTGATTGTTGTCTAAACTTTCTGCTAGTTCCTCCTCCAAACTCGTTTTAGGGCATTGATTTTCAGTTATTTTTAGTCAGCCGTTTGTCCAAAAACTCGGCGATTTTTTGCGACATCACCAAGTTGGACTCATTAATTATGGAGTGCATGCGTGAGTCACACGACTTTACGTGCTGACTGACTGTGCTTGTAATTTGACATTTCAAGACGACCTTGAACAAACTTTCAGTTTGGTCGTCATAAGTAAAAACATGAGCTTCTTTTCTTTAAAAAGACACTACACGTTAATGCTTCCAGTGGGCTATTTGCCCTTTGAAGGAAGCACCACACTAGACAACGGACTAGCATGCAACGCCCAGTGGCACAGTCGGAAAACATTCCTCTCGAAAAGTTTTTCGACCTGAGGCGGGAATCGAACCCACACTCCTTAGCACGATGCGGCTAAATGCCTCGGTGACACTACCCGTACGGCTACGAAGCCCACAAGATTAAAGATTTTTGAGAAGAAGTTCGCGATCTTTAAGAGTTTCCTGCGAAACGCGACTCTCGTTTCTTTGCAATTTGGAAGGAAACCCTGATTCCCTTAATTGAGTTCAAGATCTCCTGCCGAAGACCTCCAACTTCGGAACAACCACGATTGCAGGCACTCTTTGTTTCCTCACTTGAATGAAAGAGCCTGGGCTAGAGGCTGCTTTGATTTGATGTTCGGAAAATTTGTCTAAAGTCTTATTTATTTCTTAAAATACAGGGTCAATCTTAATCAATCCAAAAAACTGCAATTAGTCTCGATTATTACTAAAAAGCCGTAATGCCCGGTGGCTACTGAACTGGTCAATGCCTCACCTGACTTGGCAGTGTCTGCGGTGGGTATTTTTCCTCCCATTTGGCAATAATCCAAAACTGCAAGTTTCTTTATCTGGAAATGCTAAACTGTGCGCACAGATGATGATGATGCGAATCCGCAAAATGCCCACCTCGCGGCACCATTTTGCCACTAATATATTTATTTATTGCGTTCGCCTGAACAGAGCGGCGCGACACCATCGAATTTAATAACCGAAATGCCCATTTTTGTGCACAAAACCGAACCACTAGCTGTCACTCCCTTGCGCTCGACAGTAAATAAAACTGAACGCGGGAAAGGAGATGACGGGGTGAACGGAGCCGGGTGGGAAAACCGCCCCAAGTGTGATGTGTGTTTTCTCGTGTTGTCTCGTCTTGAATGACCATAAGTCGTCTGCTGCCACCCCATTTGTTGATGTAGCTTTTATTTGTTTACGAATGTTACCAATAAATCTTCTCCTTATGGTTTTCTCGCGAGCGTACCTACACGGACCTGGGATGAATAATGTATAAAATGGGTACTTTGTATGAATGTAGTGCCAGTGCAGGCAAGAGATGTCGCTTTGGGCCCACGACGAGCCAATATGGGCATCTGTGTTGCATAATGAATGGCGGCGCAGATTCTTGATCTGTCACGTGAGATTAACTTCGGTTGGCAGATAATCTCCGATGGTCGGAGACTTTTTCCCCTATGGTGGATTATGCGGTAAAAGTGGATTGCGCGACAAGCAGTACCAGACGCACGTGCCATGATCCGAGTTGCGTCTCATGGCCTACTGTGCCTAGTCTAATGCTTTTGGAGTTAGGTGTCAAGATGGCGCCATTCAAATGTCAAATGTGCGTGTTGTCGTTGACGGGAATATCAATGACAGATGGGATTGCTACCGTACGAGCGGTGCGATATGAATAAGATGTGTATATTTTCATGTTTGGACAACTGGTGACAAATGTTGAGACAAATCAATTGTATTGGTCGATTTCAATTGAAAGGAATTCGACGGAATGTTCTCACGTCATGTAAAGGAAATTCGTAAGTTTTTATCGCAATATTTTCGGAACTTCCCATGGCCTACTTTGCTGTTACAGTTTTCAATCGAACAAAAAAAACGATAACTCCACGACGTAACGCCGTTGGATTACTGATGGTGACCGCATATGGCCGATCGCGCTTAATTGCCACTTCCTTCGATTGGCATCAATAAAGTACTGAATAATGACTTTATTGAGAGAAATATCCCCGGGCGTTTACTTATTCGGACAAGTGGTTTCGACAAAAACCATCTCAATGGGTCGTAAACAGTCAGTTCGTTCTGAGAGAAGCAGTGTTTCACAATATTATAACCGAGATTCATTGTTACAGTCAAATCTCTAGAAATCGATACACTATTGAATCGCAATCGAATCGAAATCGAATCGAAATCGAATCGAAATCGAATCGAAATCGAATCGAAATCGAATCGAAATCGAATCGAAATCGAATCGAAATCGAATCGAAATCGAATCGAAATCGAATCGAAATCGAATCGAAATCGAATCGAAATCGAATCGAAATCGAATCGAAATCGAATCGAAATCGAATCGAAATCGAATCGAAATCGAATCGAAATCGAATCGAAATCGAATCGAAATCGAATCGAAATCGAATCGAAATCGAATCGAAATCGAATCGAAATCGAATCGAAATCGAAAATCGAATCGAAATCGAATCGAAATCGAATCGAAATCGAATCGAAATCGAATCGAAATCGAATCGAAATCGAATCGAAATCGAATCGAAATCGAATCGAAATCGAATCGAAATCGAATCGAAATCGAATCGAAATCGAATCGAAATCGAAATCGAATCGAAATCGAATCGAAATCGAATCGAAATCGAATCGAAATCGAATCGAAATCGAATCGAAATCGAATCGAAATCGAATCGAAAATCGAATCGAAATCGAATCGAAATCGAATCGAAATCGAATCGAAATCGAATCGAAATCGAATCGAAATCGAATCGAAATCGAATCGAAATCGAATCGAAATCGAATCGAAATCGAATCGAAATCGAATCGAAATCGAATCGAAATCGAAATCGAATCGAAATCGAATCGAAATCGAATCGAAATCGAATCGAAATCGAATCGAAATCGAATCGAAATCGAATCGAAATCGAATCGAAATCGAATCGAAATCGAATCGAAATCGAATCGAAATCGAATCGAAATCGAATCGAAATCGAATCGAAATCGAATCGAAATCGAATCGAAATCGAATCGAAATCGAATCGAAATCGAATCGAAATCGAATCGAAATCGAATCGAAATCGAATCGAAATCGAATCGAAATCGAATCGAAATCGAATCGAAATCGAATCGAAATCGAATCGAAATCGAATCGAAATCGAATCGAAATCGAATCGAAATCGAATCGAAATCGAATCGAAATCGAATCGAAATCGAATCGAAATCGAATCGAAATCGAATCGAAATCGAATCGAAATCGAATCGAAATCGAATCGAAATCGAATCGAAATCGAAATCGAATCGAAATCGAATCGAAATCGAATCGAAATCGAATCGAAATCGAATCGAATCGAATCGAATCGAAATCGAATCGAAATCGAATCGAAATCGAATCGAAATCGAATCGAAATCGAATCGAAATCGAATCGAAATCGAATCGAAATCGAATCGAAATCGAATCGAAATCGAATCGAAATCGAATCGAAATCGAATCGAAATCGAATCGAAATCGAATCGAAATCGAATCGAAATCGAATCGAAATCGAATCGAAATCGAATCGAAATCGAATCGAAATCGAATCGAAATCGAATCGAAATCGAATCGAAATCGAATCGAAATCGAATCGAAATCGAATCGAAATCGAATCGAAATCGAATCGAAATCGAATCGAAATCGAATCGAAATCGAATCGAAATCGAATCGAAATCGAATCGAAATCGAATCGAAATCGAATCGAAATCGAATCGAAATCGAATCGAAATCGAATCGAAATCGAATCGAAATCGAATCGAAATCGAATCGAAATCGAATCGAAATCGAATCGAAATCGAATCGAAATCGAATCGAAATCGAATCGAAATCGAATCGAAATCGAAATCGAATCGAAATCGAATCGAAATCGAATCGAAATCGAATCGAAATCGAATCGAATCGAATCGAAATCGAATCGAAATCGAATCGAAATCGAATCGAAATCGAATCGAAATCGAATCGAATCGAATCGAAATCGAATCGAAATCGAATCGAATCGAATCGAAAATCGAATCGAATCGAATCGAAATCGAATCGAAATCGAATCGAAATCGAATCGAAATCGAATCGAAAATCGAATCGAATCGAATCGAATCGAATCGAAATCGAATCGAAATCGAATCGAAATCGAATCGAAATCGAATCGAAATCGAATCGAAATCGAATCGAAATCGAATCGAAATCGAATCGAAATCGAATCGAAATCGAATCGAAATCGAATCGAAATCGAATCGAAATCGAATCGAAATCGAATCGAAATCGAATCGAAATCGAATCGAAATCGAATCGAAATCGAATCGAAATCGAATCGAAATCGAATCGAAATCGAATCGAAAATCGAATCGAAATCGAATCGAAATCGAATCGAAATCGAATCGAAAATCGAATCGAAATCGAATCGAAATCGAATCGAAATCGAATCGAAATCGAATCGAAATCGAATCGAAATCGAATCGAAATCGAATCGAAATCGAATCGAAATCGAATCGAAATCGAATCGAAATCGAATCGAAATCGAATCGAAATCGAATCGAAATCGAATCGAATCGAATCGAAATCGAATCGAAATCGAATCGAAATCGAATCGAAATCGAATCGAAATCGAATCGAAATCGAATCGAAATCGAATCGAAATCGAATCGAAATCGAATCGAAATCGAATCGAAATCGAATCGAAATCGAATCGAAATCGAATCGAAATCGAATCGAAATCGAATCGAAATCGAATCGAAATCGAATCGAAATCGAATCGAAATCGAATCGAAATCGAATCGAAAATCGAATCGAATCGAAATCGAATCGAAATCGAATCGAAATCGAATCGAAATCGAATCGAAATCGAATCGAAATCGAATCGAAATCGAATCGAAATCGAATCGAAATCGAATCGAAATCGAATCGAAATCGAATCGAAATCGAATCGAAATCGAAATCGAAATCGAATCGAAATCGAATCGAAATCGAATCGAAATCGAATCGAAATCGAAAATCGAAATCGAATCGAAATCGAATCGAAATCGAATCGAATCGAATCGAAATCGAATCGAAATCGAATCGAATCGAATCGAAATCGAATCGAAATCGAATCGAAATCGAATCGAAATCGAATCGAAATCGAATCGAAATCGAATCGAAATCGAATCGAAATCGAATCGAAATCGAATCGAAATCGAATCGAAATCGAATCGAAATCGAATCGAAATCGAATCGAAATCGAATCGAAATCGAATCGAAAAATCGAATCGAAATCGAATCGAAATCGAAATCGAATCGAAATCGAATCGAAATCGAATCGAATCGAATCGAAATCGAATCGAAATCGAATCGAAATCGAATCGAAATCGAATCGAAATCGAATCGAAATCGAATCGAAATCGAATCGAAATCGAATCGAAATCGAATCGAAATCGAATCGAAATCGAATCGAAATCGAATCGAAATCGAATCGAAATCGAATCGAAATCGAATCGAAATCGAATCGAAATCGAATCGAAATCGAATCGAAATCGAATCGAAATCGAATCGAAATCGAATCGAAATCGAATCGAAATCGAATCGAAATCGAATCGAATCGAAATCGAATCGAAATCGAATCGAAATCGAATCGAAATCGAATCGAAATCGAATCGAAATCGAATCGAAATCGAATCGAAATCGAATCGAAATCGAATCGAAATCGAATCGAAATCGAATCGAAATCGAATCGAAATCGAATCGAAATCGAATCGAAATCGAATCGAAATCGAATCGAATCGAACGAAATCGAATCGAAATCGAATCGAAATCGAATCGAAATCGAATCGAAATCGAATCGAAATCGAATCGAAATCGAATCGAAATCGAATCGAAATCGAATCGAAATCGAATCGAAATCGAATCGAAATCGAAATCGAATCGAAATCGAATCGAAATCGAATCGAAATCGAATCGAAATCGAATCGAAATCGAATCGAAATCGAATCGAAATCGAATCGAAATCGAATCGAAATCGAATCGAAATCGAATCGAAATCGAATCGAAATCGAATCGAAATCGAATCGAAATCGAATCGAAATCGAATCGAAATCGAATCGAATCGAAATCGAATCGAAATCGAATCGAAATCGAATCGAAATCGAATCGAAATCGAATCGAAATCGAATCGAAATCGAATCGAAATCGAATCGAAATCGAATCGAAATCGAATCGAAATCGAATCGAAATCGAATCGAAATCGAATCGAAATCGAATCGAAATCGAATCGAAATCGAATCGAAATCGAATCGAATCGAATCGAAATCGAATCGAAATCGAATCGAAATCGAATCGAAATCGAATCGAAAATCGAATCGAAATCGAATCGAAATCGAATCGAAATCGAATCGAAATCGAATCGAAATCGAATCGAAATCGAATCGAAATCGAATCGAAATCGAATCGAAATCGAATCGAAATCGAATCGAAATCGAATCGAAATCGAATCGAAATCGAATCGAAATCGAATCGAAATCGAATCGAAATCGAATCGAAATCGAATCGAAATCGAATCGAAATCGAATCGAAATCGAATCGAAATCGAATCGAAATCGAATCGAAATCGAATCGAAATCGAATCGAAATCGAATCGAAATCGAATCGAAATCGAATCGAAATCGAATCGAAATCGAATCGAAATCGAATCGAAATCGAATCGAAATCGAATCGAATCGAATCGAAATCGAATCGAAATCGAATCGAAATCGAATCGAAATCGAATCGAAATCGAATCGAAATCGAATCGAAATCGAATCGAATCGAAATCGAATCGAAATCGAATCGAAATCGAATCGAAATCGAATCGAAATCGAATCGAAATCGAATCGAAATCGAATCGAAATCGAATCGAAATCGAATCGAAATCGAATCGAAATCGAATCGAAATCGAATCGAAATCGAATCGAAATCGAATCGAAATCGAATCGAAATCGAATCGAAATCGAATCGAAATCGAATCGAAATCGAATCGAAATCGAATCGAAATCGAATCGAAATCGAATCGAAATCGAATCGAAATCGAAATCGAATCGAAATCGAATCGAAATCGAATCGAAATCGAATCGAAATCGAATCGAAATCGAATCGAAATCGAATCGAAATCGAATCGAAATCGAATCGAAATCGAATCGAAATCGAATCGAAATCGAATCGAAATCGAATCGAAATCGAATCGAAATCGAATCGAAATCGAATCGAAATCGAATCGAAATCGAATCGAAATCGAATCGAAATCGAATCGAAATCGAATCGAAATCGAATCGAAATCGAATCGAAATCGAATCGAATCGAAATCGAATCGAAATCGAATCGAAATCGAATCGAAATCGAATCGAAATCGAATCGAAATCGAATCGAAATCGAATCGAAATCGAATCGAAATCGAATCGAAATCGAATCGAAATCGAATCGAAATCGAATCGAAATCGAATCGAAATCGAATCGAAATCGAATCGAAATCGAATCGAAATCGAATCGAAATCGAATCGAAATCGAATCGAAATCGAATCGAAATCGAATCGAAATCGAATCGAAATCGAATCGAAATCGAATCGAAATCGAATCGAAATCGAATCGAAATCGAATCGAAATCGAATCGAAATCGAATCGAAATCGAATCGAAATCGAATCGAAATCGAATCGAAATCGAATCGAAATCGAATCGAAATCGAATCGAAATCGAATCGAAATCGAATCGAAATCGAATCGAATCGAATCGAAATCGAATCGAAATCGAATCGAAATCGAATCGAAATCGAATCGAAATCGAATCGAAATCGAATCGAAATCGAATCGAAATCGAATCGAAATCGAATCGAAATCGAATCGAAATCGAATCGAAATCGAATCGAAATCGAATCGAAATCGAATCGAAATCGAATCGAAATCGAAATCGAATCGAAATCGAATCGAAATCGAATCGAAATCGAATCGAAATCGAATCGAAATCGAATCGAAATCGAATCGAAATCGAATCGAAATCGAATCGAAATCGAATCGAAATCGAATCGAAATCGAATCGAAATCGAATCGAAATCGAATCGAAATCGAATCGAAATCGAATCGAAATCGAATCGAAATCGAATCGAAATCGAATCGAAATCGAATCGAAATCGAATCGAAATCGAATCGAAATCGAATCGAAATCGAATCGAAATCGAATCGAAATCGAATCGAAATCGAATCGAAATCGAATCGAAATCGAATCGAAATCGAATCGAAATCGAATCGAAATCGAATCGAAATCGAATCGAAATCGAATCGAAATCGAATCGAAATCGAATCGAAATCGAATCGAAATCGAATCGAAATCGAATCGAAATCGAATCGAAATCGAATCGAAATCGAATCGAAATCGATCGAATCGAATCGAAATCGAATCGAAATCGAATCGAAATCGAATCGAAATCGAATCGAAATCGAATCGAAATCGAATCGAAATCGAATCGAAATCGAATCGAAATCGAATCGAAATCGAATCGAAATCGAATCGAAATCGAATCGAAATCGAATCGAAATCGAATCGAAATCGAATCGAAATCGAATCGAAATCGAATCGAAATCGAATCGAAATCGAATCGAAATCGAATCGAAATCGAATCGAAATCGAATCGAAATCGAATCGAAATCGAATCGAAATCGAATCGAATCGAATCGAAATCGAATCGAAATCGAATCGAAATCGAATCGAAATCGAATCGAAATCGAATCGAAATCGAATCGAAATCGAATCGAAATCGAATCGAAATCGAATCGAAATCGAATCGAAATCGAATCGAAATCGAATCGAAATCGAATCGAAATCGAATCGAATCGAATCGAAATCGAATCGAAATCGAATCGAAATCGAATCGAAATCGAATCGAAATCGAATCGAAATCGAATCGAAATCGAATCGAAATCGAATCGAAATCGAATCGAAATCGAATCGAAATCGAATCGAATCGAAATCGAATCGAAATCGAATCGAAATCGAATCGAAATCGAATCGAAATCGAATCGAAATCGAATCGAAATCGAATCGAAATCGAATCGAAATCGAATCGAAATCGAATCGAAATCGAATCGAAATCGAATCGAAATCGAATCGAAATCGAATCGAAATCGAATCGAAATCGAATCGAAATCGAATCGAAATCGAATCGAAATCGAATCGAAATCGAATCGAAATCGAATCGAAATCGAATCGAAATCGAATCGAAATCGAATCGAAATCGAATCGAAATCGAATCGAAATCGAATCGAAATCGAATCGAAATCGAATCGAAATCGAATCGAAATCGAATCGAAATCGAATCGAAATCGAATCGAAATCGAATCGAAATCGAATCGAAATCGAATCGAAATCGAATCGAAATCGAATCGAAATCGAAATCGAATCGAAATCGAATCGAAATCGAATCGAAATCGAATCGAAATCGAATCGAAATCGAATCGAAATCGAATCGAAATCGAATCGAAATCGAATCGAAATCGAATCGAAATCGAATCGAAATCGAATCGAAATCGAATCGAAATCGAATCGAAATCGAATCGAAATCGAATCGAAATCGAATCGAAATCGAATCGAAATCGAATCGAAATCGAATCGAAATCGAATCGAAATCGAATCGAATCGAAATCGAATCGAAATCGAATCGAAATCGAATCGAAATCGAATCGAAATCGAATCGAAATCGAATCGAAATCGAATCGAAATCGAATCGAAATCGAATCGAAATCGAATCGAAATCGAATCGAAATCGAATCGAAATCGAATCGAAATCGAATCGAAATCGAATCGAAATCGAATCGAAATCGAATCGAAATCGAATCGAAATCGAATCGAAATCGAATCGAAATCGAATCGAAATCGAATCGAATCGAATCGAATCGAAATCGAATCGAAATCGAATCGAAATCGAATCGAAATCGAATCGAAATCGAATCGAAATCGAATCGAAATCGAATCGAAATCGAATCGAAATCGAATCGAAATCGAATCGAAATCGAATCGAAATCGAATCGAAATCGAATCGAAATCGAATCGAAATCGAATCGAAATCGAATCGAAATCGAATCGAAATCGAATCGAATCGAATCGAAATCGAATCGAAATCGAATCGAAATCGAATCGAAATCGAATCGAAATCGAATCGAAATCGAATCGAAATCGAATCGAAATCGAATCGAAATCGAATCGAAATCGAATCGAATCGAAATCGAATCGAAATCGAATCGAAATCGAATCGAAATCGAATCGAAATCGAATCGAAATCGAATCGAAATCGAATCGAATCGAAATCGAATCGAAATCGAATCGAAATCGAATCGAAATCGAATCGAAATCGAATCGAAATCGAATCGAAATCGAATCGAAATCGAATCGAAATCGAATCGAAATCGAATCGAAATCGAATCGAATCGAAATCGAATCGAAATCGAATCGAAATCGAATCGAAATCGAATCGAAATCGAATCGAAATCGAATCGAAATCGAATCGAAATCGAATCGAAATCGAATCGAAATCGAATCGAAATCGAATCGAAATCGAATCGAAATCGAATCGAAATCGAATCGAAATCGAATCGAAATCGAATCGAAATCGAATCGAAATCGAATCGAAATCGAATCGAAATCGAATCGAAATCGAATCGAATCGAATCGAATCGAAATCGAATCGAAATCGAATCGAAATCGAATCGAAATCGAATCGAAATCGAATCGAAATCGAATCGAAATCGAATCGAAATCGAATCGAAATCGAATCGAAATCGAATCGAATCGAAATCGAATCGAAATCGAATCGAAATCGAATCGAAATCGAATCGAAATCGAATCGAAATCGAATCGAAATCGAATCGAAATCGAATCGAAATCGAATCGAAATCGAATCGAAATCGAATCGAAATCGAATCGAAATCGAATCGAAATCGAATCGAAATCGAATCGAAATCGAATCGAAATCGAATCGAAATCGAATCGAAATCGAATCGAAATCGAATCGAAATCGAATCGAAATCGAATCGAAATCGAATCGAAATCGAATCGAAATCGAATCGAAATCGAATCGAAATCGAATCGAAATCGAATCGAAATCGAATCGAAATCGAATCGAAATCGAATCGAAATCGAATCGAAATCGAATCGAAATCGAATCGAAATCGAATCGAAATCGAATCGAAATCGAATCGAAATCGAATCGAAATCGAATCGAAATCGAATCGAAATCGAATCGAAATCGAATCGAAATCGAATCGAAATCGAATCGAAATCGAATCGAAATCGAATCGAAATCGAATCGAAATCGAATCGAAATCGAATCGAAATCGAATCGAAATCGAATCGAAATCGAATCGAAATCGAATCGAAATCGAATCGAAATCGAATCGAAATCGAATCGAAATCGAATCGAAATCGAATCGAAATCGAATCGAAATCGAATCGAAATCGAATCGAAATCGAATCGAAATCGAATCGAAATCGAATCGAAATCGAATCGAAATCGAATCGAAATCGAATCGAAATCGAAATCGAATCGAAATCGAATCGAAATCGAATCGAAATCGAATCGAAATCGAATCGAAATCGAATCGAAATCGAATCGAAATCGAATCGAAATCGAATCGAAATCGAATCGAAATCGAATCGAAATCGAATCGAAATCGAATCGAAATCGAATCGAAATCGAATCGAAATCGAATCGAAATCGAATCGAAATCGAATCGAAATCGAATCGAAATCGAATCGAAATCGAATCGAAATCGAATCGAAATCGAATCGAAATCGAATCGAAATCGAATCGAAATCGAATCGAAATCGAATCGAAATCGAATCGAAATCGAATCGAAATCGAATCGAAATCGAATCGAAATCGAATCGAAATCGAATCGAAATCGAATCGAAATCGAATCGAAATCGAATCGAAATCGAATCGAAATCGAATCGAAATCGAATCGAAATCGAATCGAAATCGAATCGAAATCGAATCGAAATCGAATCGAATCGAAATCGAATCGAAATCGAATCGAAATCGAATCGAAATCGAATCGAAATCGAATCGAAATCGAATCGAAATCGAATCGAAATCGAATCGAAATCGAATCGAAATCGAATCGAAATCGAATCGAAATCGAATCGAAATCGAATCGAAATCGAATCGAAATCGAATCGAAATCGAATCGAAATCGAATCGAAATCGAATCGAAATCGAATCGAATCGAAATCGAATCGAAATCGAATCGAAATCGAATCGAAATCGAATCGAAATCGAATCGAAATCGAATCGAAATCGAATCGAAATCGAATCGAAATCGAATCGAAATCGAATCGAATCAAAATCGAATCAAAATCGAATCAAAATCGAATCGAAATCGAATCGAAATCGAATCGAAATCGAATCGAAATCGAATCGAAATCGAATCGAAATCGAATCGAAATCGAATCGAAATCGAATCGAAATCGAATCGAAATCGAATCGAAATCGAATCGAAATCGAATCGAAATTGAATCGAAATCGAATCGAAATCGAATCAAAATCGAATCGAAATTGAATCGAAATCGAATCGAAATCGAGTACTTGAATCATAATAATAAATAAACATATTTTGGTTGGTTTTACTGCATTTAAGAAATCTTAGGCTCTTTCTAATGGCCAGTTATCCCGAATCAAATGAAATATTTCCATGAAACCCAACGAAAATGCTTACAAACTCCTATTCCGTAGAACAAGCTCGACGCAACTTGCTTCGGAACAAGTTTCCGCATAAGTCCTGAACGAGTCGGTATTTTGCATAATAAACCAGAAAACTGTCGGCTCATTCCCATTAATTAGGCCCACATTATCTGCCCGTAACGACGCACTGGTGCTAAATAATTAGATCGATTTTGCGATCGACTCGACAGCCTTTTAGCTGCAGCCCAAAGTCGCCTCTTCGTTCAATACAAATTCGATACACAGTTATTATCCCGCCCATCATTTATAACAGATTCTCCTGTTATTAGCTTCGAACGGCGCCATTGTCGTGCATGTGCAAAGATATAGGTCAATGTCAATGCCAAATGACGGCAGTCATTGCACAGTGCTGTCACTCACTGGCAGCGAAGCCTACTATAGGCCTTTTCATGTGACAGATCCGTCTATGCATTTGTTTACATCGGTGGAGGACCGGTGCTAACACGAGCCTGTCATTTTCATAGAAGAACTGTCAAAGTGCTTCCCGATCAGCTGATTTCAGACGTCATGTGAATAGGCCTATGTAACACATTTAAATCACGTAAAACACAAAAAGCGATGTAACTTGATCTAGTCGTACGGTGACATCTAACTAGAAAAAAAGGAGGCCACAACACTCGGCTAGTGCATACGTCAAAATGCATCACAAGTCGCTTTTGTCTATTGGAGGAAGAGCGGAAACTAGCCTACTCGGATCTGCAACAAAGTGATCTCGCCATCAGTGATGCAATTATCCACTGTAGTGAATCGGTTGTCATCAATTACCTGCGCTGCTGATGGCGGTTCGGCCGACCAGCAGCAGTCGCATGATCTAATTTATTACCGTGAATGAACACGCGTCGGCGATCATGTCAGTTTTGTTTGACAGGGGGCGTCCTCCGGTTTGTTTACATTCGTGACATCTCGATAAATGCCGGTCTTACGTCTGTCTACATTAGCCTACTTTGACAGATCTTTCACTTAGTCTCAAAATGTCTTCGAATTTTTCGAATTAACATTCAAATGAACGCTAATTGGGCACCCATTTGCGATTTCCGGACTGTCTCCATCGTCCATGTTGATTCTGTCGTGGTCCGATGACATTTTACATTTCAGTTGGGTGTCAATGAAATTAAACCAAGCAAGCGCAGTATGCCACCCACATATGCTAATTAAAATGACACCGTCGTCATCGCTGTCATTCGTAATGCAATCGCCAAACGGTTGGTTGGTCGCGCAGCCTACTGGGATAACCGACGCGGCGGGGTATGCCTGCTATAATCGTGTATTCAGGAAAGAGAAAAAATCACATCCAAACGACAATGCGTGACTAATTGAAAGATGTTTACACTCCCTGCATTCAGCCAATTTGGAACAATGAATGTTAATGAATTCCAAATTGTGATTTCTCGGTCTCGCCGTCAGTGTACACATTTTATCGTCTTAACATCTGTGCATTGTGGAATCCCACGCAGACAAACACTTATAAAAAAAATGAGTTTCAATTATTTCGATAATTTCAATGTCCTTATATGATTACGTAAAAGTAAAAAAAAAACAGATTCAGTCTGAACAAGAACCATATTTTTATGTACTTTGACAAAAGGATTGTTCGAAGCAGATTGATTGGCTTAAGATTCCTTGAACTTCCACCTCAGTTCCATTTAGAAATACCCTATGTACCCCAACAGTTTTGGACCAAAGTTCAAAGCCATCACCGAATTCCAAATTTCCAATGCATGAGTCAAACATATAACTCATTTGCGGTTTTTCCGAAAAATTTCATCAAAATCGATCGAACGATTGCGAAGCTACAGCATTTTGAAACTTCGAAGTCGGCACCCAGTACTGCAAAGGTTAATGAACATTGTTTCGATTTTGACCAAAACAACTGGTTTTGAAAATTTGTAAAACATAGTCAAATGTCATAGTCAAATGTCAAATCGTTTGTAAAACTTTCGATTAACAATGATTGGCTTGTCAAAAAAGTAATTGACCCCGAAAGCAAACAATCACAAATTGAATGCAGCATCAAACTACATATAAGAAAAGTCACTTTACCGGCCAGTAATCCATCCGGAGAAAACAATCATAGCATGCGCCTAGACGAGATTTATAAGCCCGCACAACTAGGTGAAGATTAATTACCTTGATAAAAGCCGTCTAATCGCCCAGGGGCGAAACTAAACTACCTATAATACCGAACCGAGTGTAGCGCCCCGTCACCGCTCCAAAACAAGTATTCCTACCATCAGGCACCGACCGAAGGAAGAGGAGCCAAAACAGAAATGTTGTTCAATCGGTTTTTGGGTTGCTGGCTGAGCATTCCGCTGCGCTGCGATACAGCTTTTTCGGCCATTAAGGGGGATGCCCTGTGGTGCGACAGCCGCAGCGATCGTTTACAATCGCCACCATACGCGTCAAATCGGAGGAAGGTACAAACCCACAAGAACGATGATAACATTTGTCTTCATTTGTTTTTTGAGAGAACATGCATTCCTTGTGGTATGAGTCATGGAAAGTCTGACCATTGCGCTGCATATGTGGAGACTGAAAGTCGAAGGATGTCATGGTTATGCATTTTTGGTGCCTGACTTGCTTGGATCTCAAAGCATCGACGTATCGATATTGAAAATTTGGATATTGTTGGTTTGTACTAATTACGAACAGGTAATATAAGCATTTGTTCAATGTGTCAATTATGTCCCTAATATCCCTTCAAACAAAATCAATGAAGGGTGGAAATCTCCTTAAAACATTGTTTCTTTTCACAAAGATCTTATTGAGAAAATCCTAACAAATGTTCGAACTGATTGCGACCGAATTTGAGGGTGTACTGAATCAAATTGCACCACTTTCAAATGGCTTTAACTTTTTACCCGTTAGGTATTTTCTATTGAAACTTTGGGTGTAATTTGTTCAATGTGTATTTGTTTACGCTGTGCACTGAGAAAACGGAAAACCCGTATTTGAGTTTTTTTTTTAACTTACTCTGGAGTTATTTTTCTCTACCTATTTCATTCGCTCCTTCTATTGTTTGCATAGAGCGAAGAGCAAAACCACCCAAAAACCGAACCTTTGTGCGTTACCTCAAATTTGAGTAAGTGGCCTAGTACTGGAAGTTGAGTTATTTGATCTGCCGGTTGAGTGAAAAGAACTTAGTCAGTAGGTATTTTTTCGCCTGGCTGCAAATGAAACTACCCCATCAACTTTGAGTTAGGCAGCGTCCATTTATTACGAAACGCTAAAATTTGAAAGTTTTGACCCCCTCTCCCCTCCGTAACGCTTTTTGTATGAAAAGATTCCTTCAAGGATTTCACAATAAACTGTTCCATGATGTTTTCCAGAAATTTTCCAAAAAAATCCTTCAAGGGATTCAACCTGAAAGCATTCAGAGAAATGCTTTGTTTAATCTTCTGAGTAAATATCAATTGAATCCCTGAATGAATAAACTTTTGGAATGTTGTAGAAGCCTCCCTAATGAAATACCTCGAGTAGAGAAAGGAAGAATTTCTAGTTCAATCCTTCATGCAATCCCCTGGTCGATTCTCTCGCGGAAATATTGGTGGTTTTTCAGAATAAAAATTCTTGTGAACTTGTGGAATTTTTTAGTTAAGGCGAAGTAGGCCGTTATTGAAATTTGTGTGAGTCGTTGATAATTGTTGCTAATTCATCTCACGATTTCGAATCAAAGAAAATCAATTAGTTTTGCACTGACACAGCTGAAAAAGTATCAGCATACTTTATGTATGTTAGCGCGTACAGTGATACTTTTTCAAGTCAACATAAGCTATAAAGACTGAGTTTCATCACTTTGTAATGCAAGCTGAAAAGTCATCATTGTTGCCAAAACGAATGACGGGCTATTTAGCCCTAATACTCTGGAGTAATGTCTGATAACCTTGAAAAATTCTAAAAAGGGAAATCCTAGTCAAACCATTGAAGTGTTTTCTGGTAGAAATTCTGGTGAAGCTGTGGTAGATTTTTCTGGTGGAAACTCTGGTGATATTCCCAGTGTTAACCATGGAAGAACTCCTGGCGAAATTCCATTAAAAAATCCACTTTCAAAAAATACCTGGTGAATTAATTTGAGAACATACTGGTCAAGTCTTTGAAGGAAATTATGGACAAATCCCATAAAAAAATCGTTTTTGGACCCTAAGAGATCATCTTGGTGGAACCCTTGAAGGGTTTTTCTCCAGAATGTTTTGGAAGATTTTTGAATTCTCGGTAAAATCACCGGAAAAATATTGGTGAAGTTTCTGAAAGCATTTTTTAGTGGAACCCCTATGAGAATTTCAGCTGTAATTTTTTGAAGATTTTTCTGATGGAAATCATGAAGAATTACCTGGACGAATTCCAGATACAATCCATAGATAAACCTCTAGTGGAATCCTTAGAGATCCTTAGAATCCTTATTGGTACTACAAATGAAATTCATGAAGGGATTGCTGATAATATGCCTTGCGGAACTACTTTTTAAATCCCAAGAAGAAATCCTGATGAAATTCCTTAAGGAATCCCTGATATAATTTCTAGAGAAATTCCAGGTGCAATTTCCGAAGTAACTCCTGACGAAATGCCTAAACAAACTTCTGAAAGAACCCCTGTAGGAATTCCAGTTGGAATCTCAGAATGAGCTTTTGATAATATTCCTACAGAAACTTTTGATAGAATCCCTGGAAGAATTATATGTGGAAATCTAGAGGAAATTCTAATGAAATCGTTGAATAAATAAAAATGATGAAATCCGTAAAAGAACGACTGATGCCTTCTTCAGAAGAACTCATAATGCAATCCCTTGAAGAACTTATGATGTAATCCCTAATCCCTAGTTTCAGGTGGAATCTCTGAAGAAACTTCTGATGTACAGTATGGCCTATAAAAAAATGCGAAAATGGTCATATAATGTTTTTACATAGAAAATGTGAATGAAACGTACATATTATTAATTATTTGTATTGTTTCATCTATTTAGACTCAGTTTTTCACTTTGGACATGATTTTTATCTGTTACTTTCACCTTACCAGAAAGGAATTGGAAGCATACCTTCAAATTTTATCATGCGGACGTCGAGTCCAATATCTGTGTGATGAAAGCTTCTAAAACATCAACGATGGCGTGAGATTCTTCACAGGCCTTTTCTCCAGCAAACGCCTATGTCAAATGTTAGAATTGATTCATACCTGGGTAATTAGAGACATATTTTCGAAAAAAACGACTCATTTTGGAGAGCTTTGATCGAACTTTCATATAAGTGTGTTAAGCGGCTTCGTTTTGTCCAAAACCTATGAGCTAGTATTGATATTGGAGGCAACAACCGAAGGAACAAATTTCATGCTCAAAAATTTGTTATAGGCCTCCGTGTTTATTTTTTATTCAACTTTAACTAAAAATAAAGGCATATCAAACCTATAAGACGCAAATGCCCTCAAAACTATGACCCTGGCAAAATATTTCATTGTGATTATGAAAAACACGTTCTCTAAGAACTCCTCCATCCTCTGATACCAAACAAACTAAAATTTTCAACAATAAAGTGTGATTTTTTAAGGTGGAAAGTTTATCACCAGAGTATACTACAATCAGACGCTGTTTCTAGCTTTGGGCGGACAAAACCTTTGAATTTATTTGTAATAAAGACATTAATTAGGACAGTAAGAAAAATATGACAAAAATTGTCCTGAATAGCGAAGTTGTGTCAGACTATACTACAATAATCAGAAATTACATTCACTATCAAAAACAATGAAAATAACGCTTGTGGATGCTATATTCACGTTCAAACAATTTTTGCATTTTTTTATGGGTTATACTGTAATCTCCAGAGGAACTCCTAAAGGAATCTCTATAGGAACTCCTGATGAATCCCTGGAGGAATTCCTGATGGAACTCCTGATAGAATCTCTAAAGGAACTCTTTATGGTATCTCTAGAAAAATTCCTGATGAAATTTATCGAGGAACTCCTGTTATAATCTATGGAGGAGCTCCTGATAGAATTTCTGGAAGAATTCCAGGTGGAATCTCAGAAGAAGCTATTGATGAAATCTCTGAAGGAACTACTGATGAAATCCTCAGAAGAACTCTGATGGAAGCCTTAATCCCTATAAAATTCCTGATGAAATCCTTGGAGAGATTTCTAGAGATATTATTGAAGGAATTCAAGATTGAATCATTGGAGGAACTCCTGATTAATTCCCTTGAAGAGCTCCTGATAAAATCCCTACAAAAACTCCTGATGAAATCCCTGGATGAATTCCTGATAAGATTCCTGATGGAACTGCTGATAAAATCTATAGAGGAATTTCTTATGATATGCCTTGAAGAAACACTGATAGAATTCCTCGAGGGACTTCTGATATAATCTCTAGAGGAACTCCTCATGGATGGAATCCCTGGAGGAACTCCTGATGAAATCCCCAGAAGGACTCTGCTGGAAGCCCTAGAGATACTCCTGATAGAATCCCTATAGGAATTCCATAAGGAATCCCAGGAGGAATTCCTGATGGGATCCTTGGAGGAATTCCTATAGATGTTATTGAAGGAACTCCTGGTGGAATCATTGGAGGAACTTCTGAAGAAATTCCTAGAACTCCTGGTAGAATCCCAGGTGGAATCTCTGAAGCAACTCCTGGTGAAATTCCTGGAGAAACTTCTCATGGAATTGCTAGAAGAACTCCTGATGGAATTCCTAGAGGAGTTTCAGAATCCCTGAAGGAATTCCAGATGGAATCCCTGAAGGAGCTCTTGATGAAATCCCTAAAAGAACATCTGATGAAATCCCCAGAAGAACTCATGATGGAATGAAAAACTTCTTGCCCCGGAAGGCTCCAGTTTTTCACCGCTCATCATAAAGTCGTTGTCCCTGGGGACGTTAGAAAACAGAAGATGTCAAAGTTTGTCGAAAAATATATGATTTTGCAAGCAATTTGCTCGTGTGGAAAGCGGAGCACCCCATTTGTGACAACTGGAACGGTCAATGGGCAGGTGTACCTAAAGGAATACCTCCAAAAGCGTCTACTTCCTCCTCTGAGGTTACACGATGGTCCTACGATCTTCTGGCCGGATTTTGCCTCGTGTCATTATTCGAAAGAGGTTTTGGAGTGGTACAAAATAGACAAAATATTTTACAAATCTGAGATCGGAAGTGGACAGGACCTCATATTGGTTTATGGCATTATAGCTATGATGTTCAGGATAAAAATTCTTGAATTTTGAACCCTCGCACGACATGAGTGAGTAGTATTACAAAAATGTCCCTCTGATGCCCTGCCGGAACCAATTCCGAGATACCCGGATGTGGCCAGAACCTCATATTGGTCCTTGGCATGATATCAATGATGTTCAGGATAAACAATCATGAACTTTGAGTCGTCGCACGGTACTATTCTTTAAGTTTCAGAAAATGTCCTCTTTGGGTACATTCAGGAACCGGTGCAATTACGAAATGACCAGAATCAGTGAGAAACAATGTTATTCGACCTTCTGGCAGCTTTTACTAATAGAAAGTACACAATGAATAATTTTCTTACCGCTAATCTTAGAAAATCTTCGTGAACCATCACTTCCGGAACGAATATTCCCCCTTTGAATCCGGAATAACTCCGGAACCAAGTGGCCAATCCCATTTATACCGGAACATAATATATATTGAACAGTATGCGGTTTGTTTAGAACCAGACCAAAAGATCCAAAATCGGTATATAACTGGCAAGGTTATGATTTTTTTAAACTTCATATTTAATGAAAAGTCAGACGTTGGGTTGGGTTTAGGAGTTAAGATAATCATAAGATAATTTGCAAGGAGCTTCCTAATAACATCACGGTGCTCCCCTGACCGTTAAATTTGTGCTCGCCAATCGTTTCCTATAGCTAAGCTACATGTCTGGGCAAAATTTAAAAAAAATCGTAGCGCCTGTTTTGAAGTTACGCCCTTTTGATTGTTTAGGTCTACTAATTCAAAGGAAATCTGAGATATTTGAACGGATTTTCATTGGCCGTGGTTATCAGGAGAAATATACCATTAAAATTTGATTCAAGGTTGGTTTATTTAGTGATTTGTAACTTTTAGACGGAATTTTTAATGCAAAGATTAACAAAATATGGAGTTACGCCCTTTTGAAGGTGTAACCATTAAAAACACTAATTTTAAATAGATTAATTAGGCATTCAAATATCGTTAAGCATGTTCAAATGTTTGTGGGCTTCGTGGCCGTGCGGTTAGTGTTACCAAGCATTTAGCCGCATCGTGTCAAGGAGTGTGGGTTCGATTCCCGCTTCAGTCCGGAAAACTTTTCGTCAGGAAGGTTTTTCGACTGTGCCACTGGGCGTTGCATGCTAGTCCGTTGTCTAGTGTGGTGCTTCCTTCAAAGGGCAAATCGTCCACTGGAAGCATTAACGTGTCGGTGTCTTTTTAAAAAAAAAAAAATGTTTCCAATGACACAATGCACTTACATACTGCAAAAATCTTTCATAATTGAGTGATTTTTCATAGGTTCAAGTGCCATAAGAGATTACAGAGCCAATTTCATGATATAACCAAATTAGTTTTTGTAGCACAATATTCTGGATAGTTTGGTGAACCGATATACTCACGATTCAGATTATTTTACGTGCAATTCATGTTGAAGATTGTACATGCAATTCATGTTGAAGAATACTTTCGGACTGGAGTTCTCGGTTATGGATAGCAGGGTATGGAATACCCTAGATACTAAATGGGAAAAAAATATACAAAGTGTAGAACATCCTTTATTATTTTGTTTAATGGAATTCAAAATCATAGCACTTATAGAGCTTAATTTAAACGTTTCTTTTTGTCACCTTGGAAAAGTTTGTTTAGCTCCCAAAGATTCAAACTCTGTTATAGTAGATGGACTAGCAAGTAACCAACACGGCCACCGAACAATTTACGATTTTCCGGTAACAAAAACTGGAAGTCACGCCAAATCCATGAGCAACTTTGATTTTACCATATTTTACAAATCCTTCTAAAATTATACCCCATAACTCTAAATTCCATACCCCGAATACCGTAAACCTGAAAACCATCATCTCAAGTCCAGTTCCTAGAATGGTATTACTTACCCAAGTAACCACATGCATTATATCATTGCCCCAATTTGATTTTAAATTAGCATCTGTATTATCAAGTTGCTTTTTATTAGCATATGTTTAGCAATGATACTTTAAAACTGCATTACAAAAGTGTCAAATCGTTGCATGTTTTTTAGTTGCATTAACATTGCATGATGGCATTAATGCTTCATCGCCCTAAAATTTGCATGCATTTATTGCACTATAAAACCCATAGCTAATGCTTTCAATATTTATATTTAGCATAATAAAAAAATGAAAGAAAAAATAAAAATTATGATCATGTTCAAAACAAAAACGCTGAAGAACAGTTTCTCATACTAACATGACATTTGACATTATTTGTACAACCACTTCTAACGAACGAACTTGAAGCCAAAGCCGAACTAATCTGAAAATTAATTGACCCCTGCTTGCAGAAAAGTTCTGTAGAGCGCTTGTTGTGCACCCTCATTCATGTTTACGGCGGATCCAATTTTCGATCGAATCCTATTCCCTATTCGTTCGAATCCATGGCCCATTTGATTTTGCTAGCGTAAACGGGATAGCCAAATGGTTTGGCGATTTTGTATCGTGATTTTTCAGAAACATAGCAGATCGTAACAGGCTTAAACGGAGGCCTAATAATGGAGAAACCTATGAAAATCAATGGACCCGACATCACAATTTCAATTTGTTTGAACTTTCTTCTTTCTCTATTTTTTCTCAGAATAATAATTCTAACAACCCTTGTCTAAAGAACGTAACTTAAATAGTGTGTTTAGAACATCAGATTTCAGCAGCTCTTATGGCATCGAGGAACAGCGCACCAGAAATTCACTACATCGATCAGCATCACATCAGCAACCTGAGTTCGAATCCCGTTCCGAGCCTTACTTGAAGAACAATAAATACTTGCAGATCGAATAACGGCAGAGAGAGCATTTTTTGTTTATTTTGTTTTGGTTAACTTTAAAAGAGCACTTTCTAAAGCACATATACGTCATGCACTAAGTATGCATACTCAAAAGTTTTATTGAAGCTTGTGCTTTTATATTGCATTAGCAATGGCAGCAATCATGCCTGCATGTATTGCATTAAAACAACTATTGTGGGGCCTTTTTCAACTTTATTTGTACTTTATTGAGCTCTATAGGATAATATTACCCTAACTCATAATTTTATAGTGCAATGTAAAGCAGAAATAGTGTATTCATATAGGGCTTCACGGTTACTTGGGTAGAATTCCATTATCACGGGAAAATGTCATTCAAGGTAGTTATATTATCATTCGGGACAATAGCACTCAGCATAATGATGCGTGGTTTATGGACAAAAGGTCGAAGGGACAAAAGGTCGAAAGACAAAAGGTCGAAAGAACAAAAGGTCGAAGATGATTTGCTTGGTGGGAAATTTTCCCTTCTTTGAAAATACATTTTCGACCTTTTGTCCCTTCTTTTTTGTTCTTCGACCTTTTGTCTTTTGACCTTTTTTGCCTTCGACCTTTTCTCATAGATTCATGATGCGTTCAGGGTAACGACACTCGGGTAATTGACATTCGGGGAAATGAAATTCGGAATTATGGGGTAGAAAATTCTCAAGAGAGTTTTGATTTGAGTATTGATTTCTAACACGCTAAACTTGCTAATCTCAGAAATGAGTGCCAAGCGCACAAAATCGGCCTCTCCTCATGCAGCACAGATTATGTGCAAAGGCTGTACACAGTTTTGTGCAAACGGTGGTAAACAAACCGAATGAGTGAATTGCGCACAGAGGAGGAACGCTCGGAATGCGGAATTCGCTTCCATTTTTGTTTAGCTTCTAAAAACATAAAAAAACATTCCAATTTTTTAAATTTTTCAGAGATTTTTTCATTGAAAAAGCCAAAGCGGAAGCAAATGAGAAAACAGCTCTCACATTTGCGACCATTTTTCGGCTTTTCGCCAGAAAAAATCCCGAAAAACTTCGCATCCTACCAGTGGTTAACTGTTTGCTGCCGCGCGGGAGATGACTGACAGTTCCGTTTCCATCGATCCGCGCACAGCCAATGGCCAACACATCAGCAACACACAGCATGAGTGCGACTTACACAGAATTTTCACTCATTCAGTCAGTCCTGCATTGGTTGCCTCATTCTGTGTAGTTTTAACACATGCGCTGCGTGAAGCGTGAAGGAAGAAATCTTGAATTAAGCTCTGCAAGTGTTATGAGTATCAACGAAACCAAATAATAACGGATTTTTTTTATTTTTCTTATACGTGTTTCAAATATTGAGGCTTACTCTTTACGAGTTGGCGTGAGAATGGGTTGATTGATTTACACAATTCTTTCACTATTGTATTAAATTTTATCCAGGACTTTTACGGGTTTGTGAGATCAAAACCGGGAAACTCACAGGTGAAATTGTAGATTTGTGGAAAATCTAAATGTAATAATGTATGCTACAAATGAATTGATAATAATCTAGTTTGGCCAATGGTGCATTACTCAGCAATTAAAGTTTAAGTTCTGAGGCAGAACGCAGCTAGCTAGAACAGCTAGTTGAGCTATAACAATATTTTATGAACAATAATAATAACAATACAAAATTGGCTCCGTAATGCCTTATATCGCTTGAGCTTACGAAAAATCAGTTAGTTGTGGAACACTTTGACGGCATGTAAGGGCATGCTTATCGGTATTAAAATGCCTAATAAATATTTTTAAAATTAGTGATTTTAATGATAACACTTTAAAAAGGGCGTAACTTACAATTTTGACGATCTTCTCATTCAAAACTCTTGCCAGAGGTTACAAATAACAAAACTAACCAACTTTGAGCAAAATGTTTATGTTATATTCCTCCTGATAATGATGGCCAATTGACCTTATACAATCAAAAGTGCGTAGCTTCAAAAAGGGCCCTACGATTTTTTTTTAAATTTTGCCCAGACATGCAGCTTAGCTATAGAAAACGACTGATGAGCACAGATTTGATGGAGATTTTTTTCTGATAATAGCGGTCAGGACAGCAACGCAAACATGTTTTTTAGAAACTGAGGAATCCTGATTGAAGTAAAACATTCTGCTGGATTTAAAGGATGGTTTCTAAAGAAGATTCTGATGGAGCTTCTTGAGAAATTTATGTATTTTTATTGATTAGAGATATTTTGAGGAGCTTTGCACAACAATCTTTTAATACTCCAAAAGTGTTGCTATGCGAAGATTATGAAGAAAAAAGAAAATTATAGGAGTTGTTGAACTTGTATGTGTATGGTACCTGATTACTGCAAGTCCATCAAGAATCCCTCAACAAATTTTCAAAGTGGTGTAAAAATTTCCTTCAAAATTCGAATTAAGTAAAATTTTATAATACAATTAATAATATAAAACACTTATGGTAAATTTTTTCATAAATAACGCCAATATTTTCGCATCAAACTTCTATAGTTCTATCACATAATCAAAAATAGTCCCTCCATAAAATTGTTTGGAGTTTCTGCAAGTAGGAAAATGGTTTCTTCATCAATCTATCCGTCATTGTAGTGAAATTTCGGATTTCTGCAAAACATTTTCTAATATGTTAGATACCTATACCTTTAGTTTAAATCCCATCCATTTTAACACCAAGCATTGTCCATTATAAAAAAAGACTAAGAAAAAAAACAAGCATTTTTGTAGTGAATCCGACAAAAACCACTTAAGCTTTTCTGTGAAGAAATATCGTCAAACAAATTCAAAAGTTCTACAATAAATTCTTGAAATTTTCGACTGAAATTTGTATTTTTTCTGAATTCAGTTAAAGTTTAAATTATTTTACCAATTCCATTAGAAGTTCTTCCATAACTGTTAAAATTACACTTACTCTAGAATCTTATATAAATTGGATATGGATGAAAAGTGATTCAAAGATTGATTTGCCAAAAAAATAATAAAAAGTTATTCAGTTATTCCTGGAGTAGCTTTCGTACCAAAAATGGGATGTGGTTAGATATTAGAGTTTAAGAATCTCGGGATTTACATTCAAAAAATAATTATGTAGTAATTTCTAGAATCTCTGAAACAATAGCTAACGGAGTATTTTTTTTTTGAGAAATAAAAGAATGAATTGAAAAATACTTTAATAAATTTGAAAAGAAATTTCTTCCAAAATCCTCAGAAGAACCGGTACGCTATTTAAAGAAAAAAATCTCTGTAACATACTTGGATGAATCTCTGGTAATTTTTTGGAAAACTCCTAGAACGACTTCTCAGGGGAAACAATAATATAATTCTCTGAAAACAATTATCAAATAAATCGAAAAAATAATTGAGCATTTTTACAGAAGAAAAAGAACAGTTTTCCGTTCTGTATTTTCTTAGCTGGACATTTTTTAAGAATTTTCTAAAATCATTTTCGAGAGAGCGGCAACATCGAATCAATTTATAGTGAAATCTAAAGAAACGCTTAGAGGATTTTCTGTGAAAAATGCAATTATATTTGCGGAAATTTCCGAGAAATTTTCTGAAAGATTTGTTGAAGGAATCTGAAAAGAAACTTTAAGGAAAACCTCAAAGGAAAAGTTATAAAAACTGTTGGTGAACTCACTGAAGAATTTGTGATCTTTACTTGGTGATCTTGAAGACAATTTTGGTGAGAATGCTAGAATCTCTTGTGCTTGGTAAAATCCTCAGTTATTCCAAGGAATCCAAAACACAATATATTAAACTACTGGATGATATTTCAAACTAGAAATTGGAATTTATATGTTATAAGTTCGTAGATGATCTTCCTGGACAAATATGAAAAAGGATTTCTAAAGCATTTTGTGGTGGAATTCTACAAGAACTTTTTTAAAGTAACTTGATAGAGAATCTTCGAGAAATGTTCTGGTAAAATCAAAAAGTGAAACTTCAGAAAAAAAAACAAAAACTATTGCATTCCATTCATGCTTTGTTTAATCCAGACAAAGCATGAATGGAATGCAATTTTCATATGTAACTGATTTGCACCGATATGGGACCAAATCACAAACAATAAAATCAATGCAAACTACGATATTTGTGAAAATCGTAATTATTGTGACCAACATTTGCTAGGCACCTTCCAGAGAAAAAGTCCCAGCTACGTCAATGCTCATAAGTTTTATTTAATCACATGTTTTTACATGTTCGTTACCTAATATAGTAAAAACATTTGCTGTTATTCGTTTTCTACTATAACTTATGATATTACATTTTTTATATTCAATTCCAACAAACTTTTTCAGCACCACGTGTAAAAAAATTGAAAAAAATAGCTTCATATCATCAATATATATTAGGACCCTCAGTTTATTCAGAATTAAAGAAACTTAATCAACATGTAAAATAAAAAGAAGAGGAACTAAGTGTGAGCTTTGAGGTACTCCAGATATAAATTTTCATAATAATAAAGTCATGCGGTGATTAAACCTTATAAATGTAGATATAAAATGTATGGAGTTTGTTCTTGTCTCATTGAATTTTACTATTTTACTACATACTATGACGGTCGTCTAATTAGGACTTAATCTTCTTACTTTTTTCAAATACTTTTTTTTTCAAGTTTGAAAGCCAACATTGGAAATCAAGTTTATCAAGCGCTTTGCTAAAATCAGTGTCAAGAGCTTCTACGAAGTAACCTTTATCCATTGCACTTGATAAGTAACTTACAAATTCCAGAAGGTTCGTATAGGAAGAAGTCATGTTGCACGTTTGTTATTTGAATTTTTTTATTTGACCCCATTTTTTTTTTTTTTTGTTTACAATTGATTGGAAAATTTTTGGATTACATGAAATAATAGCAATACCTGATTACCTGAAGTAACATACTGAATAACCAATGTAGTTGTGAGTTCAGGTGCCTTTTTTCATGAACGAGGCTGGAATTTCGTCTGGCCCTGATACTTCAATGATATCGAAATCTTTAAGACTAGATAAAATGTCATGAACATTTAGAAAACTAACGCCAACATTACTTGGAAAGTCAGCAAAATGTGAATAATAAGAATACCCCCGTTCGTATTCTAAAAAATCTATATAAATAAAAATGGAGTGGATGTCACGAAATGGCTTGCGGACGGGATACCCCATTTTGAAAATTCTTTCACTGCACTGTTCGTGAAGTTTTCCGACGTGTTTGTGTGTAGGGTAGGTGTACCAATTATGGATGCAATATATCAACAGGATGGATAAAAATCAATTTTTAATCGCGTTTCTAAAATGTAAGCATGACTTGTTGGTGTTATTTACTGAAGCCTTGCAAAACAGTTGAAATAAACAGTTTTAGTTCTAAATTGACTTTTAGCTTCTAAAAATTGGTATTAAAAAGCGTTGTGTTTGTACCAATTATGGCAATAGTGTTCCTATCATTCGAAATAAAAGTGTACCAATTATGGACTATCGAATATTTGAACGAAATGAAGTCAAACGCCATCCAGAGCGAATGACGCTAATATGTAATAAAGCGATTGCTCATAAAATTTTCCAAAAAATATGTGTTAAATAGAAGTTAAATCGATTTATTGCAATGGGTTCATGGGTGCAAATTAATTTTCTAAAATGAGTCTAAATGTAGTGAAAATGCAAATTATGATGCAAAACAGCATTAAGGGGGCAGGATCCGTCATTGATTTTGGAATTTTCAAAAGCAGTTTTTTCGTTCAAAACCAAGAGAATTTACAGGAAAATGTGTTCACTGTATTCTTTTCTCCAAATGAAACACAGTGAACACATTTTCATTGAATAATTTTTAATTTTGAACAGAAAAACTGCTTTAGAAGTTTTGATGATGACGATGATTACGTTGACGGAGCGTTGATCGTTAATGAATTCACATTACCTTTCTAGCGCCTAATTTTAACGAAAAAAGAGGGAAAATTCAAAAATCGAGAGTCGCTGAAAACCCCTCTCTACCATGAAATTAGCATCTTCCGCTTGCTAACGTTTTCGAACGTGTGATTGAAAAATCTTAGTAATTGAGTACAAAACATGAAGATAATGCCTTACCGAACCGTCCCGTCGTGGAAGTCACCCGTAAAATAGCTTTACTTCTTTTATTTTAATGACCAAAAAATGTAAACAAACCGCCTCCAGAGTATCGCCATAATTGGGCTCTCATACACTCTTTGTACCAGTTATCGACATAGTGGAAATAAGACGATTTCCAACTTAAAACAGTAGATTTGATTGCTCACCAGCTAAATCTATTCATTTGTTCTCACTAGGCAACATACATTTATCGGCTGAAGCAGTTTTTCCGGATGAAAACATACATTTCGTAACGAGTGTCCTTTAGCAAACTGCTAAGAAGGTGACATATGTGTGAGGCAAAACTTTCAAATGTTCATAATTCGAAGCTTATTGCACGAATGATCTTATCAAGGTTTAGTTACCATCAAATGCAAATAAGTTTATCATTCCTGTGAATGTTAGCCGTTATATTCTTGTGAAACAATAAGAAAAATCTCTTTTTGTTCCCACTATTGCCATAATTGGTGCTATAGCCATAATTGGTACTTCTACCCTATAAAAAGTTCAAAATATTCACCGGGAGTGTCGTGAAACCAAGAGTGAACAGAACTGTCATTTTGTATGCGAGTTTTCAAGGCGGTTTTCAACAGCCTACTTGATGGCAAGACGAAGTTTGCCGGGACCACTAGTTTTGAATAATTTTCTTGGATATAAAGTAGGTGATTGCGGATAGAACTATTTCCTACTTTTTTGTTCAAAGTAATTTTGGATGGGAAGTTGCACGATTTTAGTTTAGTTATAACGTCATTTAAAAAAATCTTTGGATATAACTTTATTTCATTTTCAGTTTGCATGTTGTATTCGAAAAGCGCTGTGGACAGGATTAAACTAACCGTCAAAAAAATGGTAAAACATCTGTTTTGGAACGTCTCATCGAAAGACCTTTTACACCATATTAATGATCCCTTAATATCGAGATGTGGATAGCAGTGCTGTTAAATGTCGAAACCTTGGAAAAATGAAAATACTTATGCGAAATATTGCATCAGCAAATATGGCCAACCAATAGTAATTCAGAAATGGTTACCAGCAAAACAAATTCCTTTGATTTTTCCCACGGGGATGGCAGATATTCGCGGTATTCAATCGGAAAAGTTACGTGATATTTAACAGCACTGGTGAAGAGTTATCTTGTCTCGAGAATTCATTCACAGCAACTCGTTAGCCCAAGATTGAACTCAGAACTCAAGTAAAACGATACACATTCAATGCAAATCGCTCAAATTGCCGCCAGATTGTTGCCCTTGCGCCAACACACAGCAAGACACCTGTTATCAAACAACTCTCCGCTAGATTTGTGCCATACTGACTGACTGGAGTAGGTACCCGCCGCAGACAGTTCAGTATACTCTGCATAATATGCAAATTAACCAGCTGACGGTACTTCGTGGAGAAGGAAGGCACGGCTCTGCATGTGGGTTTCGCCACTGAAGCACAGACAAACAGTCGTGACATTCGAATTATTTTCATAGCATAGCGAAATAGTACTCAATTCTAATATTTGGTAGTTGAAAAACGTCTCACCAGTGGCGCTTTTATCGATTTTGTTCGAGTTTGACCAAAGACAAAATAAAGACCTCCATGTCCTTTGCAGATGCCGAAAATTTTATGGCACATAAGGTAATAGAGCAAAATCTTGAATGCCGTGAAAAGTGTGCTGCGATCTGTCATACTTGGGTACTAGAAATGGTACCCAATCTGAGCCCGAGTGGGACGAACCTGGTTTGACGTCTGCGCCAAAGAAGAAATGAAGAATTCAAACGTGTACTAGAATAAGGGCGTAAGTCACATGGTCGATTTCTCTTCATCGATCCTCTCTTCTGTGAATAAAAACGACAAAAATAAAACTCAAATATGGGTTTTCCATTTTCTCCGTGCATATGAACGGGTGTAGTACTAAAAGTGGAATCAGTTCTGAAACCAACTAGGTACTATGTTTTTATTTCATCTTTGTTTGCGCACTACCTACCACCACCTACTTTCCATTTGTTCAAACACAGTATTTTTAGCTTTTAGCATTAAAGCTCGCGTTACTGTTTTTCCAATTGATCATTGATCTAGCTTTTATAACCATTTGTCTGTGACCGAAGTGAATACGCAAAGATGATGACGATCGACCGGTGGAGGTGTCGTCGGCGGTGGCGAAATCGACGCTGCGCATACCGGATGAAGACTTTTGCATATTTTTCCAAGCGATTCAGCTCAGCCAGCAATCGCAACTAAACCGGTTATTTTAATACGAAACTTGCCAAATTTGGTGTGAATCTTCGGAGGGTTCGTCGTGTAAAAGATGGCCGAAATTCGTTCCATTTTTAGGAATCGAGAAGGTCAAACAAAGACGAAATAAAGACTTATCAGTCGGACTCAGAATAGGTACCACTTCTAGTACTACATTGGGTTCTTCGGTGCTACATTCGGTACCCAAGTTTGACAGATCGCAATACACTTTTCTTAGCATTGAGCATATGTAGTACCAATGGACCAAATGTAGCACTAGAAGTAGTACCCATTCTAAATCCGACTACTATGTCTTTATATCATCTTTGGGTCAAATACGATTTCAACGCAACATCAACTGGAGCGACGAAGCAAGCCTGCTTCGATTTTGTTGACCATTCAAATGTGCAAAACGTGGGAATTGTCGGAAAGGTAAACACCAAAACATTGCCCATACTGAAAGCGTCGACGACGCGGATTTATCGCGTTTATGTTTGAGAGGGCCACCACAAATGACTCATCGGACGGGCCGCTTGCTTGCGGTTGGACCGTCCTTCCCCGCAAATGGTAATGTTTTTCCAAGAAACACGAATAACGCACCATACACCGACCGCACTCGGTTCCGATTTACGACTTTTTGTCCCATAGAGTGTGCGTTCGAGATTTGGTCATCTGTTAGCGCCAGTGAATAAATTGTCACCCAACACGCAGCAACAAAGACATTGTCATCTCCTATTCTTGTTGCAACAATTTTATTCCGCAACATCAGTTTATCATCACTTGAACAGAATATGACAAAGATCGATCACCTTGTGTGCAGCGATTTTCTGGACTTCGCATTGCAATTTTCTAGAACTTTTCCTGTGTTGTAAACATTGGCACATTATCGAACAGCATGCATACAACAAATTTGGTTTTATGTTTGAAATAACTGATTATTCGCAAGTTGATTGTCATGACAATTTTGCTTTTGGTTGTATCCCTATCCGCAAAAGTATGGATAAACGGGTTGTGAGCAAGCTTGCTTTATTGTTTGTTTTTCGTCTCCTTTGATGACAATTTGATTCACTGGATAGCGCCCAACAAGTGCCACGGTGTCCCTCAGACTGCTATTATCATAAAAAAAAAATCTCCATCAAATCTGTGCTCACCAGTCGATTACTTACACTGAACTGCATGTCCAGTTAAACTTTCAATATTTCGTAGTACTCATTTTGATTTTACGCCCTTTTTATGGTGTAGATTCACAAATTCCAAGGAAAACGGTGATATTTGAAGGCTATTATCAGAAAATCCTTCGTCAGAGCTTGGTTCAGAATTAGTTTCTTTAGGATTTTTATCTCTTGGCCGATTTTTGTAGTAATGGAACGACAGTCGGGGTCAAGATCATGCTGGCTCATCAAGAAAGCTAATCAAAACTATATATATGTTATTCCAAAAAACCTAAGGATCAAAACTTCGAACAGACGATTTCTACACTGAAGATCATTTTTGGAAGGCAGATATCGTTATTCAACGCCAGATGCTTTCGCGAGGAGTTCCTGCAGGAATGGCTCCAGTGATTCCTTCAGTAAAGCTTTAATAGGATTCTTCCTAGAATTTCTCCAAGGATTCCTCGAGGATCTGTTTCAGGAATTCTCCCATAAATGCTCTGGATTTTTACGGAGATATCTACCGGGATTTTTCAATCGATTTTTTCTGGTATTCCTTCAGAGATTCATCTAAAAAATCTATTAGAGACTTCTCCAAGAATTCCTCTAAGAAAACCTCTACCGAGATATCTCAAGGCATTCTCCAAGAATTGATTCAGAAGTTACACTAGGACAATCTTTGCAAGGATTACTCACGATATTGCTCTAGTGATTTCTCCAGAGTTTTCTCCGAGGATTCCTTCACGGATACATACAAAAATATCCCCAAGAAGTCCTCTCGAATTATTTCAATTTTTTTTCCGGAACTCTTTCACAACTCGCTCCAGGGATTTTACCAGGAATTTATCCAGGGATTTCATCAGGAATTTCTTCATGTGTTCTACAACTTTCCCCAGGGATTTCTCGACAGATTCGTTCTGGTCCTTCAAGAGCTCCTCTTGTAATTCATCCAGAGATTCTCCCATGCAAGTTTTGATTGACTGCAGGATTTTCATCAGATAATAACCTAACAATTTCTCCAAGAATCACATTAGGATAATCTCTATGAAAATTCCTTCAGTAAAATCTCTACATTAATTCCTTTTGAAAAATCTGTTCATGTTTCCTCCAGAGATTTCACCTGAGATTTCTGCAAAAAATTCTTCTTGGATTCCTCCAAGGATAATCCAAGGGATTTTTTCAGAAAAATCTCAGGGGATTTTCCCGGGATTTCGCTAGGGATTCCAACCAAAAAAATCTCTACAATGATTCTTCTTAGAATACCTCCAACGACCCTCCAGGGTTTCCTCCAGATATACCTACAGGAGTCCTTCAGTAACTAGCTTAGATAATCCTTCCTACAGGAGTTTTACAGAGACTCCTTCAGGGATTACTGTAGGAAAATCTCTATAGGGATACCTGCAGAGATTTCTCTAGCGTTTTCTTCAGAAATTCCTCCAAATCTCCAATGTCTTGAGCTTCTTCCAGAAATGAGATAGTAGAGAATCGACTGTGTTTTTTATGAAACATGCAGTGTTTTTATAAAAAAAATCGTTGAAAAAATAAAAACTGCGTAGCCAAAAACCCTCTTTTTTCCATGGATTTTCTTAGGAATTTCTCCAGAGATTTAATCGGGAATTAAATTTAATTAAGAATTTCTCTAGGATTTTTACGAGAATTTCACCGGGGATCCCTCTAGATTTTTTCAAGTTCCTTCAGAGATTGCTCGAAGAATCCTTCCAGGAACTTATCCTGAGATTTCTCAATAAAATCTTCAAGAAAGGAGCTCCTGGAGGAATCTCTAAAAAAGTTCACGGTGGAAACCCTGGAGGTCTTCTTGTTTTTATTGATAAAATCCATAGAGGAATTCATGGATGAATCTCTGTAGGAATCTGAAGAGGATTTTTTTAAAGCATTCCCGGAGGATGTTTTGGAGGCCAAGAACAAATTTCTGGAGAAATTCCAAAGGGAACTCCAGAAGAATTATGTAGTGATTTTCCTAATAATTCATGTAGTGATTTTTCTACGAGAATTCCGGAAGGAAACTCTTGAGGAATCTCAATAAGAATTTATAAATTATTTATTGTAGAATCTCTGATGAATGATGGAATCTTCAAGAAATTCTGAAGTGATCTCTGGAAAAAATCTCAGGAATAATTCCCAGAGGAATCTTGAGAAGACTGCATGAAGAATTTCTGGAGAAATATATAAAGTAATCCTATGAGAAATTGTCGTAGTGTAACCTGGAGAAAGCGTTAAAAACATCTCTGCAAAAATTCCTATAGAGATTTTCCCAGATGAATCCTTAGAGATGTTTCTGAAAGAATTGTTTGAGGAATATCAGGAGAAATCACTTGGAGAATCTTTAAAAGAATCTTTGAAGAAATCCTTGAAGTAATAGGCAATAATACATGGAGAAGTTTCATGAGGAATCCTTGGGAAAATCCCTGGAAAAATCCCAGTAAAGATTTTACTGGAGGAATCTGTGGTGGAATCACTGGAGGCATTTCGGCAACTCTCAACGAAATCGCTATAGGAATACATTTATAAATATCCCTGCAAAAAATTCTGGAATAATCCTGGAGGAATCCCAGGAGGAACTCCTTGTAAAATTCATAAACGAATTGTATAAGGTATTTCTGGAGCCCTTATCTGGAAGCGAACAAAAATGCTTCCCGGAGAATTCTCTGACAAAACCACCAGAATAGGCCCTAGAGAAATCGCTGTAGAGATTGCGTACAGATTATTTTGGAGGAATTTCTGGTTGGTATTATCCCTGGAGGAATCTTCGAAAATGTTCCTGGAGATATCTTAGGATGAGTCTCTGGAGACATTTCGAGAGGAATCTCTGGAAGTGTTTCTGGAGGATTTACTAGAACCCTATTTGAACTGGTCCCAAAACTGTGATTGCTATCAACAGTTATAATTCATCAGCGATAAAATGACTTTTTAGTTATAGGTAAATAACATGAATTATGACTTGTCTAATGATGACGATTCCTTATATAATCATTTAGGGGTCTATTTTGTAAATCGAGCAGATTTATATGACTTGTCTTCGGTCACTATCGATCAAAGTAAGCATGCATATTTCAGACGTCACCCGTCGACTCCCATAATAATCCAGTCACATAAAGTGACAACTGTCGAAAAACTCGATTGTCAGGGCCGTGTCGAATGAAATTTTTGGTCGACAGTGACTCCGGTTGAGTCATATTGATCGACTCGACTTATAAAATAGATCCTTTATTTTCCGATATATACATGCAAAATTATCAATCAGCCAAAGAGCTGCCCGTAAATAACAGTAGAAGTTCGCATAAGGACATTAAGCTGAGAAGCAGTCTCTATATCGGTTAGGGCGTAAAACCAGAAACCAGAAACAAGAAAAAGAATTTTATGTGCGATTTTTGGCATGGTGTCAATTTAAATTTTGATATAAAATCATGAAGCTGTCGCATGATGGAACTATATGATGGTCTGAAAATGTCCACATCACACCCTACCGGAACCGGTTCCGGAATACTCGGATCAAATCTGACCAAATCTAGTTGTTGGTCCTCAGAATGGCCATTCTCAGAAAAAAATGACCAGTCTATTCTAGAGTTCTATATCTTTCATTAAAAGCTAAAAGAATAAAAATGGATTTTTGACAGCGTTCCAAAGTCATGGGTTATTTTTGACCCTTAAGGATAAGTAGCCCGTCATTCGTTTTGGCAACAATGATGACTTTTCAGCTTGCATATCAAAGTGATGAAACTCCGTCTTGATAGTTTATATTGACTTGAAAAAATATCACTGTACGCGTTAACATGCATAAAGTACTCTGATACTATTTCAGCTGTGTCAGTGCAAAACCAACTGATTTTCTGTGATTTGAAATCGTGAGATGAATTAGCAACAATCATTAACGACGCGTACAAATTTTCAATGGCGGCCTACTTCGCCTTAAAACTTGCTTGGTTGGTGGTTGGCAACCTAATGACAATTATATTCTAATTTACAGCTAAGTATGCTGTTTCGTTCCACAAAAGTAAAAATTTCTGCGCAAGAAATGGTCAAGAAATTTTCTACAGGGAGTTCCATTTGAATTGACATTTCTTTTCAACTGCGTACTGCGATCAAAGCTAAATGCTTCTTTTGAACATTTCTTGCAAGAAATTTCCCACGCATCGAAATAGGCGTTTACTTTTCTGCTGAAGTGCATACTTCCCATTAAGCCTGATGCGCTGCTGACAAGTAATTTATTGGCCTATCTTGATGCATGGGAAATTCCTGCGAGCAATCGATCAAGTGAGCGTTTTTTTTTCCTGATCGCAGTACGCAGTTGAAAAGAAATGTAAGTTCAAACGGGAATCGCTATAGAAAATTTCTGCAAAAAATTGGCGAAGAATTTCTTCTGCGATTCCTTTTCAGCAGCAAATCAGGCTTTATGCATAATGTGTAGCGCCACTGAAAGTTTCTTTTAGCACAAAAATATTTGTTTTCAGATGCTAGAAAAAGTCAGAAAATTTCAGATTTCTCAACAAAGTTACAGCTCCTTTACCGTGCTGATTGGTCAAAAATGACCCCAATGCTCAAGGAAGGAGAGGAAGTTGGTCTCAGTCGAGAAGTAGAATGCAACATTTCGTTGAACGGAATGACTAAAAAGGACGATTTTTCGTAACTACAGTACCAGCATTGTGTTTATTTGGTATCGAGTAGATCGAATTGTTTGTTGTTGTGTGCAATAATGTGTAGAGTAAATGTTCCAATAGTGGAGGTACTAAGCACGAATCAATTTCATGTAACCGCTAAATAATTTCATCGCAGTAACCAACGGCATGTCAGTAAAAAGTAATACCTCCACTATTGATACACTGTTCCTTTAGTTGTCTTAAATTTTTAATTTGTATTCCAAAAGTTGCGGTATGGATCAATGCACGAGATCACTAATTTGACGTTTGAGCGGTGCCGAATTCACTGGTTTCCATGGTCACATAAATAACACCGCACCGTTAACACGTCAAATTAGTGAACCCGTACATAGGTCCATCCGTTGGTTTCTTATGGCATCCTTCAATATAGTTTAATAGAAATTTTACAGTAGCATTCAATTCACACTACATTGAAATTAAAATATTTGTTTCTGTGTATGTTATTTTTCTATCATACAAAAAAATCACTAAAAAATACCGTTGGAAAGCTTTAAAACTGTAGATTTTTTTTTGTATACTTTACTCAAAACTGACTAAAATTTCACTTACACCCCTTTGAATGTGGGCTCTTCAATTGATGTATGAAATGAACTAAATTTGAAGGAATTCAAACTGATAACCCGTAAAAGCTGCAAATTGCACAATGGTCGAGCTCCATATAAAGGAGGGGCCAAAACTACCAAAAACATTTTTGAGATTTTTATGTTTTTCATATTATTATGATCCTTAATTGGCACGGTAAATGGCTGGGCATGGCGTACCATTGGTACCTCGCGTACATACAGGAATAAAATAGACCCCATTGTGTGGTCCTTAGCCTCTTGCCTAGCAACTCCTATCCCTACCTCCTCGTGGTACTGGCCGGGGTACGAGTAACCTTGGGGAAGATCGGGTAACCAACCCCCGGTGGGAACTTTGGTCGTATGCTGACAGGGAAGGGGGCAAACCTTGAGCGTCTGTACTCCATGTTAGGAGCGGCTCACAACAGCGTCTGTTCCCCATGTCAGGGGCGGCTGATCATCGTCCGAGTGCCAGAGAAGGACTCTAAGCTGAACTGCGCACTATGGCCCTCCGAACATATAGGGGGAATGGTCCTCCGGAAATCTAGGAGGTTGGTGTCAGGCCCTGCAATCCAGCCGTAAAAATACACCAGCACAGGAACGTCAACGAGAGAATACGGACCGGAACAATCGGCAAAGACCACAGCGACGAAAATGGACTTGCGATTGGAAACTCGGTACGTGGAACTGCAAATCTCTCAACTTCATCGGAAGCACACGCATACTCTCCGATGTACTGAAGATCCGCGGTTTCGACATCGTAGCGCTGCAGGAGGTGTGCTGGACAGGTTCGATGGTGCGAACGTTTAGAGGTAATCATACCATCTACCAGAGCTGCGGCAACACACGTGAGCTGGGAACAGCTTTTATAGTGATGGGTGATATGCAGAGGCGCGTGATCGGGTGGTGGCCGATCAACGAAAGAATGTGCAAGTTGAGGCTCAAAGGCCGGTTCTTCAACTTCAGCATCATAAACGTGCATAGCCCTCACTCCGGAAGCACTGATGATGACAAGGACGCATTTTACGCGCAGCTCGAACGCGAGTACGACCGCTGCCCAAGCCACGACGTCAAGATCATCATAGGAGATTTGAACGCTCAGGTTGGCCAGGAGGAGGAGTTCAGACCGACGATTGGAAAGTTCAGCGCCCACCGGCTGACGAACGAGAACGGCCTACGACTGATAGATTTTGCCGCCTCCAAGAACATGGCCATTCGCAGCACCTACTTCCAGCACAGCCTCCCGTATCGATACACCTGGAGATCACCACTGCAGACGGAATCACAAATCGACCACGTTTTGATCGATGGACGGCACTTCTCCGATATTACCGACGTCAGAACCTATCGTGGCGCTAACATTGACTCCGACCACTACCTGGTGATGGTGAAACTGCGCCAAAAACTATCCGTCATTAACAATGTACGGTATCGACGCCCGCCTCGGTATAACCTAGCGCGACTGGCCCAACCGAACGTCGCTACCGCATACGCGCAGCATCTCGAGGTAGCGTTGCCGGAAGAAGGCGAGCTTGACGAAGCCCCTCTTGAGGACTGCTGGAGCAACATAAAAGCAGCCATCAACAACGCAGCCGAGAGCATCGTCGGGTGGAGGACATGTGACGATTGGTTCGACGATGAATGCAGGCAGGTTTTGGAGGAGAAGGATGCAGCGCGGACTGCAATGCTGCAGCAAGGAACGCGACAAAACGTGGAGCGATATAAAAGAAAACGAAAGCAGCAAACCCGCCTATTCCGGGACAAAAAGCGCCGCCTGGAAGAAGCGGAATGTGAAGAAATGGAACAGCTGCATCGTTCACAAGAAACGCGAAAGTTCTACGAGAAGCTTAACGCATCCCGAAAAGGCTTCGTGCCGCGAGCCGAAATGTGTAGGGATAAGGACGGAAGCATCTTGACGGACGGACGTGAGGTGATTGAAAGGTGGAGGCAGCACTACGATGAACACCTGAATGGCACGGAAAACACAGGTGCTGAGGGTCACGACAGCGGAGGAAGGGGCTACGTCAGCACGGCGGATGAAGGAAACCAACCTGCCCCTACATTGAGGGAAGTTAAAGATGCCATCAACCAGCTCAAGAATAACAAGGCCGCTGGTAAGGATGGTATTGGAGCTGAACTCATCAAAATGGGCCCGGAGAGGTTGGCAGCCTGTCTGCACCGGCTGATTGTCAGAATCTGGGAAACGGAACAGCTGCCAGAGGAGTGGAAGCAAGGGGTCATATGCCCCATCTACAAGAAGGGTGACAAACTGGAATGTGAAAACTATCGTGCGATCACTATCCTGAATGCCGCCTACAAAGTGCTATCCCAGATTATCTTCCGTCGTCTATCACCAATAACAAATGAGTTTGTGGGAAGTTATCAAGCTGGTTTCATCAACGGCCGCTCGACAACGGACCAAATCTTCACTGTACGGCAGAAATGCCGTGAATACCAAGTCCCAACGCATCACTTGTTCATTGATTTCAAAGCGGCTTATGATTGCATCGACCGCGAAGAGCTATGGAAAATCATGGACGAGTATAGCTTTCCCGGGAAGCTCACAAGACTAATAAGAGCAACGATGGACGGTGTGCAGAATAGTGTGAAGATTTCTTGCGAACACTCCAGTTCATTCGAATCCCACCGAGGACTTCGACAGGGTGATGGACTTTCGTGCCTGCTGTTCAACATCGCGCTAGAAGGTGTCATGCGGAGAGCCGGGTTCAATAACCGAGGTACGATTTTCACAAGATCCAGCCAATTTGTTTGCTTCGCGGATGATATGGATATTGTCGGCAGAACATTTGGAACGGTGACAGACCTGTACACCCGCCTGAAACGTGAAGCGACAAACGTCGGCCTGGTGGTAATGCGTCAAAAACAAAGTACATGCTGATAGGCGGAACCAAGCGCTACAGAGCCCGCCTGGGAAGCAGTGTTACGATAGACGGGGATACTTTTGAGGTGGTTGATGAGTTCGTCTACCTCGGATCCTTGTTCACGGCTGATAACCAGGGTTGGGAAAAATCTTGAAATTCACTCTACAGTAGCTAAGCAAGGCAAATCACAGTCAGTGAAATTCACGCTCATCGCTGCTGTAGGCAAATATCCATGAAAATAGCAAAAATACTGAAACCCTCACCGCTCAGCGAATTCATAACGGATTCAAATGATTTTTTGTCAGTTCACTGGCCGACATGTCTAGTTTCTAGACGTGGCCAGAGGAACTCTGGAATATTCCTATGGCCGGAGTTATTCCGGTGGGTCACTGGGTCAAGTCGGGTTAAAAAAGGCTATTTTTTGGGACATGCCAAGTTACCTTTATTTATTTGCAATGACAATCATTTTAATTTGCATTAATCATTAAGATCTGATATTCAAGATTATAAATGAAGAGTTTTGCAGCGTTTAAAATATACCGGATCTGGCCATTCGGACGTAATGCTCGGAAGATCCCGCTGTAGATTTGTTGGATTCCAAACCGTTTCAATTCTCGAAAAGTTGAGATTAAACATAATTGTGCACTAAAATGCCTTCCCATAAGCTTTGAACAGATGTTTAGATACAAATTGGCCACTTCATCGTAAGTTTGAGGCGTCTCGGAACCCGAAAATGGTCATTTGTAGGATTAATCAAATTCAAAACTCATAGTTATCCAATTCAATCGTTTCTCAAAAGGTTTACACTGATGCAGTTTTCTTAAAATTCCGCCATGTGGTGGCCACATTATAGCCGATTCCGGAAATTATCTGTGACATGAAATTTGACTACCTTCAGGGGCACAAACGCACTGTACCCTTCCAATGGGGACGGACCTAGTGTAGTGGTTAGAACACACGCCGAGGACCTGGGATCGAATCCCATCCCCGAGATAGTCACTAAAAATAAAAAAATCAAGTGACGACTTCCTTCGGAAGGGAAGTAAAGCCGTAAACTAAGTATATACTTAGTTTTTTGTATACGAAACGCACTCATTAAGTATATCCGAGATGATTCAGCCTTGGGCTGCAAATCTCGTTGATAAAGATAATAATAATAATAATAACAATCATTAGGTATGTTTGAAAATGAAAGCTTGATTTTCATTGCTAGGTTGGCGGTGATATGGTTCCGGATTGCTAAGGATCCTTTGATTGCTTTGTGTTAAACAAAAAAATGTTGATTTGACAGCTGCTATGGATTGATTCGACTTACTTTGTACGAGTGTACGGGACGAAACAAAATTTACAAATGAACACAGAAAAAAGCGTTTTGTGTGAGGAAACTCATCAATCTAACGATTTTATCCACCGTGTTTTGCGAGTATTATGTAATTTGTAAAACAAACAAGTAAACATGAACTTTTATGCGACTTCTGATTCATAAAAATGAACCTTTATATAATTGTTCTCATCATTTACTTCAATTGCTGGTAAAATAAACTAAGTAATGCATTGATATCTCCAAATTGGGAATGGATTCAAGAATGTATCCAGCTTTTTTCGCTAGCTTGCTATAAATTTTTAATCACCCCCTTTTGACATTTCTTGTCCACACTATAATTTTTTATAGCTTCATCGAAGCAAGCTTTGTGTTTGAGTTTTATTTTGACGACGATTTATTTATTGTCACAATCTAGGTCACAATTTTTCAATTTGTAGATATTAGACGGAAAACATTGGAAAATAATTTTAATTTTTAATAATGTTTTGCCTTTTTCAGGTTTATGGTAATGGGTTCAGCTAGTGAAGACAAATTATGCCTTACTTCATGCTGAATAATATTTTGGATAGCAGTTTTCTTGGAAAGATGCCACTGAACCATTGACCAACGCTCAACAGTACAATGATTTTGAAAAGAATTGTGCCAAAATTCAATAAAAGGTTGAAGTGTTGTTAGTTTAAAATGTTAGTCGTATTCGCAACAGTTCAATTACGATTTGCCTATACTCAAGTGTGAATTAACTATAGCCGCCCCTTTTGATGTGGCAAATTACGACATTTTGTTTACGTCTGGAAATCGTTTCAATAGGCCGCTTTCATCCTTTGTTTAATGTGCCCAACGGACCCATTTGATTTTTCTGGGAAACATTTTGTAGCGTATTTTCTGTTTTAGACCGGTATCCGGCAAAAGCAAAAGGGACGGTGGGCACCTTTGTTTGCTGCAAGCACTCTATGAAGGGAAAATATTTCCAAAATGCTAGCTAATGGTATTTCAAATTGAACCTTTGTTTGCCCTAGTTTAATAATGTCACAAACTATCGATGCCACATTACCAAGATTCAGACTTCCTTTACTTTGGTTTATTCATATTTTTAACACTACTTTAGCTTCAAATCATCTCAAGTTAAAATGCCGATAAAAAACATTTCCAATATTCTGCAACAATGGCTACGCAGTGATACAACCCCTCATAGATAATTTGTTGATTTCCATTTCTAGGATAAGTAGCAGCAGTGATTCGTCATAGGATTATAATTTCAGTGGATAAGATCAATCAATTCCTTCAGTTGATTACCTGCAATGAAAATAGAAATGCATTCAAAATTAAATCAAGTTATTTGATGAGACTTTGGATACGAAAAATGCACAACAAGTGAAGTGAAAATTCTTGACAGTTGAATCAACAAACGCAAAACCCTGCCTACTAAGACCTTACTATAAAATCTGTAGGCAAAACATATCTAAATCGAATCACCCCTTGTTGTTTTATAGCTAGCGTAAAAAGCTGGATAATGCAAAATATACAGTTAAAAAACGTTAAACAAGTGCTCAACTTGCCCCGCCCTGTATTTAACGATCAACGCTGCGTCATCGTAATCATCGTCGTCATCATCAAAACTTCAAAAGCAGGTTTTCTGTTGAAAACTAAAAATTATTCGATGAAGATGTGTGCACCGTGTTTCGGTTGGAGAACAAAATACAGTGAACACATTTTCCTGTAAATTTTCTTGATTTTGAACGAAAAAATTGCTTTTGAAAATTCCGAAATCAAAGACGGATCCTGCCCTCTTCTTCTTCTTTCCAGTGTTACGTCCCAACTGGGACAGACCCTGCATCTCAGCTTCTTATAAGCACTTTCACATTTGTTAACTGAGCGCATTCTTTGCCGATTGACCATTTGTGCATGTGTATACCGTAATTTCGGGTGAAATTGATCATTTTTCACGGTTTTTCTAGGTTGTTTTCTATAATGTTAACAATGCCAAACAACTAAATGCAGGAAAACAAGTACGAAGGTGAGCCTCATCGACTCATGTATGTACCGAAATTTTCTAACAAATGTCTATTCAATGTTAACAAATATCTCTAAAATATAAAATCAGGAGATCTCATTTCGGGGTGAAATTGATCACTTGTCAATGCAATTATTGCTAGTTTTCAAAACAACTCTACATGATAAATTTGAGGTCTCTGAATCCGAATATGCTTGTCAAAATCTTAACAATGCAATATTTATATAAATAACGAATAGTTTAATTTCAAGAATTACGCGGAAACCGCCTAAATGTATGCAATTTCCTAAGGAAATCAATGATATCTAACAGAAGTTTAATTATTTCAACCATTTGAGCTAATTGGTACGAGTTTTGGTGATGAAATCTGGTTTGCGGATAAATCTCGAGCATCCTCACAAACTTTCAGGTTTATACTATGTTAAAATCCTTGCTTAGAAATAGAAGCTTATAAGTGTTTGTCAATACTGTACCGTGCATGATTTTGAAATTTTATATTATTTTCATAGTAATAAACATTCTTCAACGCAAAAAACACACACAATTCGACAATAGTTACGACAAACAACGTTCATTTACTGCAGCCTACATTGATATTTGTGCTCCATTACGCATAAATAAAATCGTGTGATACGATGATCAATTTCACCCTTCTGATCAATTACACCCGATTTTACGGTAACGTATGGCAGGTATGAAGATACTCTTTTCCCTGGGCAGTCGAGAAAACTCCCCATACGAAAAGATCCTCGACGGGCGAGATTCGAACCCACGACTCTCAGCTTGGTCTTGCTGAATAGCTGCGCGTTTACCGGTATCTGGGTCCCTATATAAGTATATCTGTGGGTTAATGTGGGTTAATGCCTTAAAAAGGGCGTAACATTAAAACAGGCCCTTCGATTTTATTTGAAATAATACGACTGGTGAGCACAGATTTGAAGTTTTTTTTTCTGATAATAAAGGTCTATGGAGCACCGTGAATGCGTTAAGCGCGCGCATTCAACGTTCTTGAAAGAAGATCCGTAGCCTATTCACTTGATCGAAAAGCGTAGGTACTTACCACTAAAACTGCAGATGAAGATGGAAGCCAATCCGATTCCGTAATCCAGCTTGAGGGAGGGTGGGGTTGATGAGAAATCTCCTTGATTCCGTAATTTATGCACTAGTTCACGCGGGCTGCTGTGAGATGAAGAGTCGTTCGTTATTCAACACCGCCCCAAAAGTAGTCGCATTATGGCCACCTGAGTAATCACTGACAATTTTTCACTTGAACTAACAGAACCCTGAAGCATGGGCTCGGCACGGCACTCATACACGGAAAACAATTGTTTTAAAAAATGACGACGAGGGGATGTTTTATGTGGGTGGAGGCACTCAATTCGAGATCCTAGTGTCGAAGAGTTTAATCATAATAGTTGTCAACATAAATTTGTTGACAAATTGTACAGAAACAGTTGTTGTTATGATATTTATATATTAATAAGTGTCATTTGAGAGTTTTTTTTAGTTGTTGACCCGGGGATTTGTATAGAACTGCTTTGTTTGAAAATTCATAATATGCTTGAAGTTTTATCTTGTATTTTTGCGTTTCCAAGTTTAACGCACACAAGAGAACACACTGTCAACGAAAAACCGCAAATGTGCTTTCTGGTGTGCGAGATCATTCCGGTTTCCACGTACTAGACTGAGGATGCGGTATTATTTTACCGAATGCTCAATGTATCACATTCAACTCGTACGTTCCGGCTGTCTTCTTACGAAATGATTTGATTTACGTGACGCCGTTATTTCACCGTTAAAACGTCACCAAACTCACGATAAATGTTAAACTTTCAGCGGGACTGTGTCCTTCGGATCCGACGCAACACGCTGTGCGAAATTCAAATCTTCCTAATGCGGCGGCGGCGAAAGCTCGTTGAAGAAATGCGCGTTTACAAACGATGACAGACGACATGCGACTGATCGAGGCCAGCGGCGACGAACCAACTGATAGAGGGCACTACCATGACGAATACGACTGCGACGACGACGACGACGATAGAAATGCATCATCTCCTTCTTTGCCCGACAAAGTTGGCGGCGGTTTGGGAAATAGCGGGGGTGCGTCGCCATTTCAGGCCAATCCAAGTGAGCACTGCTGCTGCTGCTGCTCGCACAAAACAAAACAAAGCAGGCGAGGCTGTAAAAAAATGTGGAAATGTGCGGTAGCGCGACTAGCGAAAATGAATGAAATGCGTGATGCGGAGGAGGCACCAGAAAGAGCGAGAGTGAGAAAAACTGGCGGCGGCCAAGAACGGGAAGCGAACCGAGACGGCCCGGTTCAGAAGTTCTCGGATATCTCGGAGACTGGCTGGCAAAACGAACCGCTCTGGACAGGTTGGTTTAGCTTTATCGGGTACACTGAAACCACCATTTGCACTAGGGGAACTTACGTATTCTCGGCAGCTTAAGCCGATGCCGTGCTTCTTTTGTATTTTTCTCGGACATCAGCAGATAAATTCCGTGTTTGTCTATTTACATTTATGCGTTGTTCAATCCTCTATCGATTCACACCCACAAACTTGTCAAAATGCTTTTGGAAACGTTTTTACAACGCTGCGAACATCCCTTGTCAGTGTGACTATTGTCGGCAGCCTCATTCTCTTCGGCAACTTTGCCATAACAACTGCTGGTGAATCTCTTCGGCAGCTCCAAATCAGTCGCATTTTGAGGCGTGCTCATTTGAATCGATGGCATATCCGGCGATATCGTTTGTTTAGTCTCGGAAATCTCGCCAGCGGGAAGCGGACAGAACAAAGAATCATCTGAATGTTTCCACTGATGTGTTTCGATAGAAAAATACTGTGTATTTGGCGTTTGAAATTTGGTTGCCGATAATAGTCGAATGGTGCCGAAGCCGTAAGTCTCCCTATATAGAAACATATAACACAAAAATTTATAATACGTAAATCAGAACGTAAAAATGATCAGAGGAGTTTTTTTTTTTTAACTGGACTCCAAACTTTGTAGATTATGTTTGTCCTAGTCTGCATGCAAACCAAAAGGAAAAATGTAACCAAAGACCAAATAAGACATGGTAGTCGGGCTCAGAATGGGTACCACTTGTAGTACTACATTTGGTCCCTTGGTACTGCAAAAGGTACCCAAGTTTGACAGATCGCAGTACACTTTGCACGGCATTCTAGAATTTGCTCTACATATTACTTTTAGAGACCATTCTAATATATAGACTTTAGGGACATTTCATTTGAAATAGAGTCTTTTCATAGACTTTCATTAAAATAGTGACCAAATCTTTACAACGATTCTTTCTACTAGTAATGCGTGAATTAAATTCACGCAAAGAGCAGTAACGTAATTGGAGGATTCAGTGTACAAGCATCTGTTGCTATCCCCCCATCGAAAGCTGCCCATTACCAAATGCATCCATTCTCGGGTTAGTCCCTTGGATTGTATGTGAAAGCTGCTCTGTTTGCCGAACAGCTCCACAGTGGTGTTGAGTGGACTTCGGAATGTTCTATTCCATATAATAAACCGTCCCAACCTAATACAAAATCATCAGACTGGAAAGTGAGTTCTGAGGGGGACCGAAACGAACATTGTTGTAATGAAATGGAAATTATTTCTGTCGTTGAATGCGTGTGTAAACCACCAACACATTTGTGCACCGAAAGACTTCCAAAGAAGAATGCATTCGATTGTCTCTGATCGGTCGGGTTGCTTGGATTTACTGCGCAGTCTCCCCAATGCAATGGAATGGACTATTTCACGCGCCAAATTCTCAACGATTCTCATAAAAATGTGAGAAATATGCACTCTAGCGATCGCATTATGGTCAAATCGCTTTTCCTAATCGAGCAAAGTGGTAGCTCGTCTGATCTCGGCTCGTCTCAATCGATCGCATTTCATTGGGATGACCATTTACGATCGCCGCTAAGCATGTAGACTCCGTAGAGCAGAGATCCCAGTGAGAAGCGTAGGTAGAGTAAGGTGGGGCAAAAGTTTGACCTTAGTGGAATAATCAATATTTCTAGAAAACAAAAAAAACTATCAAATTTGAGAAGAAATAAATACCACACAGCAGACCTTCAACATAGTAACATGTTTCAAAATATTGCCCTTTCTTAATTATAAGTTTTAAAATTAAATGTCAAGTTCGTTTCCACCGGTGCTCCAGTTTGTGGTCCAATTGGGTTGTTTAGCGATTAAAAAGTTACAACTCTTTGTATCTTAATCGAAAGAGTACATTTTTTTAGTTTAACACAATTTTATAACGCTTCAATATTTAGATTTAGATATAATAAATAATTAATAAATATTTAAATCTATAGACTCAATGACATTTCAATTAACATAATGACAGTTCGTAAAATTCAACGAGGGGTGATTCAAAACTGAAAGCCATTTTAAGTCATTTTAAGCTATCTTAAACCATTTTCAGTCATTTTGAGCCATTTCAGGCCAATTTTGAGTTTTGAATTGTCGATTTTCGTTTTTCGGTTTTCGATTTTCGATATTTAAGCTGATTGTACCCCGTTTGGCATAAAGTCGTTTGGCATAAGGTCGTTTGGCATAAAGCCGTTTGGCATAAAGTCGTTTGGCATAATGGTCGTTTGGCATAATGGCCGTTTGGCATAATGGTCATTTGGCATAATGGCCGTTTGGCATAATGATTGACTTGAAATAAATATCGGCATTTTTTTTAGCTTTTACCGAGATCAACACCACCGAGCACACAGCAAAAAATTTTGGTAGGTTCTAAACAAGCGTGGTGTTCGTTCAGAGATTATCCGAGCTAAGAATTTCAAAAATTGTTGTGACATTATAGAGCATTACTAAATAAAACTCGTGACGGGTCTCTACATCTCAGAACATAGAGTACCCTTGAGCTTGTTGCGATATACATATTTGAAAACAGTAAATTGGCAAGGAAAGTTCGCAGTTATTCATCAAGGGAACGCTCATAGAATATTTCGCTGCATATCAAGCTCTGTCCCAGTTTGGACGTAACACTCGCTGAAAATTACTTGATAAAGGAATGATTTTTTTTTTGCAAAATATCAAAAGCTCTAATCAAAAGATCTATTAATGCGACTTAATGCAAAAATAGCCTTTATACGAGAGCAGATTATTTTTCGTTTAAAATGTTTCAGACTCTAACGCAAAAAAAAATCTTTTCACAGCACAGCTCAAATGAACAACACATCTTTAAAAGAAAATATTTGTGGCAAAACTTTTCAATGGTTCAATATAAATTCTAATTTTGGAAGTGTACATCAAAAACACCGTCTATTATCGAGAAAAGGGAAAATTTCGTGATTGAAATAATATATTTTCCAGCATATCTCGTAAGGTTTGCCCCAAAAAAAAGTATATATTGCATATTGGCAGGTTCTGAAATAATTATAATTCTAACAACACATCTGGCAAGAATTGATAATAAAAATGGTTCACAATTAACTTTACTAAATAATAAAATTTATAACAGTATAAACATAAAGAACAGCCTATTTTTAAAAGAAGGCAAAATTTACAATTAAACTAATACAAGAATTGACGCCAAAAATTATTGCGGCAATGACTAGTTCCCCCGAAAAGTGGTGACGAGAAAGAACGATAAACAGTCAAAAGAAGGAAGTATTCTGTCATTCTCGGCTATACACATGTTGGCAAAAATGCTGAAGACGGTAAAACTCGGAAGAACCGCCTATTAAATAAAGAAGGGTGCATATTAGATGGTCAGTTCGTTCACCCCCCTGAAATGTATATAGTTACGACAATTATGGGTGCTAAAAATTTTCCGGGGGAGTGGGCTAGTCGAGGAAACGGGATATTCAGGAAATGGCATTCGGGGAAACGACATTCGGAGAAAAGTAGCACAACCCATCAAAGTAACTGCAGTAATCGATTTCTCTTTTCGCTGATAATTTAAGCAGATCAATGTTATCGATTGCCGCCCTTTTGTCAGTTGTATACAAAAATACTTAAAAATATAGCTCCAAAGAACAGCCTATGCATAAAAGAAGGAGAAATTTATTGAAATTTAAAATCAACAGTTTTCATACCTATAATAATTATTACATCATATTTAGGAAAAAAAATAGAACAATTAATAGAAGGGTAAATATGTGCTAAATATATAAAGATCTTCAGTGCAAAAATTTGTTCCAATAGCGAAACTCAAAAGAAGAATTAATATATGAAAGAAGGGTAATTTCTGGATAAATAATAAAATACTATTGGCAATAATTTTCCTAATATGCTTAAATATATTCAATAGCGAATGATTGTTGAATAAAGTGTCATTTTGTATCAATTGACTCCAAAACAAGCCTTGTATCATCAGAAAGATTCAATAGAAACGTAAAAAAGAAAATTGAGAAATTCTTGGTTTCAGACTCATTATGCCAAATGACTATTATGCCAAACGACCATTATGCCAAACAACCATTATGCCAATCGACTTTATGCCAAATGACCATTATGCCAAACGACTTTATGCCAAACGGCTTTATGCCCAACGACTTTATGCAAAATGACCTACCACCTTTTAAGCTATCTTAAACCATTTTCAGTCATTTTGAGCCATTTCAGGCCAATTTTTGAGTTTTGAATTGTCGATTTTCGATTTTTGATTTTCGATTTTCGATTTTCGATTTTCGATTTTCGTTTATCGATTTTCGATTTTCTATTTTCGATTTTCGATTTTCAATTCTCGATTTTCGATTTTCGATTTTCGATTTTCGATTTTTGATTTTCGATTTTCGATTTCGATTTTCGATTTTTCGATTTTCGATTTTCGATTTTCGATTTTCGATTTCGATTTTCGATTTTCGATTATTTTCGATTTTCGATTTTCGATTTTCGATTTTCGATTTTCGATTTTCGATTTTCGATTTTCGATTTTCGATTTTCGATTTTCGATTTTCGATTTTCGATTTTCGATTTTCGATTTTCGATTTTCGATTTCGATTTTCGATTTTCGATTTTCGATTTTCGATTTTCGATTTTCGATTTTCGATTTTCGATTTTCGATTTTCGATTTTCGATTTTCGATTTTCGATTTTCGATTTTCGATTTTCGATTTTTCGATTTTCGATTTTCGATTTCGATTTTCGATTTTCGATTTTCGATTTTCGATTTTCGATTTTCGATTTTCGATTTTCGATTTTCGATTTTCGATTTTCGATTTTCGATTTTCGATTTTCGATTTTCGATTTTCGATTTTCGATTTTCGATTTTCGATTTTCGATTTTCGATTTTCGATTTTCGATTTTCGATTTTCGATTTTCGATTTTCGATTTTCGATTTTCGATTTTCGATTTTCGATTTTCGATTTTCGATTTTCGATTTTCGATTTTCGATTTTCGATTTTCGATTTTCGATTTTCGATTTTCGATTTTCGATTTTCGATTTTCGATTTTCGATTTTCGATTTTCGATTTTCGATTTTCGATTTTCGATTTTCGATTTTCGATTTTCGATTTTCGATTTCGATTTTCGATTTTCGATTTTCGATTTTCGATTTTCGATTTTCGATTTTCGATTTTCGATTTTCGATTTTCGATTTTCGATTTTCGATTTTCGATTTTCGATTTTCGATTTTCGATTTTCGATTTTCGATTTTCGATTTTCGATTTTCGATTTTCGATTTTCGATTTTCGATTTTCGATTTTCGATTTTCGATTTTCGATTTTCGATTTTCGATTTTCGATTTTCGATTTTCGATTTTCGATTTTCGATTTTCGATTTTCGATTTTCGATTTTCGATTTTCGATTTTCGATTTTCGATTTTCGATTTTCGATTTTCGATTTTCGATTTTGGATTTTCGATTTTGGATTTTGGATTTTGGATTTTGGATTTTGGATTTTGGATTTTGGATTTTGGATTTTGGATTTTGGATTTTGGATTTTGGATTTTGGATTTTGGATTTTGGATTTTGGATTTTGGATTTTGGATTTTGGATTTTGGATTTTGGATTTTGGATTTTGGATTTTGGATTTTGGATTTTGGATTTTGGATTTTGGATTTTGGATTTTGGATTTTGGATTTTTGGATTTTGGATTTTGGATTTTGGATTTTGGATTTTGGATTTTGGATTTTGGATTTTGGATTTTGGATTTTGGATTTTCGATTTTCGATTTTCGATTTTCGATTTTTCGATTTTCGATTTTCGATTTTCGATTTTCGATTTTCGATTTTCGATTTTCGATTTTCGATTTTCGATTTTCGATTTTCGATTTTCGATTTTCGATTTTCGATTTTCGATTTTCGATTTTCGATTTTCGATTTTCGATTTTCGATTTTCGATTTTCGATTTTCGATTTTCGATTTTCGATTTTCGATTTTCGATTTTCGATTTTCGATTTTCGATTTTCGATTTTCGATTTTCGATTTTCGATTTTCGATTTTCGATTTTCGATTTTCGATTTTCGATTTTCGATTTTCGATTTTCGATTTTCGATTTTCGATTTTCGATTTTCGATTTTCGATTTTCGATTTTCGATTTTCGATTTTCGATTTTCGATTTTCGATTTTCGATTTTCGATTTTCGATTTTCGATTTTCGATTTTCGATTTTCGATTTTCGATTTTCGATTTTCGATTTTCGATTTTCGATTTTCGATTTTCGATTTTCGATTTTCGATTTTCGATTTTCGATTTTCGATTTTCGATTTTCGATTTTCGATTTTCGATTTTCGATTTTCGATTTTCGATTTTCGATTTTCGATTTTCGATTTTCGATTTTCGATTTTCGATTTTCGATTTTCGATTTTCGATTTTCGATTTTCGATTTTCGACTTCGGATTCTGAATGCATATTTTTCCCCAGAACTCCTTCAAGTATTTCTTCATCCATCCATATCCATCCTTCTATAGGAATATATTGTCAGGATACAATGCATTTTTGTTTTTGAAAACTTCTTTAGGAACTCCATTGTTTTCCTGAAGGATTTCTTCAAAGATTTCACCAAGAAACAATTCAGATATCTTCCACAAAATTCCTCCAAAGATACATGCAGAGACTTCTCCAGAAATTTCTCCACAAATTCAATCAGCAATTCTTCCGAGGATTTCTACAGAGATTGCTCCAGGGTCCTACCAAGGATTGCTCCAGGAATTCCTTCTGCAATTTCTCCAGGATTTGCTCTAAAAAATCCTTCAGAGGCTTCCCAAAGAATTTCTCAAGGTAATTTCGCCATCAAATAATTCAGAGGTTATTTCAAAAACACCTCCTTTAAGTATTTCTTTCAAAGATTTCACCTTGACGTAATTCAGATACTTTCTAGAAATTTCTCTAAGGATTCCTCCAGAGACTCTTTTATGAATTCTTCTACTGATTTCTCTAGAAATTCTTCCAAGAAATCCCAAAGGGACTTCTCCAGGGTTCCATTAGGGAGTCCTGCAATTTCTCGAAGAATTCCTTCAGGAATTCATCTAGAATAATAATTTAGAGGTTTTTTCGAAAACTCCTCCAGGAATTTCAGTAATTCCTTCATAGATTTCATCTCGACATAATGCAGATTCTATCCGATGTTTTTTTTAAGAATTCTTTCGAGAATTCCCCCTGGAATTGCTATAGAATTTCACCAGAGATTCCTCCAGAGATTCTTCCAAGATTTACTCTTTCAATTTGTCCAGGGATTCCCAAAGAGGATCTTCCAGTGATATCTCCTGGAAATTTTATAGTGATTCCATCATGAATTTTTCCAAAATCCACTTCAAATATATCTAGAGGAATTCTTTCTATGATCATTTTGCCAGGAAATAAGAGATATTTTCGAGTACTTCTCGAGAAAGATTTTTCTAGGGGTTCCTTCAGGAATTCTTTTAGAAATTTGTCCTAGGATTTGCTCAGTAATTACTCCAGAAGCTCCTCCAGAGAGTTCTCAAAGAATTTCTTTAGGAGCATGCCAACAGGAAATGATTCGATTTTTTTATCGAAAACTCGTCCAGTGAATGCATTAAATCCATCAGAGATTTTTTGAAAAGGGTACGATTTTAGTATTTCTTTGAAATATTTTACTTTGCCATAATTCAGATACTTTTCAAAAATTTCTCCAAGTATTCCTCCAGAGACTCCTTTCCGAATTCTTCCACTGATTTCTCCAGAGATTCTTCCAAGACATCCCAAAGGGACTTCCTCTAGAAATACCTCCGGAGACTCCTCCGAGAATTACCCCAGGGATTCCTCCCAGAATTTCCGCAGTAATTCCACCAGGGATTCCTTTAGTAAACACACCAGAAAATCGCTTCAATGATTCCTCCAGAGATCGATCTTTCTCAGAGTTTCTCAATGTATTTTTTCAGGAATTCTTCTAGAGCTTCCTTCAAACATTTCTCCAAGGATTTTACCAGATATTCTTTACGGAATTCCACTCAATTTTCGCCATTTAATTCCGCTGGAAATTATAAGAATCGTTGTTTTTTTTTTCAAACCCACCAATGATAGCTTCAGTAATCCCATCAATAACCTCAGGAACTCCAACAGTAATTTTTCTAGCAATTTACACCTGGGGTTCTTTCAGAAACTCCACAAGCATTAACTCCATTATTCCTGCCAGTAATTCCTTAAGGAGTTCTGTCAGTGAATTGAATTGAATTACTTTTTATTTAAGGGTTTTTCTGCCGTAGGCTGGTTCATCCCCAGTTCTGTCAGTAATTTCTCCAGGAATTTCACAATTTTCTTCTCCATCCTACAGCATTTCACATAAGGATTTCGCTATCAAATCCTTATAATCCGATTCCTCCAGAAGGTCCACCAGATATTCCTGAAAAAAATTCTACTATTCATTCCGCTATAAATTCCACCAGAGATTTCTTAAGATATTTTCCAGGCATTTTGCCAAGGTTTCCTTCAGTAATTCTGCCAAGTAATTTAACCTGGGATTGCTTCAAGAATTCCGTCAATGATTTTTTTTTTCTTAATTCTTCTCTAGTTCCGCACAGGAGTTCGACCAGGGATTGCAAAAGGATTTTTTTATTCTTTTGAGAATTCCACCAGGCATTATTCCAGGAATAGCACCAGAGAGTCCTCCAGAATCCTCCTACGAAGGGATTCTACAATTTTTTTCTGTTTAGATTTTTCCAATTATTTATCACCCCCAGATATCGCTTCTGAATATCTTCTATGGTGTTTTTCAGAAATTTGTCTTTGGATTTTTCCCAGGAACTTCTCCACAATACCTTCTACCTGAATTCCCTTCCTACATTAATTCTTCAAGCGATTTCTCCAAGCAATATTCAATGCATTCTGTCAAGATTCACTCCAAACATTCCTTCAGAAATTGTAGATTTCATCAGATAACGTTTAGTGTGTTCTTCCAAAGGCTTTTCAAGTTTTTCTTCTAGATATACCTCCTGGGATTTTTCCAGAAATCCATCCAGTGTCCTCCAGGCAACCCATCAGGATTTCTATAAAAGGTTCTTAAATTACATACTACATACCCGAGCAGGCGCCCGTTTTATTTTTGTATATTTTTACCATATCCCAGTCTCGGTTATTAATATTAAATTACCTTTAAAGCCCGATTCCCTACCAGATGTTAAATTTAAAAGATTCTACTAGGAAATCATCAAGCTATCTATAAACCTTCTGAAGTTCCTGAGTTCGTCAGATTCCTTCAAAATTTTCTCCAAAAACTACTTTTGAAATTTCTACATTGATTCCTGTAGGCAATTCTTCGGGAATATCCCAAGTTATTGTATTTGTTCAGAAAGTCTTCAAGAAATTTCCCCCGTGAAACCTCCCGGATTTCATTTCATTCTTGGGATATCTTTAGAATAGCCGTCAGGAATTCTTTGAAATATTTCTGTTGAGATTCGTTTGGGAATTCGTCCAGTGATTTCTCTGGGCATAACTTTATGATTGCTTTCAGGTATTCTTTTTGTGATACAATTTCTTTCATTAGAAATAAATAATTATCCAGAGTTTTCTTTCGGTATCTCTCCAAAAACTACTACTTGGATTCTTCCAGGTTTTCATCCAAGATTTTTCCAGGAAATTTCGATAATGTTTTGAAATATTTTTGATGTATTATTTCTAGGATTATTTTTATTTATAATGACAATGTATTCCGAGAGACTACTTAGGAAACTCTTCAAGAAATTCGTACATATATTTGTATAGAAATTTATCTTGCAAATCTGTCAGAAATTACCTCAATGATACCTTTGAGATTGCTTCTCCTGGGAGTAATTCTAGAGGAATTATAAGAGAAACTCTTAGATCATGTAGAAAACAGAACACAGTATACAATCACAAGCAATGGGTGCCAGTACTTGTTTTAAAAATATAATAATTGCAACATTTGCTATTTCAGATGATTTTTTGTTTTAAGTATTCAAAAAATAATAAATGTTATCACAGATTACGGTATTTCCTTGACCAAGATGAAATTTCTGCATGAATTCATGGAGAACCTTGGAAAAACATCCAAAGGGCTACTGAATTCTTCAGGAATTGCTTCCAGATTTTTCGAGGAAAAGCTTCAGAAACTTTTACAGTGATTCGCTGAAGATTTCTTCCGGAGTACGTAAAGGGGATCATGCAAAGATTCCGCTAAAAATCCTCAAGAAACTCATCCAACCAGTCTTGCAGGGATTTGATCAGGAACTCCTGAAGTAAATTTTCGAGAAAAGCTCAATAAATTTCCTCCAAAGATTCTTCCGCCGTTTCTGCAGTAGTTGCTGTAGGAGACATTCCTTAGATTCTAACAGTAATTCTGACAGGAAAACTCTTAATGGTTCATTCAAATCCTACATGAGTCCAGGATTTCCTACGTCGTATTCTCTGTTATTCTTTAAGCTATTACCACAGAAATTACTACGAAAACCCTCCCAAATAATCGCTCCAGAATATTCTAAGAATTCCTCCACCAGGAATTTTCCATTGATTCCTTAAGTAATCACTCTGGAGAACTTTATAATTTCTACAGTGTGTTCAACAACGACGCAGGAGGAACTATTGGGGCAAATCTCGATTAGTTTATGATTACACCCTAATGCCTTGTTCAGACTACGGAGTTGTATCATGATACAAGCAACGTGTTACAACTGTATCACGCAACCCGTTCATACTCGATCTAAAGGTGATATAGGCCTATTCACAAGACGTTTCAAATCAGCTGATCAGGTAGTTCTTTGACAGTTCTTCTATGGAGACCGCACAGTTCCGTGTTGGCACCGGTCCTCCACCGATGTAAACAAATGCATAGACGTACCTGTCATATTAAAGCTTTCCTCCTTTCTAGTTCCATCAGGAAGTTCCTCCGGAAGTTCTTCTGGGTAGTTTCTCCGGCAGTTCCTTCTTGTAGCGTATCTATGAGACTACTCCAAAAGTTCATAAAGTAAATTCCTTCGGGAAGTTGATTCAGGAAGTTCTTTCGGTATGTTCCTTCGGAATTGTGATTTCCTTCGTCTTTCGTGTTGCTCAGACTCATTTCCCCGAAAATAACATTTTCCGAACTACGAAGCCACGAACTACTACAACCATGATCTATCCTCCTAAGATAGAAAAGCAGATGGTTAAGCTTGAGTACTTCACACAAAATCGATCAATTTTGATCCCTGATAGCCACAATTCAAGTTTCGGTGAAATGAAATGAGTGAGTGAGTGAGTGAGAATCATTTCACCGAAACTTGAATTGCGGCCCACCGAGATCGAAACTGTCGGATCCCATGTGCAACACTCAAGCCCAACCACCTCCCCCTCCATCACAGGAATACACCGCACAGTTATAACAGTTCATGGCTTCACAATTCGAATTTCGGGGAAATGAGTCTGGTCAACACTCCGAAGTTTCTTTCGGAGTTTCCTTTGGACATTCATTCGGAATTCCCTGTGGAATTTATTTCAGAGCTTCCATCGGAATTTCCTTAGAAATTTGCTTTGGAATAGCCATCGAAATTTCCTTTGAAGTTTCTTTTAATTTGCTTTGAAGTAATTTGCTTTGAAATTTCCTTCAGATTTTCCTTCGGCATTTTTTTCGAAATTTTCGTTGAAATTTCTTTTGGAATTACCGTTTTGATTCATATTACGGACACTCAAGGCCTCGGTGAAGTATAACTCACATAAAAGCATGTAAAATAAATCACTCCGTATGATTCCTCTGCATTATCGAACCTTCAAAAGCATTAACTTTCAAATGGTGAGTGAAGATTTCGATTCCAAAACATGAATAATTTAAAAAAAAATAGAAACGTGTGGACTTTACATGATTCTTATTCCGGACACTTCCTTACTTTTGCCTCATATTCCGGACACTTGGATTCGAAATCCAGACAGGTGAAATAAATATTAATAGAAAAAATGATCATCAAATGAAATCGTTAAACCACTAGAGAGACGCCTAAAGAAGTTAGACCTGGTGTAGTGGTTAGAACACACGCCTCTCACGCCGAGGACCTGGGATCGAATCTCATCCTCGGGATAGTCACTGACAAAAAAAAGTTATAGTGACAACTTCCTTCGGAAGGGAAGTAAAGCCGTTGGTCCCGAGATGAACTAGCCCAGGGCTAAAAATCTCGTTAATAAAGATAGAAAAAAAAAACATTCAAAGGGAATTCCAAAGAAAATTCCAAACGAAGTTCCAAAATAAATTCTAACAAAAATTGCAAAGGAATATTTTTTAAAGCAAATTTTAATGGAAATTCTAAAGCAACTTCCAAATGACACTCCGAAATAAATACAAAAGGGAATTTCGAAGAAAATTCGGAAGGAATTCCAAAAGAAATTCCAAAAAGCAATTCCAGAGGAAATTCCAGAAGCAAATTCTGAAGGAAATTCAGAAGAAATTTGCAAAGGATATTCCGAAAGAAATTCCAAAGATATTCCGAATAAAAAATGAAAAAAATCCCAAGAAAATTTACTAAGGATATTTCAATGGAAATTCCGAAGGAAATTTCAATGAAAATTCTAAACAAAATTGCGAAGGAACTTATGAAGGGAATTCCAAAGGAAATCCAAAAGAAATTTTAAAGGAAATTCCAAGAAATTCCGAACGAAATTCCAAACGAATTTTCGAACGAAGTTTCGAGGAAAATTCCTATGTTAATTTAATTTCAAAGGAGATTCCAGGATACAGGATATTCTGAAAAAAATCCCAATTCCGAAGGAACACAACATCGGTTCTTAAATCAAAACCAGAATCACATCTTCTACACAAACGACGCCAAACAGAGCAAATTTCAATTTGCTTTTGTAGTGTTCACAATATTTAGAACGGGCTGATTGCCGTATGACAGTTTTATTTATTTAAATATAAATATTTTAAAGTTCAAAAATCAAAAGTTCGCTTAAGACAATACATTTTGAAACTGTCATAACTAAAAATGGGTAAATATGTTGACACAATTTTGTTTAGAAAAAAAAAATATAGCCAGTATGCTGTTTCTTTTCAACTGATATAGTATTTGTGGAAATATTGATTTCCTCATTATAAGGTCGAACTTTTGCCCCACCTTACTCTACTCTATGTAGCAGCTACAGTAGCCGTCTGGCCATCGCAAGCCTAACGCACATACAGTGGGGTCCGATCGAGATCGAGTGTGAGAGGTGATCGGGCGATGATTATTTTGAACTTATCTCCATCCGTCCAAACTGGGATGAGCGAAGGTTGATGATCATTGGCAGCAATTAAAAATGCTGCGCATTTCTGTGAAATCGCTTCATTACATTGCGCAAGAAGAAGTTCGGCATCGCAAAGATCTAGCAGATGATAGCAGTTTTCTATGTAGATCATTCTTCTTCTGATTTTTGAATTATTGATTTTTTCACGTTCATATGATATTTCAGAAAATCTAAATAAGCCTGAAAAATCCCTATAACAATTTGGAATCACTTGAAATTCGGGACGTTCCGATATTACGAAGTATCGATATTTGATTCGATACGATTATCGAATCAAAGGGGTCTATTTTGTAAATCGAGCTGATTCATGTGACTCGTCTGTAATCACTGTCGATCAAAGCAATCATGTATATTTCAGATGTCACCCGTCGACTCTCATAGTAATCCAGTCACATAGAGTGACAACTGTCGAAAAACTCGAGTGAAAGAGCCGTGTCGAGTAAATTTTTTGGTCGACAGTGACTCCAGTCGAGTCATTTTGATCGATATATTGAATGAAAATATCGATATATCGCAATATCATTTGATATATTTGAAATGCGCAAAATTCTTGTATTGTTGAGTTTACTGACGTTGAGTTTCCTACGATTCGCAAACAATTCTTCGAACCCTCAATATTATCAGAATTTTGATCAATACGAATAACTTCTTTTACGATACATCATATAACAATGAGTCATGATGGCTGCTTGGGCACGTCAGGAGTTAATCATCAATATTAACCTCCTTTTCCCGAGCAGCCTAGATAGCCGCGTAGTGTCGGTAGCGGTTGTTTCAACTGGCTAAGAATCAACACTACGGACTGCCTGTTCCGGTGGTAAAAGTCCACCTCACAGGTGACCCCTAATTTATGGTGTGATGCGTACCGTGCCTAAGAATGAATGGTTAGGGGGGTCTAAATAAAACCTAACCGCAAATGGAGCCTGTGGGGTACCAGGGCGCCCTCCACAGTATTGCGTCCTTCCTGTGCTACCCGGAGCAATGGTGCAGGTGACCTTGTGTTTCTCCGAGATAATCGGCTGCCCTTCTTCAGTCTCTATCTTGAGGCTTAATAAGGGTGGGATTATGAATATGTTGACATTTAATTTAAATTATCACCTATATGGATTCGCATTATGCGTTTTACACAGTGTATTCTGTGCTCTTTCGCCTTTGGCGACTTTAAATAGATACCGATCTGGTTTTTTCGTTGCTGGTCTTTTTCGTGCTGAGATTGCAAAAAGCTTAATCCTGCCTAGTTTGGGTAGTGGCTACGGTTAGGTTAGCTCAGATCAATCTTCAGCATAAAAGAACAGCAACGATCAATCTTTGCAGACTCATGCAAAATGGTGCAGCCCATTTGGCGCTAGTTCAAGAACCCTACTTTCGTAGAGGGAACTTCTATCTAGGTAACCTTGTGGACCCAGTTTTTGCTACTTTTAGCAGGCTTGAAATGGCAAACTCGCGCTCCATGCCCCGCGCATGCGTGCTCGTTAATAAAGCAATCGTTGCTACACTCATTTCTGAGTTAACTACCAGAGATGTATGTGCTGTCACAATCGGTGTTTCTGTTGGTGACCTCAACAGGAAATACGTCTATTGTTCGGTATATTTACCACATGATGAACCATCCCCAACGGATGACTTCAAACGAGTTGTCGTACACTGCGTAACAAAAGGCCTTCCGCTGATTGTGGGCAGTGATGCCAATGCTCATCACATCATCTGGGGCAGCTCGGATATCAATTTGAGAGGCTCCAGTCTGATGGAATACTTAAGTAGTACAGACCTTGGATTACTTAACATAGGCAATCGCGCAACCTTCATGGTTTCTAATAGAGAAGAAGTGTTAGACATAACGCTCTGCTCGAATAGAATCAGTCACGAGTTGACGAATTGGCATGTATCAGATGAGGAATCATTATCTGATCATCGCTACATCTTCTTTGAACATTCAAATGTAACTGCGCAGACTTTGCGTTTTAGGAATCCCCGGTCAACAAACTGGGAACTCTACATTGAATTGGTTGCGACCAAATTTCATGGATATTCTCCGTCCATTGAAAATCCAAGTGATCGCAGTATCGTAACTACTGAATCGATTCAATGGGCACTTAATAGTTTTGCTCCTTTCAAATCTCCAGGAGCGGATGGGATTTATCCTGTTCTGCTCCAAAAGGGATTTGAGTCTATCAAACATGTTTTGAAAAAGCTACTTGTAAGCAGTTTTGCTACCGGGTACATTCCCAAATCCTAGCGTGATATTACTGTAAAGTTTATCCCAAAAGGAGGACGTGCGTCGTATGAGGAAGCGAAGAGTTTTAGACCAATCAGTCTGACCTCTTTTCTTCTGAAATGTCTGGAACGCATTATCGATCATCACATCCGTGATGTTTATTTGGCAAACATGCCTCTTCATGTGAATCAACATGCTTACCAATCTGGAAAGTCCACTGTGACTCTTTTACACAAAGTTGTATACGATATCGAGAAAGCATTCGCTCAGAAGCAATCGTGCTTGGGTGTTTTCTTGGATATTGAGGGTGCCTTTGATAACGTGTCTTTCGATGCCATATTGGAAGCCGCACGAAACCATGGGCTACCTACAATGATTACCAATTGGATTCATCAAATGCTCAAAAACCGACATCTCTTCTCGACATTGCGTCAGGCAGCGATTCGAAAATTGAGTGTTTGCGGATGCCCCCAAGGGGGAGTCTTGTCACCACTTTTGTGGAATCTCGTAGCAGATACGCTATTGAGGCAACTCAATAATTGCGGTTTTCCAACTTATGGATTTGCCGACGACTATCTAGCTCTGATAGTTGGTATGTGCATAAGCACCCTATTCGACCTGATGCAAAGTGCTCTTCAGGTAGTCGAGAGTTGGTGTCGCCAATATGGCCTTTCGGTTAACCCGAATAAAACATCTATTGTTCTTTTTACGGAAAGGCGAAACCGCGATGGAATTCGACCTTTACGTCTTTTTGGCACTGAGATTAATGTGACTGATCAAGTAAAGTATGTCGGAGTCATTCTAGATTCCAAACTTTTATGGACAGCTCACATTGATTTCAGAGTCAAAAAAGCTTGTATGGCCTTCGGTCAATGCCGGCGAACCTTTGGTAAAACTTGGGGCCTCAAACCCAAATATATCAAATGGATTTACACAACAGTTGTTCGACCAATATTGGCATATGGATGGTGTGGTGGCAAAAGGGCGAAGTGAGAACAATCCAATCAAAATTGGGCCATCTCCAAAGGATGTGCTTGATGGCGATGTCTGGTGCGTTCTCTACAACTCCCACAGCAGCGCTCGAGGCCATTTTCGACGTTGCGCCACTACACATATATCTTAAACAAGAAGCACTTTCTTGCTCTTACCGTTTATGGGTACTGGATCTACTGGAGAAAAATCCAGTGAATCGTAGATCTACACACACTTCGTTGTTTCCACTTTTGGTGAATTGGGACAAAATAGTCCTTGCTCCAAGTGATCTCACAATTGCTTGTAACTTTCCTTACAGGACATTTACCACACAATTCCCTTCACGGGAAGAGTGGACGTCTGGCTATTTGGAAAGAAGTATATCAAACAATATAGTATGTTACACTGATGGCTCCCTTCTTGAAGGTAGAGCTGGTGCAGGAGTATATTCTCGTGAGCTAAGGCTGAATCAGTTTTACTCACTTGGTAGAAACTGCACCGTTTTTCAGGCGGAAATATTTGCTCTTATGTGTGGAGTGCAATCAGCACTTCAACAGCGCGTAATGGGTAAAGTCATATACTTCTGTTCAGATAGTCAGGCTGCTATAAAAGCTCTCGCTTCGGCCAACTCAAGGTCGAAGCTTGTTATCGCATGTCGAACTCAAATTGAGGAACTGAATTCAGTCAACTCTGTAAACCTTGTATGGGTACCTGGCCATTCTTCCATCGCTGGAAATGAATTGGCTGATGAGCTAGCTCGCGATGGAGCATCGCATGACTTCATTGGCCCTGAGCCGGATATTCCAATTTCGAAGTGCTGGGTGAAGCTTCAGATAAATTCTTGGGCGGCAACTCAGCACAAGCAATATTGGAATAGTTTGGAGTCGTGTCGTCAAACAAAATTGTATATTACTGAGCCATCTCCAAAGGTGGCGAAGTATTTAACAAATCTGTCAAAGCAGAATTGCAGTCTCTTGGTCAGAGCGTTGACAGGCCACTGCCGACTCAACTATCACATGGCAAATATTCAGCGTGCTGACTCATTTCTGTGTGATAGTTGTGACTCCGATTATGGAACATCGTATCACCTGATATGTAACTGTCCAGTTTTTGCGCAAATGCGATTCCAATTACTTGGTAAACACTTATTAAGTGAAACTGAATACAGAAGCCTGAATCTTCAGGACATCCTGTTATTCTTAACCCGCTGTGGTAATGAGCTATAGGCTCTCTTTACGCTCATGCGTTTTGCAGTGCCCTTTTTAGGGCGCTGTTCGAACCCATTGTGGTATGGAGCTACATGCTCTCATTTCGCTTATGCGATCTTCCCTCTTCAAGGGACCCCACTCCTATTTCCTCCCATCTTTCCCTTCCCTTTCCTCTCCCATCGGGTAGATGATGAAATAGGCTCAAATATGGCGATGGCACAAATCTCCCAACTGGTGGGGAACGTGCCTTTGGAGCCGGCCTTCTGATACCTGATACCTGATCATTTGATATATTTGAAATGCGCAAAATTCTTGTATTGTTGAGTTTACTGACGTTGAGTTTCCTACGATTCGCAAACAATTCTTCGAACCCTCAATATTATCGGAATTTTGATCAATACGAATAACTTCTTTTACGATACATCATATAACAATGAGTCATATGCATGCCCTGATTCGCAACTCGCCACATAATATCGCATTTACGCTAGTATCTATGCATGAAAATCGCTAAAAGGTAACGAGAAAAATATTTATATGGCGAAATGCATCTAACGAATTATTTCTCAAAATTGGGAACTATTTTCGAAAAAAATATTTGGTACCGGTTGTACATAATGATAATGACTAGACGTAGACGTAGACGTGATTACCAAATATTTTTTCGATTAAAGCTTTCATTTACGAGATATTTGAAGTTAGATGCCTTTCCCCATATAAAATGAAACTAGAAAACTTCTGCTGATTAACTGTGGGCAAGAGCAAAGCAGGTAATCCATTGGCATGTGAACTGCTTTCAAATATTTAGAAATTAATTGTTTTACGAAAAAACCTTACAATTGTTATCCAAATATTGGTTTACGATATATCGGAAGGAAATCGGAAATAATATTAGATAATATTTCAATGACATTTTGAATGAAAAGTGATCAAAAACTAACCTGGAAGGAAGTAGTCGAAAAAAAAATGTTTTTTTTTTTATTTGCATACATTTGTGAACAATTATTTTGCAGATATTGTAGAGAAATTCCGGCTGAGTTTTAGAAAGATCCTAGAGAATTTTTAGAGGTTAACCATACAGTATCGGACAATAAAAATGCACCAAGCCTGTTCTTAACTTTCAACTTTAATTATTTCTTTATGAATAAAAAACTGGAAAATATTTGCTTTAGTATTTGGTAGCTGCCATTGTGAGGTAAATAATGATATGCAGAAATATTGTGAGTCTTGTCGTTTATTTGACTTGAAACTGATTTAATCAAATTATTGGAAAAATGAGACGGACAAAAAAAATGCACCAAGCCGAAAATTTATATCAAACTTTAATAATTCAAGGTAATTCAATTCATTTTCCATACAAAATGAAGCTTATACTTAGTACTAGTTGCGTAGCAATTTGATTTGATAACTGCTGCGCATCGAGCTGGCATAGAATCAATCAACGTAATAAGTCGATCAATCGGTATTTTACACCATTCTTGCTCAAGTCCTGCCATTAGATCGTCCGGATTTCTGTATTTTCGAACACGAATTCGTCGCTCGAGTTCCTCCCATAAGTGCTCTATCAAATTCAAGTCCGAGGATTGTGACGGCCACTCCAAAACAGTGACCTTTTTCCTTGAAAACCAGGATTTTACCAGTTTGGAGGTATGTTTCGGGTCATTGTCCTGTTGGAAGATCCATCCTTTTGTCATCGTTCTAGTTGCAAATGGTAGCATGATGGTCTCCAACAGGTCCTTGTACACCGGAGCAGTCATAGTGCCTTGAATTCGATGTATGGGACCGATACCGTTACGACTGAAACAACCTATTTAAAAAGAAACTTTTAAATTTCAATGCAAAATTTCACATTTCCATATATTTACCCCAAACAATGACACTCCCACCGCCAGGTTTGACCGTTGGGACCTGGTATCTCGGGTTGTATCGCAGTCCTTGTGGTCTCCGCACATATCTGATGCCATCTGATGAAAACAAATTGAATTTGCTTTCATCAGACCATAGCCCTTTTTGCCAGTCGGACTTTGACCAATGTTGGAACCGTCTGGCAAAAGTCAGCCGGGCCTTTCGGGTTTTTTTTTTTGTGATTTCAGTGGCTTTCTTGCTGGTCGACGGGCAAACAGTTTGCCATCGCGTAGACGGCGTGGAACGGACCGGGCACTCAGTTCGAGATGCAAATGCTCTTCAGCGTATTTCTTAACGTCAGTTGCATTCTTCCGTGGGTCATTCCTAACAGTCCGGATCATGGCTCTGTCTTCTCTTTCGGTCGATTTTCGAGGGCGACCGCTTCCTGGTTTCCTCTCCGTTAATTTGGACTCCGAATATGTGCGACAGATTCTGCCTACTGTTGTGTGAGACACATCAAATTCTTCAGCGATTTGACAATTTGTTCTTCCAGATTCCTTGGCCCGAACGATGGCCAAGCGCGCATCATTACTCAAATGTTTCTTCATAACAAGTAGTTTTGAACAACACCACTGTAGGGTTTGAATGTATAAACCTTGGCTTTTTGTTATCTGTCCTTTCTGTTTTATCTTGTGGAACAGCACGAACGACGACCGTTCGTGCAGAAGAAGGAAACGACGACCGAGAATCGTTGCGGGCGAGAAATAGACCGGGAGAAGTATTGCGACCATCGTAGTGGAAAGATCGTTAGTGCCTAGTGTGCGAAGAGCACCTAACATTGTGTGTTTTATATACCGAGTTTTTGGTGAACATCCGAACGGCTTGTTCGATCGGCAAACCCCAAGAAAACCTTCTGGAAAACCCTACATCTGGCGACGAGTATAAAGGTATTTATTTTAAATATTTGTAAAACTGGATAAAGTGCGTGCAAAACCGTTTTTCTCATCTCCGTGAAATTTTCAAGATGGCTGAAACACCAAATGTTCAGGTCGATGATTCGAGATTGAGTTGAATCAATGATCGGCCATATTGGAAAAGGTTGAGTCGAAAAGAATATAATTTGTAAAGTGTTCTGGGTTTAAAAATTGAAATTCATTGTAATGTAGAATATTGGTGTTAGATTGAACACTTATTGTACCGTGATAATTACACAGATTCCTTTTTCTGAGCCTTTTTTGGATTTATTCAAGGGGTTTTTCCTCAAGTCGACCTACTGAGTTGAAAAGTACTTGATGCAGCATATGTTAAACAATGTGAAAAAAAAGAAGAAAATGGATGTTTTACATGTTGGACAGTAGTGAGGTACCTAAGAGAGAACTATGGTAGGGTGCCTAGTTGGAATTTTGATGCAGTGGATCATGGCAGGGTGCCCAACAGGAGAAGTTTGGTAGGGCGCCTGGTTGGAAATTTTAGAGAAGTGGATCACGTTAGAGTGCCTCAAAGGAGAACTGTGGTAGGGTACCCAGTTGGAATTTTGATAAAGTGTTTCGTGGCAGGGTGCCCAAGAGAAGAACTGGTAGGGTGCCAAGTTGGAATTTTGATGAAGTGTTTCGTGGCAGGGTGCCCAAGAGAAGAACTGTGGTTGGGTGCCCAGTTGAAGTAATGGATGTCTCGAGAACTATAAAGATTAATTGGGACAGAGTGATTAGAAATTTAACCGTGGTAGGGTACCTGGTTAATTACGTTTCACAGAACTGTGGTAGGGTACGCAGTTCAGAATCGTGGAAGGGTGCCCGATTGAAGTTGCTATGAAAACTGCGTTAAAAAAATTGAATCATGGTACGGGTTAACGTTAACGTCAGAGGAATTGTGATGGGGTACCTGGCTGAAGTTTTCTAGGATTATATACAATAGTTAATCGTGAAAAGAACATGGTAGTAGCCTCCTACAATTCCTGATCATTATTTCATTAAGAGATGCTTTGTTAAATGAGCTTCTAAACAAATGGTTTTATGGATTCCGCGTTTTCTTTTGTCTTTTTCTAGATGGAAGAAAGCCGGCCGATCCCGATGTTCAGATGTGAAGAAATTGAAAGTGGGAAATTGGCCAAGAAGTGGCAAGAATGGAAGAGTTCACTTGAATACTATTTTGATGCGTGCCAAGTGCACGATCAAAAGATGATGCGTTCCAAGATACTGCACTTGGGTGGGCCACAGCTACAGAAGGTTTTCGGTACTCTTGAAGGTACCGAAGATTTTCCCTTGGTAATGTTGGAAAAGCGTTGGTACGATGTAGCAGTTGATCGTCTGGATGCGTATTTCAAACCACGTAAACAGGATGTACTCGAACGACACAGGCTACGCGGTATGAAACAGGAATCGAACGAACGTTTTTCGCATTATGTGCTCCGTCTACGTCAACAAATAAAAGAATGTGGGCTGGACAAATACTCACAAGAGGTGAGGAGCGTTATGGAAGAAATCATGTTGGTTGACGTTATCGTGGAAGGCTGTACTTCCCAGGAACTACGGCGGAAGATCCTTGAGAAGGATCAATCATTGTGTGACATCGAGGTGCTCGGAGAATCGCTTGAAAGCGTGCGGGTTCAAGAAAAGGAATTCAAGATTGGAAACAGTTGCAGCGAATCAGGGTACAACGAAGTTGGCAAAGTTCAGTATGTGCTGAAGCCACGAAAAGAGCGCAGAGAGGAGCGAATCATGAACAAGTTTTCTACAGCTGCATTTACGTCGAACAACGAAAGAATTTGTTTTGCGTGCGGTCACCCGGGACACATGTCCAGATCGCCTCTGTGTCCTGTGAAAGACCAGAAATGCCGACGATGCAAGAAACCAGGACATTTCGAAAAAGTCAGTCGTAAGCGACCGTTTGACCCACGCATTTCGAACACTCCGAAGAAGGTGCAAATAGTGGAAGATGTACAAGATGCAGTCGATGACACACCGCAGTCAGAACCACATGCAGCGTCGCAGACAGCACCACGGCCGAGAGGAAAGTTTACTACACATTCTACACTGGGAGTGAAACGAACGTTTTCGAATGTACGATTGGAGGAGCGAAGCTTGGAGTGTTCATCGATTCAGGATCTGACGTCAACCTTATCACATCAGATGCCTGGGAGAAACTGAAGGCGCAACAAGTTGTTGTTTCCAAATGTGAACGAGGTAGCAGCAAAATATTGAAGGCGTACGCATCCAACCAACCGCTAACAATTTTGGGATCCTTCGAAGCGGTAATCGAGATTGGAAAACGCTCTGTAGAAGCCGAATTCCTTGTGATTAAGCATGGACAACGCAATTTGCTCGGAGACACTACCTCGAAACAGTTGAGGATCCTGAAGATCAGTTTGGATATAAACAGAGTTATGGAAAAGGAAATTTACAATTCTCCGTTCTCCAAGATAACTGATACAAAGGTACGCATTTCTATGGACCCATCGATCACTCCGGTATTCCAACCGCTACGACGCATCCCAATTCCGTTAGAGGGAGCTGTTAATGAGAAGTTAGACGAGTTACTTCTGAGAGATATAATTGAACCAAAACAAGGCCCAGCGACCTGGGTATCGCCGTTGGTGGTTGCCAACAAGGCGAACGGCACTATAAGGTTGTGTGTCGACCTACGACGGGTTAACCAGGCAGTTATCCGTGAAAGACATCCCATGCCCGTGATTGACGACGTTCTAGCTAAAATCGGTAAAGGGAAAGTTTGGAGCGTCCTGGATATAAAGGACGCGTTCTTCCTATTGGAGCTAGAAGAAGAGTCGAGAGACATTGTAACATTCATCACACACCGTGGCCTGTATCGGTTCAAACGGCTGCCTTTCGGCCTGGTATCGGCTCCAGAAATATTCCAGCGGAAGATGGATGAAATCCTTGCCGACTACGAGGGAACCTACTGGTATTTGGATGACGTTGGAATAGAAGGAAACTCGGTTGAAGAGCATGATGAAAGATTGAAGAAGGTATACTTCTGAAAACTTGAACAAATAAAGGAAGCATTGCTTAACTAATCCATTGAATTTCATTTTTCTAATTTATATTTCAAAACGTATTGCTCTATAGGTTCTTGACAGATTCGAGGAAAAAGGAGTTATTCTTAACTGGGAAAAGTGTAAGATACGTGTAACGGATTTTGAGTTTCTTGGATATCAGATCAACCCACAAGGAATCTTGCCGTCAGAACCCAAACGTGATGCAATAATGTCGTTTCGTCAACCCCAAAATGAAAGCGAGGTCAGAAGTTTTCTGGGGCTCGCAAATTATATGGGAAAATTCATTCCAGACTTGGCAGCTATACACGAGCCACTCAGACGACTAACTCAAAAAGGTGCTAAATTTCATTGGGGTGGTCATGAGGAATCTGCGTTTCATGCAGTGAAACGAAGTATGGCAAGTGCTCCAAGGTTAGGGTTCTACAGGCTGGAAAACAAAACATCTGTAATTGCCGACGCAAGTCCGCATGCTCTTGGTAGTGTTCTTATCCAAACAGACTCGAGTGGGGATTCATATGTCATCTGTAACGCTTCCAAGTCGTTGACAGATACTGAGAAAAGGTACTGTCAGACAGAAAAGGAAGCATTGGCATTGGTCTGGAGTGTGGAAAGATTTCAGGTTTACTTGATCGGTAAAGAATTTAACCTGCTGACGGATTGCAAAGCTCTGACTTTTCTTTTCACCTCCGTGTCCCGTCCATGTGCACGCATTGATCGATGGGTATTGCGTCTCCAAAGCTTCAAGTACAAAATCGTACATATTTCGGGAAAAACCAATATCGCTGATGCTTTATCTCGCCTTTCGACCTTCGTTCCAATACCTTTTGATGAGGCAGAAGAGCTAGCAGTGAACGAAGTGATTACAGCTGCTGCGAAAATGATTGCTATCAAATGGGAGGAGATAGAGAGTGTGAGTCGTGATGATCCTGAAATTATTGAAATAAGCGAGGCTTTGAAGTCAGGTACATATGATGATTTACCATTGGCGTACAAAATCGTTTCATCAGAACTGTGCATGGTCAGCAACGTGCTTTTGCGTGGTGACAAGATCGTAGTGCCCAATAACCTACGTAAACGGGTTCTTCAGTTGGCTCACGAAGGACACCCGGGCATAAGGATCATGAAAACACATTTACGAGGAAACGTTTGGTGGCCAAAAATGGACCTGGAAGTAGAACGATTTGTCAAGGCATGCCGTGGATGTTCCTTGGTGTCAGCACCAAATGCATCGGAACCAATGATGAGGAAAGATCTTCCGCTGCGGGTCTGGGAACAAATTGCTGTGGATTTTCTCGGTCCATTACCAAACGGAGAGAATTTACTGGTCTGTATAGATTACTACAGTAGATATCTCGAGGTTGTAGAGATGTTGAATATTTCAACATCATCTACAATTAGAGAGATGCTTACGATATTTTCCCTATACGGAATACCCGAAGTACTTCGAGCCGATAACGGACCGCAGTTTGCATCGGAAGAGTTTCGATTGTTTTGTGACGAGTACGGCATTCATCTGGAAAGCACTATACCTTACTGGCCACAGATGAATGGAGAGGTGGAGCGTCAAAACCGATCCATTCTGAAGCGATTGCGTATAGCCCAAGAGCTTGGCCATGACTGGAGGCAGGAATTGCGCAAGTATCTGATGATGTACCACTCAGCTAATCATTCGACAACCGGGAAGGCCCCAGCCGAGCTAATGTTTGGTCGTAAAATGCGAACCAAACTACCATATGTTCCAGCGATGACATTTGATTCTGAGGAGGTCAGGGATCGAGACAGCTTAGAGAAAGAAAAGGGGAGAGTGTATGGGGATAATCGACGAAGAGCGAAACATAGTACTATTAAGGTGGGTGACCGTGTGCTGGCAAAACGAATGAAGAGAGACAATAAGCTGAGTTCGGAATTCGGACCAGAAGAATACAGTGTGGTTAGTAAGAAGGGTACTGAAGTTGTGATTCGGTCAACTGAGTCGGGTAAGGAATACAGAAGAAGTGCACCTCATTTGAAACCCATTTCAGCAAATGAAAACGACAGTACAGATCAGGCTTCAGATGTTGAAAATAATGCAGGAGAAGAACTGATAGTATTAGACAATAATCAGGGAGAAGGTAGTTCCGAAGAGGCAGTAAGGGCGTCTAAGAGGATCAGGTCAGAATCGAAATTATTGAAGGATTTCTTTACGTATTAACGACTGTGTTTTAAAACAAATAAAGAAAAGGTGGGGTGTAGGGTTTGAATGTATAAACCTTGGCTTTTTATTATCTGTCCTTTCTGTTTTATCTTGTGGAACAGCACGAACGACGACCGTTCGCGCAGAAGAAGGAAACGACGACCGAGAATCGTTGCGGGCGAGAAATAGACCCAGTGTTGCCACATTTTTTCCGAAACCCATCTGTGTTTTCGGCCTAAAAAATCTTTTTTATCTTAGGTCAACCTCCAAAAACCTTGGTAAAAATCTATGTTGTGCAAAAATCAAAAATTTAATGCTTTAGATCAAACAGAATCTTTACAAACTTATTATGGCTGTATTTGGCATGTCAATAATTATTAATTTGAACTAACTATACCAAAAGTAAGTTAAAAATGCATATTTGTTTCTAAAAGTTTAAAATATTTAAGTTTTTAAGAAAAACTACACAGAGTAATGGCATTTCTGCTTTATATCTTCCAAAACTGTATCTTAAATTCGTAAAATATCCTAAAATCTTAAAAATCTGTTTTCATCTAAAAAATCTGTGATCTGTGATCACAGATATCTGTAGGCGAGAACAGGAAAAAATCTGTGTAATTACATATAAATCTGTGTATGTGGCATCACTGAATAGACCGGGAGAAGTATTGCGACCATCGTAGTGGAAAGATCGTTAGTGCCTAGTGTGCGAAGAGCACCTAACATTGTGTGTTTTATATACCGAGTTTTTGGAGAACATCCGAACGGCTTGTTCGATCGGCAAACCCCAAGAAAACCTTCTGGAAAACCCTACAACCACAAGAAAACCAAACTTTTGCAACCGACGTCGAGCAAAATATAAACAACAAATAACTTGGTACATTTTTTGTCCGCTTATATTTTGACAGCTCTGAAAGTTTTCAAATACACTCTTAGAAAGGATTAACAAATATTAATTCTTATTACCCTAAATAAATTGTTACCTTTAGATGTTTCTACTGATAATTATTTTTACTAGAATTGTTTGGCCACGTAACATATACTTCCAAATTGATTTAGGAAGATAGTTTGGTGCATTTTTTATGTCTAATACTGTATATCAGAAAACCCATCCAGGGATTATGTTGTTAAACATCAATTAACTACGAAAGCCATAGCTCCTACTAGGTACCTGTCCAATTATAACCGCCTTCTCTCATCAAGTTCAATGAAACCATTAATCACCGATCGGATAACCATTGATCGACAACGAATAGGAAAAAGAAGAAGCAAGATGTAAATTTGTATCCAATTATCGCACTTTATGGCCAGTAGTCACCTCTCGGTTAATTACTGTAGCCACCGACATCTACTATGTACACATGCACAATGATGGCGTTGACAAGCACTCATGGCTATCGCGGAACACCCCACAACGAAGGGACCTTATTGCACCTTTTCACCGTTTCTCTCTATGCGATTTGCTCATACACGCACTGGGGCCTGCGCTTAGCTATCTTTCTTCATGGAAAGATGAAATGTCAAGGATCATTCCTTGTACGATCGCGATCCGCTCATATGCATAATTCATACATCCGATCGCAAGGACATGGCTTGGATACAAAGTTGTCGGTGGTGGCACAGCCCTTTTCGGGATTTTCCTTTTCGACTGCGGTGGTATCAAGGTAAGGGTGGATACCCCTAGTCTTCATCACGCAACACAACGCGTCCTCTTCTCATCGCCCTGTGGTGGATAACTCGACGACAGTCGTTGCCCATGTACAGATAGTGTTGTTGTCTTATGATCTCTCCTCTCCGTGCGTATTTGGATCATAATCTCAGTTTGGAAATGGACCTCTACAACCGGTCAGTCAGCCAATGAAGAATAGTCAATGACTGAGTCGCAATCAGCGATGGAGGTTGTTCTTTTAAGGAACGAACGCTGCCGATACTTTGTTGCTAAGTCCTTTGCATAATGCTTGGTGCATGAATCGATCGATCATGATCCTAATGCAAATTATGTTGCTTTGACAAAATTGGCATTCTTCGTCCTTCTAGCAACTGGTTGTTAATAGTTTCTAGATCACAGACTGAGATTCAGAATGACCGTTTAAGATTCAGATGGACTAAATTCAGAGGTTCAGAATGACTGACTGGCTTTTTTCGCATTTTTATCAAAGTAAGAAACTTTCACCTACCCCGGTTTTCTGGGATGCCAATGGGGCTTAGGCACTGTGGTTCTCACTCAACGGTCTATTATGGATGCACGTCTCGGGTGTGGTAGGGGAAATCGGGGTAAAACCGACTCCCTAAGCTTATTGATATAATTTGTATACTTCCGCTTGTTAAACTAATCTAAAATTGTTATAGAATCACATATTAATAATCTATCAATCCTTAAGATCGCTGGATGATATATTAAGGTTATATAGTGATTTAAATCAAGTTGATATTTCATCATATTTAGGTGCAATAATTCAGAGTGGGGGTAAGATCGACACCCTGTTGGGGTAAAACCGACACATGCACATTGAGTAGAATTTATACGTTGTAAACATCACCATCACATGGCATATTGAAAAGCTTTCTTTAAACATGACTTTTGACTATTATGACCCCTTCTTAAGAAGATTATAAACAAATTACGTAAATTATTGAGTAGAGTATAAAGATCCACTAAATATATGTGAAAATTTCCAACGTTCTATGCTAAGATTATAAATTTCGGTGAATACACATGGATATGATTTATTTGTGTTCATAGCATGTTTACGAAGATGATTGTGGTAAATGATTAAAAATAAATACAGTTTAATTTTAACAAAATAGAAGAATGTAATTATTTTTAAATTAATAAAAAGATTCGAACTTCAAGGTTCGTAAATGAATAATAAGATTAACTTATATGAAAACATTTCAAAATCTATTAGTTCTTCAATATTTATTGCGCATAAGTTATTCAAGATCAATTCTATTTAAACTTAGTAACATAAAAATAAAAATTTCAATATTTATTGACAGCTTGTGGCAAGCCATATAATGTCATATTTTATATATTAACAAGTTCGCCATCCGTGAACTTCACTGTATTTCGAAAAACAAGACTTACATTGATTACAGAGAAAGTCTGCCGACAAGAAAGATTACTTGAAGTTAGATTATGAAGCAAATAATGGTGTCGATTTTACCCCAAATGAAAGTGTCGATCTTACCCCAAATGGACATTTTTTTCAATATTGAAAAAAATGTCCATTTGGGGTAAGATCGACACATATATACATTTTGGACACCCTCATGCGCATATATTGGACAGGGGCGTTATCTCAACATCCATGCAATGGTTTCTTAAAAAGACGACCATATCATAAAATTTAAAGTGTTTACATGTGACTTGTGCATTTTTTCGCTTATTGGATGTGTATATTAGTGATAATCAATCATTTTACATGCAAGCAAATATCACAGACAAACAGACGTCACACTCTCACCGATGTCCATCGACCACCTTTTTAACGGCCGATTCAAATATATGGTAGGTGGCCAATAATCCACCACCCGCAGCGCTCGCATCGTTTTTGTTCGCGTTTGACGTTTATACACTACCGCCATCTGTAGGTCCATCGGCCAAACACACCGATTTTAGCATTGTGCGTACATGTCATTGTGACTTCAGTCCTAGCCTCGCTGCCACCGCCATCAGATAACGGACCGTTGCACATCGAACGACAGGCGAGTACGTCTCGCCGTAATCGACTCCTTTAATCTGGGAGTATCCCTTAATAACGAGCCGTGCTTTGTACCGCTCGATGGATCCGTCTGCCTTAGGTGTCGGCCAGGGTAGACGCGTCACGCGAAGCGACGCGAAAATCCTTTGGAGTGTGACATTTTATTATTAATAATTGTTATTCCTTCCCGTGCAATTTTCGCGTCGCTTCGCGTGACGCGTCTACCCTGGCCGACATCTTAGTCTTCAGCTTGTAGACCCATTTCGATTTCAGAGCCTTTCGCCCCGTCGGTAGATTGCTGAGCTCCCACGTCCGGTTGTCGTTTAGGGATTTCATCTCCGTCTCCATCGCTTCTCGCCAACGAATGCTGTCGTCTGATCGCAATGCCTCTGCGTACGTTTGCGGTTCGCCGCCATGAGATACCTGAGACGGGGAATTGATTTGAGGGACGGCACTGAAGCTCAATTGAAAATCGTTGTATTTGCCTGGGATATGGCGCTCCCTGCCACTGCGCCTGACCACACATTGAGGATCCTCTTGTTGTGGAGGGAGCGCAGATGGCAACTCCGTGTCACCAGATTCGTTCGCATCATCGTCGTTACCTGGCTCGGATTCCAGATTGACTTCTGTCGCTGTCATCCGAAATTGCAGCACTCCGTCCCGTTGTCACTTCTCAAACGCTTGACTCGCTTACCAGTTTGGGTTTCCACATACGCCAAGAAATCCTTGAAACACTCTAGTACTTCCGTCTTCTCTTGAATGAAGTAGATGAAGCACTTCCTACTGGCATCATCGATAAAGGTGAGAAAGTATTTGCTTCCACCTTTGGATGTCGTTTCCATGGGACCGCACAAATCACTGTGGACGACTTCCAACACATTTGCTGCTCTGGCCCCTTTGAACTTGAAAGGCTGACGTTGATGTTTCCCTCCCAAGCACGGAATGTACGCCGGTAATTCTCCATAGCCAAATTGCACACCATGGACCATACCACGGAGCCGCTTCAAGCTGTGTGCATTCAAGTGCCCCATACAACGGTGCCATAATCCGATGTCTTCCTTCGTGCGGTCATGCATGAAACATTTCTTCCACTCTGGCGAAGCCGATAAAGTCCGCCTTGTTGCTCTCCAACAGCCATCACATGGCCGCTGCGGTCGATGACTTTACACACGTCGTTGGTGAATACCACACGATGGCCACGGCTGCAAATCTTGTGCACTGACAGCAAATTCATGGCCAGGTCGGGGATGCACAGTACCTCCGAAACGTCAAGTATTTCAGTTGCTCCGCCTACGTCTGCTTTGATCGTTACGTTGCCCTTGGAAACTACAGGCGTCTTCCAGGCCCATAATCATGGGCTCGTATTGTTTCGGCAGACCCATCAGCAAGATGCTTGACATCCATCGATCGTTCACCTCGAAGCCAATCTGCGCTAGTTTGTGCCTGGTGGATATCAACTGGTTCACATAGTCTTCCACCGTGGCACAATCAACTAGCTTTACTCCGGTTAACTGCCGAAGTAGTCCAAACTCCCGGATGTATCCACTGTCTTGGAATGCTGCCTTTAAGCTGTCCCATGCTTCCTTAGCCGTCGTTGCATTCTGGACAAGGCTGTAGTTCGTCGGATCGATGCTCAAACAAATGGATGCGAGGGCACGCTCCGACAGCTCCTCCGTCGGGTTCTCCATCCTGATGGCCGCCCACGTACCTTCTCTGATCATCACCATCTTGATCGCAAAGGCCCAGGAACTGTATTTTTCCTGGCCTCGTAACCGCTCCGCCAATGGCAGAGAAATGCTTCCTCCCGCCGGAAGGATTCTTGAATTCGTCGCCGCTACACTTGCTACACTTGCGGCCCATAACCTAAAGGAAAACACGTGTGGTTGCAACGGTATGACAAACTAGAATGATTTATTACAGCTAACATTCAAGGATTACTATGATTAACAGTCCTAAAGCCCTGTCCCAATTTTAGTGCCAAACGCTTAAGTTTAGGCCAAAAACACATGTTTACTCAATTTTATAATGTTTTTCGTTTGTTCAAGTCCAAAAGAACAGTTCTTTTTTGTTTTTTTGATTTTGTCATACCTTTTGGCTTGAACTCAAATTTTGGATGTACTTTGTTTTCCGTGTCCCTTCCGAAATGTCAGACAGAAAAAAACCATATTTTACCATGTTGGTTCATCCAACTACATTACTGGTACATTCGACGGAAAGCATTTCCACCAACGACAAATTAAAGACCTTCATGTCCCTTGCAAATGCCCAAAATTTTATGGCTCATAAGGTAATCTAGAATGCCATGAAAAGTGTACTGCGATGTGTCAAACTTGGGTACCTTTTGCACTACCGAGGGACCAAATACAGTACTCGAAGTGGTACCCAATCTGAGCCCGAGTGCGACGGACCTGTTTCCACCAATCTCATTTTGACTACATACATGGTAATATCAAGCGCATTTTTGGTCTGCTGAAAATTGTCGGTGCGTGCGCTTGAGTTAACTAATGACACACGAGACATAATTTCATCCCATTTATTCGCCTGCATTCATACAACATGCATGACATTTATCATTCGTGGAAGATAAAGAGCCAGGAACGAAAACAAGACAGACACACACCACCCACTGTTTAGCGCCGATCACTGTGTGTCAACACTTGTAACCAAGATTTATTGATGGGAGGTTCAGCTATCTAAGCAGTCAGTGGGTGCGAAGTGAGGTCAGCTGCAGGGAAAGTGGAAGTGACAGCTGGCGAGCTAGTTAGCTGGCGGGTTTGTGTACTCTGTTCTTCAATCTATCGTCTCTATGGAATTGTTAGGGGTTGTTTACTGCTAGTAACAGCAGTTGAGTGAAAATTTTCTCGCGCGTCCATGAGCCTTCTTCTCGCGGATTGAACTTTAACCAAAACAAAATCGTCAGCTGTCAGTTGATGATTCAAAATGGTGGAATAAAGAATCTGGCAGATTGTATTACCTCCATTCTAGATACCTTGCTTGTAACATTCGCTGAACCACTCTCATTCTGATCAAGAAACAGAGGCAAATGTGTTTTATTTTCTGTGCTACACTCAAAAAAATCCACACGTCGTTGTTACGTGAAAACATACGTGGTTTTTTTTTCCATCGCACTTTTCACGTAGCACTTACGTGGATCATAGGTAACACCGAATGAACGCATGAACAAGTGAACCTCATCAGTTCCATCGAAGTACCACGTAACAGCTACATGATTTTTCACGTAACTTTTACAAAGCTTTTCAATTGATCCTAGGGAAATTTTCATTTAAAGTTATCGGAATCAATTCATGGAAATCAATCCTGTTTTGCACATACTTTTTTATATGTTTATTTTGAAAGAAGGACAAATAACTAAGGGATTAAAGACAATTTACACCGTCTTCAGCCAAAGGCTGCACAGACTGAACATTACTAACATTAGACAACGGACACATGGAACGACCAGTGGACCAGTGAAGAATTTTTCGTTTGACGAAAAGTTTTCTCCGACTGGGGCGGGAATCGAACCCACACTCCGTAGCGCAATACGCCTAAACGACTGACGCCGCTAACCGCACGGCTACGAAGCCCACAAACTATTATATTCCATTAATAGTTTCAAAACACTGAATGACCACCATCGCGATATCGATCGTCGGAACCGTCGGAACAGTCCATGAAACGCACGTTCCTCGCAAATTTGTCCAGGGTCAGTTCCATTCAAAACAATCAACGTTCTGTAAATTGATGTAACTGATGGAACTGAGCGCGACAGGGCCCGCCTAGGAAGCAGTGTTACGATAGACGGGGATACCTTCGAGGTGGTGGACGAGTTTGTCTACCTCGGATCCTTGCTGACGGCTGACAACAATGTTAGTCGGGAAATACGAAGGCGCATCATCAGCGGAAGTCGTGCCTACTATGGGCTCCAGAAGAAACTGCGGTCAAGAAAGATTCACCCCCGCACCAAATGCACGATGTACAAAACGCTCATAAGACCGGTAGTCCTCTATGGGCATGAGGCGTGGACTATGCTCGAGGAGGACTTGCAAGCTCTTGGGGTTTTCGAACGCCGAGTGCTAAGGACTGTTGTACTGTGTAATCCACCCCTCGTTGTCAGCACTCATAACAATAATACTGGCAACACTATACATACTTCCTATAGGCCTATTCAAATGACGTCTCAAATCAGCTGATCGGGAAGCACTTTGACATTTCTTCTATGAAAATGACAGGCCCGTGTTAGCACCGGTCCTCCACCGATGTAAACAAATGCATAGACGGATCTGTCACATGAAAAGGCCTATGACGTATTTTGTTTGATTTACATTCCATTGTCAATTCAGTCTAAAATAAATCGGCAAGAAGTGCAGACGCGTTTGATTTAACAGAAACTGTTCCATGTGTTATTCCGCCTAATCCGTCCGATTCCGTCCCGACTAGTTTCCACCTCTGCCAACAGGTCATGGGCTCAGGCACGGGTGGCGCGAACGGATCGTGTGTTATACGGATTTGAGCTGCTGTTTTCAATCGCGATTTCTTTCGTTAGTGACGCGTTCGGAAGTTTCCTCGACGTTAGTGAACGACAGTCAAAATGTCGGAAAAACTCGTGTTCGAAAAACTCGGTGACCATAATTGGCCGCTCTGGAAATATAAAATCGGCTTGGTGCTTGGTGAAAAAGGATTGGCAGACGTCGTTAAGGGAAACGTTCCAGAAGTGCCAACGAAAGAATGGCTGCAACGCGATGGTATGGCGCAGCCTGTAATCGGCTTGGCTCTAGAAGATTCGCAGCTGTGTCATGTGATGGAAAAATCATCTGCGAAGGAAATGTGGGATTCCCTTCACCAATACCATGAAAGGCGATCTATGTGTGGCAAAGTGTTCCTTTTGCGGCGTTTGTTGTCAGTGCGATTGATTGACAGACGACGGCAGTATGTCTGATCATTTGAGTCAGATATCAATGCTAATGAATCGCCTAGTCAGCATTGGGGAGAAGATGGCAGATCACTGGTTGGTGGCGATTATTCTATCAAGCCTTCCAGAATCCTATAACATGTTAATAATGTCGTTTGAATCGCGCTCGGAGGAGGAGCTGACACTAGATTTTGTGAAAGGACGACTTCTCGACGAGTGGCGTAGGCGGTGTGAAGAAAACCAGCTCCCAGAACAGTCACAGAAAGTGTTAATGAGTGGAAAATCGAAGCAAAAGTGTCATTACTGTGGAAAAGAGGGGCACTATCGGCGTGAATGCAGAAAGTTGAAACAAGATCAGGAGAGAAGAAAGAGTGAAGATTATGAAGAAGCAAACGCTAGAAGAAGTGATTATCGACAGAAAGCGAACAAAGTGGAATTCAGTGAATGACGAAGTTTGTTTTGGTTTGCTGGATAAGGCATTCAGGGACGAATGGTATCTGGATTCCGGTTGTACATCCCATATGACTGGAGATGCCACAAAGCTTAGTTTTGTAGATGTGATGCGACGTGAAACGATTTGTCTTGCTGACGGCAATGAAGTGGTATCGGAAGGCGTTGGCAACGTTAAGGTTGATACCGTAAATGGTGATGGAAAGCGAGTGAATTTAACGGTGAAACATGCCCTACACGTACCTGCATTGAAGAACAATTTGTTGTCAGTCAGTAAAATCACTGACGAAGGGTTCGAGGTCGTGTTTGGCATATCTGCCTGCAGCATTGTGAAGGGAGAAAAAGTGATTGTGTCAGGTGAGAGATGTGGAAATCTTTATCGTCTGAAGAAGCCAAACGAAAAGTCTATGTTGGCGGAGGCTGGTCATCGCGATGGCTGTCAGCATATTTGGCATCGCCGACTTGGCCATCGAAACCACGAAGACATCAATCGCATCGTTCAGGATGATTTGGGAAAAGATCTCATAATCCAAGACTGCGGCATCCGATCTGTGTGTACAACATGTTGTCAAGGTAAGCTAACACGTTTACCCTTTCCTAAACAATCTATGACAAGAACGGAACAAATACTAGATCTCGTACACTCTGACCTATGCGGTCAAATGGAAGTTACTACTCCCAGCGGTAAACGATACGTTCTGACCCTAATTGACGATTATTCCCGCTACTGTACTGTATATTTGTTGGAACGTAAATCTCAAACTGCCGACTGCATCGAAGATTTCATTAAGTTGATGCAGACTCAGTTCGGCAAAGTGCCGAAAGCGATTCGCACAGATGGTGGCGGAGAATTTTCGGGGTATGCGTTCAGGAACATGCTTAAAAACTATGGGATTGAACTGCAACAGACTGCGCCCTACAGTCCCCAACAAAATGGGCAGGCTGAACGTAAAAACCGATCGCTAATTGAAATGTCACGGTGCATGTTGATTGAAGCTAACATGAACAAGCGCTACTGGGGTGAAGCGGTAAATACAGCTAATTCTTTACTTAATCGTTTGCCAGCAAAAGCAACCGGTCGTACGCCTTATGAGCTTTGGTATGATAAGAAACCCAGTTATTCCCATATGAAAGTCTTCGGTTCACCAGCATACGTACATATCCCGAAAGAACGTCGTCGTAAGCTTGACGACAAGAGTGCACGTTTGATCTTTGTAGGCTATGCAGAAGGCAGAAAAGCTTACCGCTTTCTTAATCCTGAAACAGATACAGTGGTCATTAGTAGAGATGCAATGTTTTGCGAGGAGCTTACTGGTCAGGAAACAATTCGAAACGTGATTCCTGTGGATGCCGTTAGCATCAGCCGAGCAGAAAACGAGTTAACAAAAGAGAGACCAGTACTCAGGATTGGAGAAGATGCGGAAATCCTTGCGAGCTGTTCACCTCAACATGACGTCATGCCTGTGTTAGATAGTTCACAGGAATATGATAGTGCAGAGTCTCATATCGAGGAAATCGAACAGAGTGAATGTATGCAGCGACGCTCAAAACGGTCCAACAAGAGAAAGGCTCCAGTGCGATTGATTGAAGAAGTCAACGTGATGAGTGGCCAGGAGGAGGTTGAGCCGTCGACGTACCAGGAAGCGATGAGTTGTGAAATGAAGAAACAGTGGTTAAATGCAATGGAGGAAGAACTTAACTCACATCGACAACTTTGTACTTGGGAACTAACGGAACTACCAGCTGGACACAAGCTTGTAGGAAGCCGGTGGATCTACAAGATCAAGAAGGATCTTCTTCTTCTTTCTGGCATTACGTCCCAACTGGGACAAAGCCTGCTTCTCAGCTTAGTGTTCTTATGAGCACTTCCACAGTTATTAACTGAGAGCTTACTGTGCCAATGACCATTTTTGCATGTGTATATCGTGTGGCAGGTACGAAGATACTCTATGCCCTGGGAATCGAGAAAATTTCCTTCACGAAAAGATCCTCGACCAGCGGGATTCGAACCCACGACCCTCAGCATGGTCATGCTGAATAGCTGCGCGTTTACCGCTACGGCTATCTGGGCCCCAAGAAGGATGCGAGTGGTCAAATTATTAAGCGGAAAGCCCGCTTGGTAGCCCAGGGCTTCAATCAAAAGCCAGGTATTGATTTCATCGACGCTTATGCTCCGGTGGCTAAGCAAGCCACGCTTAAAGCACTGCTTGCCATAGCAAGTCAACGGAAAATGATCCTTGAACACCTTGACATAAAAACCGCATATTTGAACGGCGACCTCAGTGAAGTAGTACATATGCGGCAACCACCCGGATTCACCGAACCAGGAAAGGAAGCGCTGGTGTGCCGTCTTCGAAAGAGCATATACGGTCTTCGTCAGTCGGCGAAATGTTGGAATGATCGTTTTGATGAGTCATTGAGAAAGATGGGGTTTCTTCCAACTGTAGCAGACCCGTGTTTGTACACCCGTGAGCGGAATAAGAAGAGGGTCTACATTGTAGTTTATGTAGATGATGTGATTGTGGCCAGTGACGATGAAAACGAACTTGACTCCGTGTATGAAGAATTTAACAGCTACTTCGAAACAACTGCACTCGGACAGCTAAAGTACTTTCTCGGTTTAGAAGTTGAAAGAGACAAAGGTGGAGTATACAGTGTCAGTTTGAAAGGATATATCAAGCAAATAGCCGAATGCTTCGGCCTTGGCAACAGCAAACCTGCTCGCACTCCCATGGATGAACAATATGCTCGAGGAGAATCAGAAATCATACTGCTGCCTAATAACATTGACTTCCGCAGTCTGGTCGGTGCTCTTCTTTATGTAGCAGTGAACGCGCGCCCAGATATCGCTGCAGCAGTTTCTGTGTTAGGCCGTAAAGTTAATCAACCATCACAGGCTGACTGGGTGGCCGCTAAAAGAGTAGTGCGGTATCTTCGAGGTACAGTTGACAAGAAGCTTGAATTCTCCGGCTCATCGATCGACCTGATTGGTTTCGTTGATGCAGATTGGGCCGGCGATCATACAACGCGCAAATCGACCTCCGGATACGTTTTTGTGATGTGCGGAACAGCTATTTCATGGAAAAGTCAGCAGCAAAGTGTTGTCGCACTTTCATCTATGGAATCCGAATATATCGCCCTTTGTGAAGCTACAAGAGAAGCTATTTGGTTGCGGCAATTGCTACTAGGTCTTGGAGTACCTCAGCTGAATCCAACTTTGCTATATGAGGGCAACCAATCATGTATTGCCTTCGTGCGGTCGCAAAGAACGAGTAAGCGTACAAAACACATAAGTGTTCGAGAGATGTTCGTCAAGGATTCATGTGATAAAGGCATTGTTCAACTGCAATATTTGTGTTCTGAGGAAATGATAGCTGATGCGCTGACGAAACCTATTGGGCCGACCAAGATCGGTCTATTTTCGCAGGCTATGGGACTAATAGGAAGTTCTAAAACAACGAGTGATGATTAAGGAGGAGTGTTGTACTGTGTAATCCACCCCTCGTTGTCAGCACTCATAACAATAATACTGGCAACACTATACATACTTCCTATAGGCCTATTCAAATGACGTCTCAAATCAGCTGATCGGGAAGCACTTTGACATTTCTTCTATGAAAATGACAGGCCCGTGTTAGCACCGGTCCTCCACCGATGTAAACAAATGCATAGACGGATCTGTCACATGAAAAGGCCTATGACGTATTTTGTTTGATTTACATTCCATTGTCAATTCAGTCTAAAATAAATCGGCAAGAAGTGCAGACGCGTTTGATTTAACAGAAACTGTTCCATGTGTTATTCCGCCTAATCCGTCCGATTCCGTCCCGACTAGTTTCCACCTCTGCCAACAAGGACGATCTTCGGCGGCGTGCAGGAGAACGGCGTGTGGCGGCGAAGGATGAACCACGAGCTCGCTCAACTCTACGGCGAACCCAGTATCGTGAAGGTAGCTAAAGCTGGAAGGATACGCTGGGCAGGGCATGTTGCAAGAATGCCGGACAACAACCCTGTAAAGATGGTGTTCGCCACGAATCCGGTCGGAACAAGAAGGCGTGGGGCGCAGCGAGCTAGGTGGATTGACCAGGTACACCAGGACCTGGAGAACGTGGGTCACAGTCGAGGATGGAGAGAAGCGGCCATGAACCGAGGGAATTGGCGAAATATTGTTGGCGAGGCTTTATCAAGATAATTGATGTAAAGCCAAATAAGTAAGTAAGTAAGTAAGTAAATTGATGTAAAACAAGGTATAAAGTATAAATTAGTGTCTAAAGGCCCAAACGCAATGATAGCGGAACGGCAACGGAAAGCGGAACCGGTTCGCCAGCATACACTATAATATGCTTGTGGACTTGGTGTTGGTCCACTTTCATTCGTTGATGGGTCAGTCGAGATGGTTTGATTCATGCTGGCGAACCGGTTCCGCTTTCCGTTGCCGTTCCGCTATCATTGCGTTTGGGCCTTAAGGATTCTAAGGATTTTAACGAATATTTACCTTGGAATTGTTCTTAAAATTAGTTTGAAGTCCAGCAGCAGCAGCTTCTCGAGATAGTATCGGCCACCATTTTGACAACTTAGCTCAACAGAGAATGAACGTGATGACCAAATGAATTCAAATGCCTACGTGATTTTCACGTAAGTGCGATTGGTAGCCCCAGTAATAATCACCGGGTCTCCATTTAGTGTTCATATATGCTCTGGTAATCATTACCTTAGTCAGGTGAATAGGAGGCAAAATGAATGCGGAATGATCTACGTGATTTTTCACGTAGCAATGACGTTTGGATTATTTTGAGTGTATGTTAGCAACCAAAGGGGTGTTCAATGGTCCAACAGATTATAATTTGGTTGTTAAAGGCTGCATTACCATAAAATATGAAAGTTAGCATCAATTTTATGCAAAACATAAATCACCCGACTGGCTCGATACTGTTGCCGTCTGTGAGAGTTTCTGCCCTTGAACGCTCTTGTGCCACGTACCAAACGAGAGAGTGAATGTTTACATTCATATGGCTCTCCAAATGCGATGTGCCACGAACTGTTATGTTTCGCGAACTGTAACCTTCTCCGAATATGGTTCGATCGGCTTATTTGGATCAAAATCTAAACACTAAATGGTAGTTTTTACCATTAACAATTTTTTTTTCACGTGCGGTTTCAAAATCAAAATTTGCGTGCGCTTTAAAACATTAAACTGGCACCCCGGACTACTTGGCTGCGTGCCAAATGCCTACTCAAGGAAAAATCGATTATTTTATTCGGAATCGCCCGTTACTAATCAGTCAGCTGTTGCCAGAAAATTGTTTACCAACAATCTGGGGCGTCGTTTGCACAGTTTGCACACAAAATCTCGTCGTCCCCAGTAAAAAAAGTGAATTCGTACGAAATCCTCCGGAACCCGCCTCTAAATGGACACCAAACCGCTGACCAAACTCCTACCGCACGAAATCACCGCCAAGAAGAGCCTCAAACCCGTCAAAACAACCGTCCGCTTCAAGAAGGCCGACGTTCGTCAGTGCCGGCTCTGCCTGCGAGTGCTCCCCCGGGGCGACGTTCGACTTACGGTCGAAAACGACGCCTACGACTTCCGGCGCAAAATCATCGATGCCGTTGGGGTGACAATCGTCGATGGAGACAAAGTTCAAGGCGTTTGCGCCAATTGCTTGCTGCTTGTGGACATAATAGGGAACTTCCGGGAGTCGTGTCGGAAGGCGGATATTATTCACGGGAAGCGACTGCTGATGATGCATCCCGGAAGTTGGAGTGGTGAAAGCAGTAAAAAGGTGTTCGAGGATTGTCACAACCTGGTGAAGCGCAATAGATCAGAGATGGATGCCTTGTACCAGTGCTTCGAGCGGAGGGAGGAAGAGGAAGCAGTAAAAGAGCGGATGAAACCGGAACCTGGTACGGATCAGGACATGGAAGTACAAAGTGAATCTAAGCGGGGTTATTCAGCGTTGGAATCTCCCGAACCCCAGATTAACTCAGTTCCATCGTCCCACCGGAAGAATGTCATGTGCGACATTTGCGGGGAATTCAAGGAATCGTCCCAAATGGAAGGCCATCGGAACAGGCATCTGGACACTCGGCCATACGCGTGCGCCAACGACGGATGCGACAAGCGGTTCTTCTGCGGCAAATCTCTGTCGAATCACGTCGCTACCATGCATACCGGAACCACGCGCCTGTGGGAGTGTGAAATATGCCAGCGAAAGATCAAGGGGAAATCCCACCTGAAGCTGCACATGGCCATTCACGAGGCGGAAGGGAGCAATCCGCGCAAGACGAGTTGCCATATTTGCGGGAAGATGTTCTACAAGTGAGTACAGAGGTATCACGTTTCGTGATCAATGACACTAATGTATGAATCACTTTCAGGTGTTATCTCAAGGATCACATGGCCGTCCACACGGGCGAGATGGCCTACAACTGTGCACTCTGTGATCGATCGTTTGCCGCCATGAACAATTGGATCTCGCACTGCAAAAAAACCCATCCCGATGTTGAATGTAACCCCAGGAACGTGTCCCGGCGCGTCGTCGAAGGTGTGAAAGTTTAGCTTAGCTTAGCTTAGCTTAGACTGACTACACATATCAATGGTTGCTATTCCGTGATTGACCGAAGTCAGTGAAAATGCACAAAGAATCAACTAGAAGTTCGGCTGGGATTGGCCATAATCTTCTTCAGTGTGCATAATTCAGTGCCTCTATTTATATAGGGTCAATAACGGCGCCGGCCACGTCCTTGCAGTCAGGTGGGATTGGGGGAAGGAATGTTAGTGTGTAACCTTTGCTTTTTGGAGACCGTGTTTGCCTCTGCATCTCCACAAAGGTTACTGGGAGGGATGTTTGTTAATGGGGAGGATCGTTGGGTCATAGGATTCACTTTGATAAGCGATTAGACCATGATAAACAATGATTTGTGAGATATATACATGCTTATACGTAAATATATTTTCATTTGATATGAACAATTTCTATGTAGAGGAAAATTATGCCGACACTTGAGGTGACGAACCATTCAAAGTTTGTTGAACAAATACCTAAATGTAACATTCCTACAGCTGTCAGGACGAAAGCATGTGTTATTATATTTTACTCATTTGAAAAGAAACAAAAAACTCGATTGGGACATCACTCTTATTCTTATGCCGACACTTACAGTGGCGAACCATCCAAAGTTTGTTGAATAAAGTGAACCTTTCGCAAGTCTACACTTGTAGTGTCGAACCATTCAAAGTTTTTTTAATTACAAAAATAAAGGTATATAAGAGGTGTTCTGAAAAAAAAAAAAAAAAATGTTAAACATAAATAAATCATGAATCAGAGTTTGTGTCGACACTCACAGTGACGAACCATCCATAGTTTGTTGAAAAATCATATTTACATCCCACCATTGTAACGATTGAATGTGCAGTCATACATATTTTATAGATTAGAAATAGTAGCATGAAACGAGCTCACCAATTGATCCGTTATCCTTGACTGAGCAGCCACAATCCACTTTCGGCTTCACTCGTTTACTCGGCTATAAAAAAGCACTCAGGAAAAAAAAAAAAAATAAGCGCGCGACCCAAAAAGAATAAAAAAAAAAAAAAACTGTTCGGGCTTTCTTGACGCACTGCCCAGGAGCAAGCGTCAAGGTCGAAGGATCAAACAGAACTAACCGATCGCGGCACTTTTTCACTTTCTTCAACCCACGGCATAAAAAATTAACAAGGCAGGCTCTTCACTGATGTAAACATCAAGTTTGGTTGAAAACATGTGACGTCACTCCTATCGTACCATATACCATCCGGATCACTAGATCATTATTTTTGAAAATTTGTTCGAGGTGGATAGGAATGACGTCGTCAAGTAGCTGTCAGTTTTCGGAATATATCACCTTCTTAAATATAGTACACCGTGCTTCAACCGAACTCATCGATCACGCCACTTTTTCACTTACGAGACCGACGCGCGACATGTTTGATCCTGCCCTCGTCGCTTGCCCCGGGAAAAGCAAGTGTCAAGGTCGAAAGATCAAACAGAACTCCCCGTCGTCGAAGGTGTGAAAGTTTAATAAAGAAAGTGATATTAGAGTACTAGCCTGGTGTCGTAATCGCGACTAATGTTTTGAAGTGTCCTCTTTGATCAGTCAGTCAGTCAGTCAGTCAGTCAGTCAGTCAATCAGTCAATCAGTCAGTCAGTCAGTCAGTCACTGTTGGATCTCTGGAAAAAGCCACATATCCGCAAGCAACTCCGTACAAGCGGCCTGGCACCGCTTTCAAAGTGCGTAAGCCCAACCATTGGAGTGCCAACCGGCACATCAGGATCGATGCCAGTAACATCCTGATTATGGTATACTGGTGAAGGCGTTCAACAACGGACAAGCTACGGCTCACGGATTGGATGGCGTTATTGGGCTGACAGAACGGCCCCTGCTCCCTGATTAAGGAAGGGTGACACCGACCTGAAACGGCGAGTGGGCCAACCATGGGATCGTGAAGGCGACTACGTACGGCGGATGGAGATAGCGGCTCGGAGGGGGGACCCTGAAGAATGGAAGTAAGCGTAATTGAAGTTGAGGAAGAAGTGACAAATCCGTTTGTCAAGAGTGGATTGGTGAGGACACCGCCGCCGCAAACCCAGCAGGTGCAAAAGCAGCCCACGAACGAGCAGCAGGCTCAGCAGCATGGTCAGCAGCAGTATAGCGTGTGGACGAAACCACCACAACCACCGAGGGTAGAGACAGCGAAAAAGTTGGTGGACGAGCTGCACGAGTATGTGGATAAGAGAAGTAACGTGCACAAAGACATCAAGGCGTTGGTGATTAAGCTCCAAGGCGCTCTTGGTTCAGCTGTAAAGGAATGGAAAAACGTAGTGCAGAGAGCAGAAGCAGGGGAGAAGGAGTTGTTAGCGGTTAAAACTGCCTTAGAGGCATGTCGCGCAGCGGAAATGCGAAGGGCAGAAGCCGACACAGCTACGAGGGAGGTCAACGCGGCGAGAAGTATCCCCCCAGGGGTGCAGTCCACGCCCTTCTTCACACCGAAGAGGCCAAGGGCATCGCCTGGAGATGTCAGACCAGGTGGTCCCAAGAGACACAAGGATGCCCGTGTCACTGGAGCTAAACCACCACCAGAAGCAACCGACGTGGTAAACAGCCACACTGAATGGCAGGTCGTTGGCAAAAAGAATAGAAAGAAGGAGAAAGCGAGCAAGAAAAAACCGCCCAAAAAACGTAAGGTCTTCAGGACGAGGAATAAGAGCGAGGCTCTCATCGTCAAAGCGAGTGACGACTCGTACGCCGAAGTTCTACGCGCTATGCGGATGAACCCGGATCTTAAGGAGCTAGGGGAAGACGTGCAAAAGGTCAGACGCACTCGTAATGGAGAGATGCTCTTTGAGCTGAAAAGAGATCCCAAGGCAGGCAGCATCTCGTACAAGGAGCTTACCGAGAAAGCTCTCGGAAACAAGGTGGAAGTAAGAGCCTTGTGCCCGGAAGCGACTCTCCTGTGTAAAGATCTGGACGAGATTACCACGTAGGAGGAAGTAAAATTAGCCCTGAAGGAGCAATGCGAGCTAGGAGAGGTCCAGATGACCATCCGTATCAGGAATGGGCCTGATGGCACGAAGGTAGCATCAATTAAGCTGCCAGTAGATGCAGCTAATAAAGCGTTGAGAGTGGAGAAAGTATGTGTGGGCTGGTCTGTGTGCCCGCTGAGCGTTTCCCAGCAACCGGACGTGTGCTTCAAGTGTCTGGGCTTTGGTCACTTCGCACGGAATTGCCAAGGGCCGGATAGGAGCAAACTATGCAGAAGGTGTGGCGAGGAAGGTCACAAGGCAAAGGATTGTTCGAAGCCTCCGAAATGCCTAATTTGCGCTGCTACGGGGGATAACGAACACCCTACAGGCGGTAGCAGATGCCCAGCCTCCAAACGAGCGAGAGCAACGAAGTCCCAGTGGAGGTAGTGCAAATCAACCTCAACCACTGTGATACGGCACAACATCTTCTGCGGCAATCTGTTGCGGAACATAGATGCGATGTTGCGATAATTTCGGAGCCATACCAAATTCCACCCGGAGATGGAAACTGGATATCAGACGGAACCAAAACTGCAGCGATATGGACAGTGGGAAAATACCCCATTCAAGAAGTGGTGCACTGCGCAGATGAAGGATTCGTTATAGCCAAAATCAACGGTGTCTTCATCTGTAGTTGTTATGCACCTCCACGATGGACGATCGAACAGTTCAACCGGATGTTGGACAAACTGACGGAAGAGCTAACCGACCGAAGACCAGTGGTAGTAGCTGGAGACTTCAATGCTTGGGCGGTCGAATGGGGCAGCCGCCTCACGAACCCAAGGGGGAGCAGCCTTCTGGAGGCCCTAGCTAAGTTGAACGTCGATCTCGCCAATGACGGTACCACCACCACCTACCGTAAGGATGGTCGAGAGTCTATCATCGATGTCACTTTCTGCAGCCCAGGAATGATACGTGATATGAACTGGAGAGTATGCGAGGATTACACCCACAGCGACCACCAAGCGATTCGGTACCGCTTTGGGCGCTGTGTGCAGATGGAATCGAGTGGAGCCCAGATATACGAGCGGAGGTGGAAAACTGAGATTTTTAACAAGGACGTGTTCGTGGAAGCGATGAGGCGTGAGAATAACTTAGTAAACCTAAGCGCAGAGGAGTTGACTGCAGCCCTATCGCGGGCGTGCGATGCAACTATGCCGAGGATGGGGAAACCTAGAAACTGTCGACGACCAGCCTACTGGTGGAATTCGACGATCGGTGACCTACGCGCACATTGCTTCCAAGCTAGGAGGAGGATGCAGAGGGCTAGCAACAACGTCGAAAGAGAGGAAAGAAGATTGCCCTATAGGGCGGCAAGGGCCGCACTCAACAAGGCAATCAAGCTCAGCAAGAAAGCGTGCCTGGAAGAGTTCTACCGCAATGCCAACGAAAACACGTGGGGGAATGCCTACAAAGTGGCCATGGCAAAGATGAAAGGTCCAGCAATACCACCCGACAGATGTCCGGAGAAAATGAAGGTTATTATCGAAACTCTTTTTCCGACGCACGAGCCTACGGTCTGGCCACCTACACCGTACGATGAACAGGATGTACACGACGAAGAGACCCGTGTAACGAACGAGGAACTGGTCGTGGTATCGAAAGCCTTACCAGTGAAGAAGGCACCGGGTCCGGACGGGATTCCAAACTTGGCCCTTAAAACGGCAATCCAGGAGAATCCAGACATGTTCAGGACTACACTGCAAAAATGTATGGAGGACGGAAACTTTCCCGACATTTGGAAGCGACAAAAGCTGGTGCTGCTACCAAAGCCAGGTAAGCCGCCCGGCGATCCTTCTGCATATAGGCCGATATGCTTGTTGGATACTGTCGGGAAACTGTTGGAGAGAGTGATTCTTAACAGGCTTACGAAGTATACGGAGAACGAGAACGGTCTATCGAACATGCAGCATGGATTCCGGAAAGGTAGATCTACGATAGATGCCATCCGAATGGTAGTGGAAACCATGGAGACGGCACAGAAGCAGCAGAGGAGAGGGAACCGATATTGTGCGGTTGTCACTCTAGACGGTAAAAACCCTTTCAACAGCGCCAGCTGGGTAGCAATTGCCGACTCGTTGCACAGGTTGAGGGTGCCTAAGTATCTATGTCAGATTCTGAAAAGCTATTTTCAGAACCGGACACTGATATATGAAACAGATGCCGAGATCAGAAATCTGTTGGTTACGGCGGGCGTTCCACAGGGATCCATCTTGGGTCCCACCCTTTGGAATGTCATGTACGATGAAGTGCTGAAGCTGAACCTGCCCAGAGGAGTCAAGATTGTCGGTTTTGCGGACGATGTAGTGCTTGTAGTGATCGGCGAATCACGGGAAGAGGTGGAGGTACTGGCAACGGAGGCGATAGATGCCGTGGAAAATTGGATGCGAGAGAAGAAGCTAGCGTTGGCCCATCAAAAGACTGAATTGGTTATGATCAGTAACCGGAAGGCAGTACAAAATGTGAGCATCATGGTCGGTGAGTGCATCATAAACTCGAAGCGAGAAGTGAAACACCTGGGCGTGATATTGGACGACCGTTTGAATTTCAACAGTCACGTCGACTACGTCTGCAATAAGGCAACAAAGGTGATATCGGCCTTATCCCGAATTATGCCTAACAATTCTGCGATTACCAGTAGCAAGAGAAGGCTACTGGCGAGCGTGTCAACGTCGATCATCCGGTATGCAGCTCCAGCGTGGTCGGCGGCACTGAAGACAGGGCGAAATCGTGCCCAGTTGAACCGTACGTTTAGGCTGATGGCAATGCGTGTAGCGAGTGCGTATCGAACGATATCATCGCACGCCGTGCACGTAATAGCCGGAATGATTCCTATCTGCCTTCTACTGGAGGAGGATAGCGAGTGCTACAGGGATCGAGCCACAGGGAGAGTCCGGAACAGAGCGAGAGCCAACACGCTTAGTAAATGGCAGCAGCAATGGAACAACGCAGAGAAGGGCAGGTGGACTTACCGACTGATTCCAAACGTGTCGATATGGACCACTAGAGCGCACGGCGAGATTAATTTTCAACTGACGCAATTCCTGTCTGGTCATGGCTGCTTTAAGCAGTACTTGCACAGGTTCGGCCACGCAAGGTCACCGTTGTGCCCTGAATGCCGAGACATAGAAGAAACACCAGAGCACGTAGTCTTTACTTGCCCACGGTTTGCACAGCAGCGAAGCGAAATGACTGCCATCGTCGGAGACGACGTGAACGTGGAAAATATCGTCCTAAAGATGTGTAGTAATGAAGATAAGTGGAACGCGGTGAACCGATCTGTTGTTCAGATTATGTCAACACTACAGCGGACATGGCGAGAGGAGCAGCGTCAGATGACGTAGGCAGCCCTGCCGAACGAAGAAGGGCGCCGGACTGTTTTCGACACTCTAAAAGAGCGGACGAAGGGAAAGTGATACTGCTCGGTTCCGGGAGATATTCCTTTGCCGGGGAACTCTCCGCCGGAGTAGGCTAGATCCACCGCCGGGACTAGCTGAGTAGACGCGACGTAGCACCGGTCCCGGGTCGTAGGAGCACCAGTGAACCGGAAGTTAGCCTCCACCGGAATCGCTGGACTGACTCCGGCACCCTACCGGTCGGCCCGTAAAAAATTGAAGAGCAGCAGTAGCAGCAGCAGAAGAAGAATCGGTCTCGGAAGAACTTCCATCGCCGGGGAATTCTTCGTCGGTGTAGGCTAGGTTCACCGCCGGGGACTAGTTGAGTAGACGTGTCATAGCGACGGTTGAGGGTCGTCGGGGCACCAGTGAACCGGAAGCTAGGCTCCACCGGAATCGCTGGACTGACTTCGGCACCCCTCCGGTCGGCTCGTATCGTAGAAGTAGAAGAATCGGTGTCGGGAGAAATTCCACCGCCGGGGAACTCTCCGTCGGTGTAGATTAGGTCCACCGTCGGGGACTGGTCGAGTAGAATACGTCGGAACGCTGGTATTGAATAGTCGGGGCGCCTACGAACCGGAAGTTATGCTCAACCGGAATCGTTGGACCGACCTCGGCATCTTACCAGCTGAACTATGGAAAGGAGATGGTCGCCGTAACCGTACGAGTGCGGGCTTTGTATGAGCTCAGAGTGGTGCACAAACTGGAGCCGAAGGGCTCAGAATGTTGCATGTAGGTACTAACAAATTGACGGGTCGCCAAAGGGCGAAAATAGGTATTAACAAATTACTAACGAGTGGAGCCGAAGGGCTCAGCATGAGGCACGTCGTTGAACGGTTTTTAAAACTGTTAACAGGAGCCGAAGGGCTCAGCATGTAGAATAACAAATTGAAGTGGTGCGCTCAGCACGTTGTCCTCCCCTTCGAAGTAATACCGGAAGGTAGTTCCGGAGGGTGATGGTGATGGTACTAAACCTAGGAGAGTGTTTTTAGTGGGGAAGGCACTAAGTGGATCCCACACCGCGCCAAAAATTACACTGGCATGAGCATGAACATATACAGGCCAGTCTATGAAGATTTTTAAACTCCTAGTTGCATGAAAAAAAAAGTCAGTCAGTCAGTCATTCAGCTGCCGCGCAGGTATTTACATTTATAAGGTTCCGATTACGCCTGGACAATCAACTTTCTTTCTTTCTGGCGTGCCTCGTTGATTATTTTGCTGCTCTAAGCCCAACTCTTTGCTAGAACACACAAGTTTATGTAAACTTCAACTTAGGCTTTTTTAATCTCTCATTCAGTTAATTTTATAACAAAACATTCATTGGGAGTCCTCCTCCAGCACTTGCAGCTGGTCTGCGTGTTTTTTCTTCCGATGAATTATCAAATTGGTTCGCGCTGCGTACTTCCGGTCGCAAAATTCGCAACTGTATGGCAGCTCTCCCGTGTGGACGAACATATGGTCCTTGAGGTATCGCCTGGAATTAATAACAAGAAATAACTCTTTAAGTACGTTGTCTTTTGAACGGGAGCCAGCCGACACTTACTTGTAAACATACTTCCCACAAACCTCGCACGCTTTCTTCTGCGGATGGACATCCGCGGCATGAGTCAGCAGATGGTACCTGAACTGTTTCCTATGCCTGATCCACTTCGAGCAAGTGGGACACTCAAACGATTCCACTTCCTGGGCTTGATTCGAGTGGGCCTTCTTCAGGTGACTGTTGAGATAGATTTTCGACGGGAACCTTTTCTTGCAGTCCGCTTCCGGACATTTGTACGGATTCGAGCGCATGTGGATTTTGTTGTGATGAGTTTCGGCGAACGATTTCTGCATCGTTTTGCCGCAAAGTTCGCACATGTGATCCTTGATGCCTCTTCTGGGCTGTTTAGTTCGAGGGAAGATAACCGGGGCATCTAGCATTTGGGCACAGCGTTCGGTCTGTTCCGGATCACTGTCGCTTATGTCGTGCTCCATCTGCTGAGACTCTTCCCGGTGTTCCTCCTCCTTCTTCGCCTCCAGCAGCACTTCATTCCTATTCGTCGTTGGCGGTTCTGGTTTCGCCTCCTCTATCAGGACCTCGTTCCCTTCGGTCAACAAGTGAACATCTCCCCCGGCCAAGCCGGAACATTTGAACAGTCCTTGCATCTCGGCCCGGTTCCGTTGCACAAGTTTCCGGCAGTCGTCCAGTATCCTCTTATTTTCCTCCCCCAGCCATTTTCCAGGATGCATCATCAGAAGGTGCGTTCCGTGCAGGGTGTCCGCCTGCCGACAGGCTGCCCGAAATTGATAAATTATGTCCACGATCAGCAAGCAGTTGACGCACACGCACTGAATTTTGCACATCGACGTAATCCGAACCCCGACGGCGTCCAGAATCTTGCGGCGAAGGTCGGGTTGCGCTCCGGTTCTCGTCGGCATGGTTTCCGCCTTGGGAAGCACCCGCAGACAGAGTCGACATTGGCGGATTTCGTTCTTCTTGAAGCTCAGCTTCACCTTGGCCGGTTTCAGGGTGGGTTTGCGGTTGGGTACGGGTTTTCGCTGCGTAGAATCCATGGCATGGAAGACGTTTTGTTCAACTTATTTTCAATGATGTTTTATTGGATTAAAGCTGTTAAAGAAATTGAAGGATTTTTAAAGGATTGATGGGATTGATACTTTTTGGACGCAATTTTTAACCAGTTTAACTGATAATGCTTTGTTTACCAACAAATTAGCACGCAGCCAAAAAGCACCACCTCCTGAGCATTGCACTACGGACCAAGAACACATTCTAAAGGGACAAAATGATTATGCGCGGCGCGAAAAAATCTTAGCAATTTTTTTTAAAAATAAATGCTTACTGAAATGAATTTTCTTGTAGAAACTATTGCGATTTTTTTATAACTTAGACTTTAGTGATCTGAGTTTCGTCTTGCTCAGATCTCACCACCGCTCATGCAATTATCCTGATGTTCATGACAGTTTTCTCCGGCTGGTTCAGTGTTTACCTTTAAATTGTATTAAATAAAGATTTGTTGAGTACGAAATAGCTAGGGGAATTGTAGGAGATGTGTGTGGTATTGATGAGGATTTTAAAACTTAGTTTATGAAATATGTTTTAATGTGAAAAGGTTAAAGTTTGAGTATATTTTCTCCAATTGGGATTTAAAATTGCACATGAAAATTTCATTGATTATTTTCTCATTGTTATTGATTTGTCAGATAGGCCCTAATCGCGAATTCCTCTAGATTTTTCTCTCTGTTCTCGACTCACCAGCTGGTCTTGCAGTTCTGCAGTGCCAACTAGCATCATAAGATATTTTCAAATGCTTCTAGGCACTGTGACCTATACACTGATAAAAATCCACACGCTCGATCTGTGTGTTTAAAATTATGGATCGATTCATGAACGTCCTTATCGATTTGCTATGATTTTCTTGTAAACTTCGTGTGTGTTACACATTAAATTCCTGTGTTTTGCTTCATGGATTGATTCATCAACCGACAACAGGGATTCCATATTTTTTCCACATAAATTCCCAAAGCTTTCTCTTCAGATTCGTATGTGTCAACCTATGGACGCATAGATCTTCACTCCAACACGGATTCAGTGTTTTTTGCTTATGGTTATCTTGTGTCATAATCATCATGTTCAAGTTGGTCGATTCATTGATTTGCGCAATGAGATTGTTATGATGAAATCCATGAGCTATGCTATCGATTTCCATGTTCAAAGCTTCTAAATTGTTTGTGATCAACCCATGGGATGCATAGTGAACTGAATTGCGGTTGGACCTCGTGTCGAACGACAGTCATCATCATGCTTCCAAAGAGAAGAAGCAAATTTTGAAGCTGAAAGTGTTAGATGAAAATTTGTAAATTCGATTTTTCTTTTATTAGTGAAGTTGACCGATATACGAGAATTCTACCTTTCTATAAGAAAACATTGATTATAATGTATAGTTTAGTAGAAAAATCGGATTCCACTAACAGATTTTCCTGACTTTCAGTTTCGAAAAAAAATGGAATATGCTTATCCCTGGCTTCCCAAATTATGGATTTGCGGCGCCCGGCTTGTTGCTGGCTCACGGGTTTGAAAAAAAAATCAAGAGAGCTTGCGACAAGCAGAGGAGCCTCGGATCCATATTTTGGGGAGCAAAAGTTTTTCTACCAAATGTCTTCTTTCAGTCCCATGACATTTATGTTCTATCACACATGACTATCTAAAGCTATTACATTTCGAATTCAATAAGCAAATCAGTTGGTTTTCATGAATTAATATTAGGAAATTCATGTTTGTTTCACATGACAACCTAATGTTGATACACATGTTATTATACCGTGAAATCAATGATGAAATCCATATGGCTACCACACTCAAATCATGTGGTTTTCCTCATTGCGCAAATCTATAAGTAAAACACACGAACTTGACGTGTAGATTTTTCTCAGTGTACCCAAGAAACATTTGCCTTATAACCATTCATTAAGAAATTTTTCACAACTACATTTACTGAATAGTTGCTTTATTATATTATTGACTTCGCAGCACCAATCTGGAGTTCGCCGGTTGGACTTCCGAAGCGAAGTTTTGAACGAACTAACTGTCATTGCTCTGCCGGCTCGGCTTTTATCTCGACTGTTTTTGAAAACAGTCCAACATCACGTCGACGGAAGAAGTTTCACTACAACGGAGGATTTGTCAGTTCGAGCGCGCCAAAATCCTTCCGATTGAAAATGTGTTGGCGGTGCTTAAGGTGCAACTGTTTGCTATCCATAAATGATTATCAATTTTGCAGTTTTCGGGGTGTGATATCGGTTCTACCAGACAGAGATGAACTGAAAGTGTATCAACATGCCTGTTGCTAGCAAGCATATGATCCGATAGATCACCGAATGACCGATATGATATAAAACAGAAATATTTTCTTTTCAACGATAGTTTGAACATAGATTGTTCATGGATGCCACGATGAGCCTATCGTGTGTTACCTTAAGTTCGTTGATAAAGAAGAGGAAAATGAGCGAAGTTCTCTCTCTGAATTTTATCAGGATGCACAATACTTTGCAGCTGCTACGCACACATTGTTCAAGCAAATCTGGCGAAATTATTAGGCTACTTATCATTTAGTGATTGTAATCATATATTGTAATGATGTTCATTCTGGTGTCACTTAGCCTAATAAGGATTGTTGATTTAACAACGCAAATTTCACGCTAAGATCAGATTACTCATAAATAGGTAGTTGATTTACCTATTTATGAGTTTTAGATATAAAACGTATCCAGCTTTTTCAAAGCGTTAATGGCTGCCGCAAACGGCCTCACTTTCTGGTAGGGATAAGTCGATTAGACGTTTGGCTTGGGTCGTTTTATATTGAACGGACCCAAGCCAAACGTCATATCGACTGATCCCTACCAGAAAGCGAGCCTATTTGCGGCAGCCATTAGCGCTCGTAAAAATCTGGATAATTTGAGTAAAATATACCAATAAAAATTGGTAAATTTCACCCATATTATTGGTTAAGTGGATTTACCCAAATATGAGTAATGGCGATTACCCATATTTGGATGAAAATAATGAATTGTTGACAGTCATAGTGTGACGAACGAGATAGATATTTTTCAAGCAGTATCTAATTAATTGTTTTTAGACCCTGAATAAAATTCTTGATTTCTGTCGGAGATGAGTACGTTTAGTCATTTAGTTATTGTTTTACGCAGTCATATACAGAGCCTTGACGGAAACAGAAATTGTAACTTTGTATTTTATATTTCCAGTTTTCTCACTTATGTGACAGCTGTTGAAGAGCTAGTCCGCTAAGACCACGCAGATCCTAGCGAGGCTAGCCCGTCCACATCCGATAGGAAATCATAAAGAAATACAATACAGTAGATGTTTCCTTTAAATGGGCAGCTACTGACTGATGCCTCAACCAGCAGCTGCAACTCTCTTTATTCAAACCAAGTATCTATTTTTACAATTCAACATCCTACACAAATATTATACCTCACAATAAATCTTCCACACTTTTACCTACCACGACGCATGCGACACTACCTCTATTCCAACACTCCTCCTTAGGGTCGCATCCCAGGTAACTAATAAGCACTGTTATAAGCAGTATATATGCCATCTACCGGTTTTCCAGTGCCTATTAGCTTTATAAAACATTTTCAAATGCTTATAGGCCCTGTGACCCTCAGGCACTGATATTAGTCGTATATGAGCTTTATTTTAGTGCTTGTAAGCCCTGTGCTAATAAGCCGTATACAACGGCTGTCAATGCTGTTGAACGGCCTAGTGTCATGACGTTTGTCAACCAAAACAAAACTGAATCGGTGACTACGAACTTAAAAGAGATGAAGAAAAAAAAAAGATCTACCAATGTATCAGGATATTCAATGTCTCGAAATTCAACCACAATGAACGACGATGTATTGATATAAGCAGCACTTCTAATTAACAACCGTCTGATGCTGGAGATTTTTAATTATACATGAAAATATATACTAAATTGATTATGTAATATTGGGAGAGGGGTAGGGACAAACTGCAGTCTATTCGCGATTAATTTTTCTGTAAATTTGGTTTCGCTACACTGCCTTGTGGTAAAAAATAATCTTAGATAAATTTCATCAGGATCTCGCCGGCATTGCCAACATCGCTCATGATTCAGCAGGATAAAAATTATGCCACTGCAAACTGGTCTTCTTTAAATATGATGTTAAGCATACAAATATACTTGTGCAGCGATGGAGCAGATGGAAAGCAAGCCGGGAATCTTCAATACAAACTTCAACAACTGCAGTATGAGCCTGGATCACGCAGCAAAAAACAACATCTCCAAAGGAAGCATAATATATATGTTAGAAAATGGAAGATAAACGAAAATCTTTTTTTCTTTTTTTCCACGTGCTATAAAAATTTGACATATCCCATTTCAGAGACTCGGTACGAATAGGCTGTTTATCAGCCAAATAATTCGCCAAAAGTGGCTTTTGAACAGCCCTTAATAACGATATAGTTCCTGTTAGCCCTGTTGGCAATGCCTTTTATTCGACTATAGAACCGTTTTGGTGCCAGTTTTTACTGCTTATTGGTTACTTGGGATCCTCTACTCACGATCGTCTCCTCCTGTCTCGAAACTCCTCCTCATTTCGAACTTCGTATATGCTCCGTCCTCCATCCGAGCTCCTCTTGACTTCGATCCTGTCACACGAGCTCATTTGACCAGCCAGCTGCCATCCAGTGTCCTGTATCGCCTACGTTCCCGATAGATTCCGTCCTCCGTTGCGGCCAATCCATCCAGCCTGAGGATCCCGTCCTGCGCCACGCAGCTTATGCGGCCAATCCTCCTCCAGAACGATACATGCTGTAAGAACACGTTCCTGGGCCCATAACCTGTTGAAGAGCTAGTCCGCTAAGACCACGCAGATCCTAGCGAGGCTAGCCCGTCCACATCCGATTGCAAATCATAATGAAATACAATGCAGTAGATGTTTCCTTCAACTGGGCAGCTACTGACTGATAAGCTCGTGTGACAGGATCGAAGTCTGGAGATTCCGGATGGAGTTGATGCTGATGAGAGAAGAGTAGTGGCAGCCCCCTGGTAAGATGAGCAATCATTGAGATGTGTCAGTACCTTGGATGATGATGACAGTTAACGATGACATTGTGTCTGAATATGTATGTGTGTGTAGTTTGACGTAGCATAATTGGGTCCTAAAGCCCTGTCTCAATTTTAGTGCCAAACGCTTAAGTTTAGGCCAAAAACACATGTTTACTCAATTTTCTAATGTTTTCCGTTGGTTTAAGCCCAAAAACATTTTTATTAGATTTTGTCGCATCCTTTGGCTTGAACTCAAATTGTGGGTGTATTTTGTTTTCCGTGTCCCTTACGAAATGTCAGATAGGAACAACCCCAGTGGTCGAACTAAAACCCCTGTGGTGTTTTTGTCGACTAAGCGAACGTCAAACATGATCAAAAGTGTCAAGGTTCATTTATGGAACAAATTTTTAAATTAAAGTTTAAACATGATATAGCCATTATTTGAGCGGGAAACATTGCTAAAGTAATTAAAGTAACATGCTTTTTCGTGTTATTAAATAAAAACAAGATTTCATTACAAATTTTAGGACCCAATTGTAAATGTGTGATATTAATGTTTGTTATTATTGTAGTCCGTACTACCCGGATAAAAACGTATGATTCAGTGAATGGAATAAACCATTAATGTACAATATAACGTATTGGATACAATACAGCGTATTGGAATTGAATGTCGAAGCAATGTTATTCATGTTTGGATATACAATTCAAAAACAATATAATATATTGTAACAGTACATTGTATTGTTTTTAATTGGTTTTATACCTTACAATTTTGGTCAAATTCCTATTTTCGCGTAAAACAACTGTTGCGTTTTTCTGTGTAGTTTTGCTGAAAGAAATAAACAAAACAAGTTCAAAAAGCAACAAATGTTGGGTGGAAAATATTCAAAAAGTAAAAATAAGTAGTTTTTTAGAAGTCACTTGACATTAGCTGTAACGACGAATGCAACCATGATACAGTTTGATGAATTGTTTTTGTATTGTACAACAATACACGAATTGCTTATCAAGACAATATATGAACAATCTATCGTATTGTATTTTCAAAATGTTTGTATGAGAAAATATCTATATTTGTATTGTTACGATACTTAACCACCCATACATTGTATTGCAAAAATCTCATATACCATACAGTGAACTGTTCAAAACCATATATTGTACTGTAATTGTGTTGTCATTTTACAATTTACTGTATTGTATTTCCAGTATATTGAATGGTACTGTTTCAATACGTTATATTGTTTTTGTATTGTATTTTTTATCCGGGTAGTCCGTAAGAAAGTAAAGTTGTTTAAGAACTTACATCCCGTGTAATCTTTCTTTGCTGTTTATCACGCGAACCCCGGGACGGATATTATCCGGTCGAACGGTAGTGTAACCGTGTCCGCTGCGCCTGGGTTTCCATCAACAGCATCTTCCCCAATATTTTTCGTCACGGCGTCAAAACAACTGGAAATGTCGGGCCTGCTGAAACGCTAGATGAAATTAAAAATTGGGAGACGACAATTCCAGAAGAATGGCATTTCTGTACAGAATCGTCTGGTGGTGGCTTCGTTTATTTAAAATGCGATGTTTCACGATACACTTAACAACTTTCGGCTGACAGTGTTTATATTAGTTCATTTGATTATATCTTTGTTTTTGAATAAAGTTTGGATTTGTATGTGTTGATACTGGCAGCACTTCTGGTCACGCTACAATGACAGATGAAGCGAGCTGTCAAAGATCAGAATGACAATAGAATTTGTGTATATGCTATTGTTCGTATTTCTACCCATAAGCTAAATTCAATCAAAATTGTGAAGAAACACATTGTGAAAGGTGAAACTATCTTACTCTAAATTAAAATATTCGCCAAAATTAAACCTAAAATTTGAACTTACAGCTAATTAAAACCTTGAACTATACAACTATTGTTATTCCCGATGACAAGTATACAAACGTTAAACAAATTGTAAGTTACAATATGAATTGTTAAAACTAAAACTTAATTTAAAATGTACATGCAAATTCATCGTGTTAACGTTTAGTACGGTTAGGATTGTGCAACAAATTACCCATGCAAACCGAATTTTGTAAGTAAAGATACATGCAATTACCTTAATCTAAAATTAACAATGAAAATAAAACTTACAGCTAAAGCACAGACAAACAGACATCACACTCTCATCGCTGTCCATCGACCAACTTTTTAACGATCGATTCGAATATATGGTTGGTGGTCAATCCACCACCCGCAGCGCTCGCGTCGTTTTTGTTCGTGTTTGATGTTTACACACTACCGCAACCTGTTGCTCCATCGGCCAACTATCCTTTTGCACAGTACTTACGAAGTGGATACTACCCATTAGGCACGACCCGGATAAAAAATACAATACAAAAACAATATATCGTATTGAAACAGTACCTTTCAATATATTGGAAATACAATACAGTATATTGTAAAATGACAATACAATTACAGTACAATATATTGTTTTGAACAGTTCACTGTATGGTATATGAGATTTTTGCAATATAATGTATGGGTGGTTAAGTATCGTAACAATACAAATATAGATATTTTCTCATACAAACATTTTGAAAACACAATATGATATATTGTTCATGTATTGTCTTGATAAGCAATTCGTGTATTGTTGTACAATACAAAAACAATTCAACAAACTGTATCATGGTTGCATGTCAGCTAATGTCAAGTGACTTCTAAAAAACTACTTATTTTGACTTTTTGAATATTTTCCACCCAATATTTCTTGCTTTTTGAACTTGTTTTGTTTATTTCTTTCAGCAAAGCTACATAGAAAAAAGCAACAGTTGTTTTACGCGAAAATAGGAATTTGACCAAAATTGTAAGGTATAAAACCAATTAAAAACAATACAATGTTCTGTTACAATATATTATATTGTTTTTGAATTGTATATCCAAACATGAATAATATTGCTTCGACATTCAATTACAATACGCTGTATTGTATCCAATACGTTATATTGTACATTAATGGTTTATTCCATTCACTGAATGATACGTTTTTATCCGGGGAGACACACTAGTTTTGGAATGCGACATTAATATTTTACTTATCATTCTGGTATTAAGTGCGTAGCACTTTATCTAATTGTCTGTAATTGCTAGATAGTTTGTCCACATTTTATTAGGCACAATCATAAACGATTATCAATAGTATAATTTTTTTTCTCATACAACATTTGTCGCTTCCGCTCGGGGTTTGATGAGGGCAAAGCCTAAAAATTGTTTACTCAGCACCTGAGACGAGACTCGCGAAGACGGTCTTCTTTTTCTGTGATTACTGAGTTTTTTTCTTATTCCACTTTGAGTTTATACCAATTATGCGCATGCTGTTCAAATCCTCACATGAACCTCTCAGCAAAAAATGATTGAGTTTGCATCACATCGAATCATAAATAGCCGTTTGAGTGAAATTTCATGCCAGCAAACGCAGCAGACATTAGAAATAGTTATTAATCTTCTGCTTAGATTTATCAGCAACTTTGGAAAAAACTGCTCCGCCGACTGAGGTTTTTAATAACAGTTTACTTTGAAAACAATACTTTTCACTTTTTCAGCCATAAAAACGGTGGGCTGCATTTGACGTTTCGTGAGAGGGGAATCTGGGCTGCATATGACGTTGATATTTTTCCCTTTCGCGAGTCTCTCTCAGCTCAGCACTACCCGGTCAACCAGTCAGTGATTTTCGATAGCGATCGATATAGATTCGTTTTGAACCGTTAGCGATCGCCATCGTTGGTTAAAGATCTATAAAGAATTCTTGAAAGATTCGCGAATCAGGCGAAACTGATAAAATGTATACAATTGAAAGAAATATAGCGTTGAAATTGTAGCTCGATTGTCTATTCACTGCACTTGAACTTTTCCCCTATTGATAATTTAACTATTCAAAAAAACGCAAATTTGTAGAAGACGAAACTTCACCTCATACCAAACCACACACTGTATTGATTACGCCTGTGTTTTTGTTTATCAAAGTGATGGGCGCATCTGAAATCTAAATCAAAACACGGCGAGAGTAAACGGCGACACTGCAAACAAAAAATAAACAAGGCGTACATGGCGGGCTTAATTGAAACCAGAATGTAAACACGGCGCAAAAGTAATAGGCGACGCTGAAAATAATATCGATTACAGGCTCATAACATTGGGCGATACTGGCATCCTTGAGTGCGTTTAAGGCGAAACTTTAGGGGTCTATTTTGTAAATCGAGCAGATCCAAGTGACTCATCTGTGGTCACTGTCGATCAAAGTAAGCATGCATATTTCAGATGTCACCCATCGACTGCCATAGTAATTCAATCACTTAAAGTGACAACTGTCGAAAAACTCGAGTGACAAGGCCGTGTCGAGTGAAATTTTTGGTCGACAGTGACTCCAGTCGAGTCACTTTGGTCGACTCGACTTATAAAATAGACCCCTTATAATATATTTTTTAGTACGAAATAGCTAGGGAAATTGTAGGAGATGTGTGTGGTATTGATGAGGATTTTAAAACTAGGTTTATGAAATGTGTATTAAAGTGGAAAGGTTAAAGTTTGACTATATTTTCTCCAATTGGGATTAAAAATTGCACATGAGAATTTCATTGATTATTTTCTCATTGTTATTGATTTGTCAGATAGGCCCTTATCGCGAATACCTCTCGAATTATGAAGACTGGTTGGTCGGGTAGCGCCACACTAATGGTGGCTGGCATCAAGAACTAGCGCTTTCTTCAGGGGGTTGCCCTTAACGATCGTAAAAAGCGGGATACGTAATGGCTGCGGGCTTTGAATACAGTGGGGATTCGCTCGTTGGGGGTCCGCTACATGGAATGACTCGATGGTTGGATGTTCGCTGGTTGGAAAATATGCCAACTAAAAAGCACTCAAATGTCAACAGAAAATGTCAAACTGACTTTGACGTCTGATTACCGTCGCATTGAAGTCTCCATATATAGAGCAAATGCGTATATATATGTGCGTTTCGTGACGATTTGCTCTCCAGATGCGTTAGTGTGAAGCATTTTCAGCAGCTGTCAGTCGTTCCAACCTAGGACAGGACTTGTCAGGTACTAGTGCAAATTTGAAACCATTTGCCTGTCAAAAAAGACCACTTCTGATTGGTCGTTTTGGCAAAGGCCTACACTGAAACCAAAGCTCCATTATATTTTATGTGCGGTAAACAGATAAAAGAAAATTTGCTGGCCTCAATATGAGTTTATGTGCCGCTTTTAAGTTGTATTTGGTGACTTTAGAAAATACTTTAACCGCACATAATTTTGAAATGCATCACCATTTTATATACAAGCATTTACATAAAACCTATTAATGTTGTTAATAAATTTTAAAGGTATTATCTCATAGTGTAGAACTATCAATACTTGCACATAATTTCAACTGTTCACATTGTAAACAAGATTTCAATCAACCAAGCAGATGTCAGAAAACAGCTATAGTTAGCAGCTAAAATGTTTAAACTTTCGGTCGATCTGCTGCCGACTTTTGTAAGTATCTTTCAGAATTCGATTAAATTTAGTGCATTCAAAACCCTGTTCATTTTTAACAGATATTTTCTCTAACGCATCAAAGCGTTCAACCTAAGCAAAGGGGGTTGGTGGCTTGGCATTGAACGCCTGAGAACCGACTAAAGTGAAGCAGCAATACCGCCATCTTGCAGGAAGCAAAGATTTTCACCAGCAAGTGCAACAGGACAACTCTGTTTAAAGAAATGTGGTCGCCAAAACAACGAAGGTTTACGGTGAAATCCGATAACGTATTCCGTCGGTTCACTGTCGTGCAGTTCTGGAAGTATCGACAAGATGTACGGCTTCGGGAGTTCCAAGCACTGATGGAAGGCATTCTAAATCACAGTACTACATCAGTATGGATAAAATTATTACCTACGGTGATGCAGCACAAAGCTGAGAAAGGTAGTTTCCCCAGTGTTTAAAATATGTAATAAAAACCATATCTAGTTACAAATATTTTGTCGTTTTTTTTTTTAAATTCATTCATCACGCAACATCTGAGACGATTAATTTATAGTACTTATCCCATGTTTATTAAATGTGCCGGTACATAAAATACAATGGATTTGGATATAGAAAAAAAGAAAATAGGCACTTATAATTTGAGTGCATTGCACGTAGAATCTAATATGCGCCGAAAATCCGGTCTTATGTGCAACAGCAGTAAAATTTATGTGCGAAGCTTGATTGCAAAACTACATGGGTGCCGCACATAAAATATAGTGGAGATTTAATCTCAGTGTACTTTCACATCGTTGAGTTGGATTGCAACAGGGCACTTTGTTGCTAGCCCGGCCGTGTTGCTAGTTCAAAAGTTAGAGTTTTTATTGAAAGTTTGAAAATGTTTCATGAAATCTTTTTGCTACAAATCAATCTATAATCGATGGTTGGTTTACCGCATGTGCTCCTTCAATACTAAAATAAATCAAAAATACTTAATCGAGTGCAGTATAATAGAAATTGTATCAATTTTCTCTAAAAATAACGCCGGTTCTGAATCTAACCTACTTTAAAAAAGAAGCTAGCATTCACTATTGTGCTAAATGAATGAAGCATGCAAGAAACAACCAAATTGTGAGCCTTGATACTTGAATTTGTTCAACTGATTTGCTTAAAAAGCATACTGGTAGCACTGGCTTTTGTATCGTCAAGGTTATCGATTGAAAAACAACGGGGCAGTCCCTGTTGAGCTGTCACGTCCTGTCCTAGGTTCCAACTAACGAGTCGGATTCGTTAGGGTTCATTCACAAATTTCATAACGCCAAAAATGGCCATTTTTGATACCCACCCACCCCCTTGTAACGAATTTTGTATGAAAATTTTTCAAATTTTGTATGAACTGTAACATTTAACAAACAACTCACCCACCCACCCCCTTTAGCGTTATGAAATTTGTGAATATGCCCTTAGATGGAAGGCAGTCGTGTTCCAACCAGCGAATCCCCACTGTATTGCAAAAACGAACAAAGTCGGAATAGACGAAGTTACTGTACCCTACTGTATCGACGTTTTTAAATGCGATTTATGAGTTTTTCGCACTAATCGTGCAGTGTTGGATAACAAAAACACGCAAACAAAAGCAAAACAATCACAAAGTAGTGATATCACGCGACGCGCGCGCTTCCAGTTTTTCCAGTTTTTCCCGATTATCGTGAGTAATTTTCATGTCCAAGGAATGTCCTCCGAGGACGCGACCAGCGCCAAAAGTGAGCAATCGTCGAAACGTGTTAAAAGTAGGGAGTCGGTCAACAACAACGATGCGGACGACGGGGATCAGCTACCTAAGCACTGGGCCAAAGTGGCCTCTAAGAAGCATCCGGGCAAGTTCTACTATTTTAACGTAGCGACCAAGGAAAGCCTGTGGGAGCATCCGGGCAAAACGAGGGCCCTCGAGAAGGAGAAGGACATCATCCGGAATGTGGGGAAGTCCCCGGCAAAGGGATCTAGTGGCAAATCGGAAAAGGTCGTCCAGCTAAAGAATGATACCCAATTCAAGCGGAAGAATCTGGCCAAGGAGCGGCTGGATAAACTGCAGAAACAGCTGGAGGCGGAGAGGAAAGCTGAGAGTGAGAAGGTGAAGTATAAGAAGGAAACTAGAACTCCGGAAAGTCCCCGGAAGAGAGTAACTGGTAAATCTCCGATGAAGGACGAGAGATCACCTTCCAAGTCGAAGCGGAAACGGACCGGATCTGATGAATCTCCGTCCAAGAAGTCTAAATCAAGTGAAGTTAGCTCCAAGAGTAAGGCGATAGCGAAGAAGACACCTCCGAGAACTGGAACTAAGAGAATACAGAAGGATCTGAAGCAGGAAGCTTCAAAGGTACCGAAAGCAAGTGAGCTCCTGAAGGATGTTAAGCCACTTCCAGTTACGGAAGCTAGTACCGAACTGAAGTCTTTCAAAATACCCAAGAAAGCAAAGCAAGAACCTGTTCCATCATCAATTTTTGTGGATATTCAAAAATTGGACGAATTGCGACCAAGTGGCTCAGCTTCTCCTAAGACTGACCTGTTAACAAATGTACCTCAAGTAGAATCTGTTTCAGATTCAACTCCCAAGTTATCATATGCTCAAAAATTGCTCGAAGCTATTGAGGGCCAACCGGTTCCAAAAGAATCGACTATTACCACAATTGCCACGCCTCCATTCAAGCCATCCCAGGCTCCTAAACTGATAACTTCCACACCGAAGTTCCAGGCCCTCGTCCGCTCCGAGCAGGACACGCCCCGTTCCGTGAAATCCCCGGCCAACGAGCGCCTGGCCGGAATCCGCGAAAAACTCGCCCAGGAAGTAGCCCAGCAAACCGTCCTTCTGAACGAGGACGCCGAAATGGTCGATCTGAGTGCTCAGGATGACCAGTCCCCGGAAGCCATGGAATGGGAAGACATCCCGGAGGAGGTGGCCCTGCGAGAGGTGGTTGCTGTGCGGCAGCTTCCGAAAGACGGGTTGATGATGGCCGGTAGCGAGCGGGTGCTGGACACCACCATTCCCGAGTATGGGACGCACCTGTTCGATCGGATTGAGTATAGGAGGTTCGTGTTCCTAGTGATGGACACCAATGTGTTCCTGTCGCACCTGAAGGGGGTGGAGCGGCTGCTGGAGAAGGGATTTCCACGTGAGTATCTTGCAGAAGTTATGAATCAATAAGTCGATCTGCTCTCGAAGCTGATAACATGTTTTTTTAGAGACTTGGTCACTATTTAATGAGGTTTCTAAAAAGGCGCAATTGTTCAATGGAAGATCTCTAAAGTCTCTATTTTAACCAAAGTAGTCTCTGAAATAACTGAATCGTGATTACAAATTCTAGAGACTACAGAGGAAGCTCCTGGAGCTATTACGAGACTAGTTCCAGGAGACTCAGGAACTTCATCTTAGATCCCTAGAAGAAACATTTCTTCCAATGATTCTTTCAGAAACTCCACCAGGGGTCCCTTCAGAAATTTCTCTGTATATTCGCTCAGCAATTTTTCAAATATTCATTGAAATATTACCAGGAAAGCTTTGAGCATTCGTATACTATTCATCCAGTAATATCCACAGGAATTACTCTGAACAATTTTTCAGACACTATCCCCGGATTTCCTTCAATTATCTTTCCAACTGGTTTATACAGTTTTTTTCCACAATCAATCCACAAAGGTTTATTCCTAAGCTATTGAAGAAATTCGTTTAGGGATTTTACCGAAACAAATACCCTACAAGAATGAGTATACTAATTTTCTGACAGTTATTTCCATTTAAATTCCTTTGAAAATTTATCTACGATTACCAGCCCTGCGGTAACCTTCAGAGACTAATGCGCGACTATTTCACAGGTTTTTCATGAATTTCTTGTGAAATTTTACAAGGAAAAGCTTCAGGAATTCTGCTAGGGAGTACTTCTGGCATACTTCCGAAGACTCCTAAAAAATTCTCCTCCAATTCTTCTATCGGTGTTTCAAAGTATTTTTAGGGATTCTCTTTTCGCTTCTACTTTCAATATATTCCACAAGGATCACTGTAAAAAAAATCCCCTAAATTATCTCAGGATATCCTCCAGATATTTTCTGACTAATTCTTGGACCAATTTCCCCAGTTGTTACTTCAGGGAATCTTACAAAGATTCTTACAGGATAATCTACAAAGGTTCATTCTAGAGCTTTTGAGTTAATTCGTTTATGGATTTTTCCAGAGAGATCTACAAGATTTCCTACGACATTTTTCCAGTTATCCTTCCATGCGTTTTTATATGGATTTCTTCAAGAATTTATCCACATTTACTCTCAGGAATTGCTCAAAACATTTTCAGGGAATATTTGAGGAAACATATTGAATATTCTAGGAAATATATAGTCTTACAAAAATTCTTCGATATTTTCGTCTTGTAGTTCCTACACAAAATTCTCTAAGATTTTCTGCAGAATTACACTCAAGGATTACTCCTGCAGTTTTTGTCTTTGGTTTTTCCAAACAATTTGTCGAGTAACTCCTTCAGTAAAATTTCCAAGGATTCTCCAAAAGTTCATTAAATCTTACACACCAGCTGATACTACGATAAGTTGGATTCGATTCCTGAAATTGCCTCCTATTGTATACAATATTTTTTTTATGTAGGGTGGCGAGTTTAGAAACACCATAGCAGGGCTGGTAGCAAGTCACTTTTTAGTGACTTGGTCACTTTTTTCGATCTGGTCACTTAAAAGTCACTATTTCCAACCAAAAGTCACTAAAGTCACTTTTTTCAGGAAAATGGTCACTAAAGTCACTTATTTCGTGAAATTTAAGTCAGCTTTTCAAATAAAAACAGAAAGAAACAGATATTTGTTATTATAAAGACAACTGTGTGATTTCGAATCGAAGTATCAAGATTCATGATTCAAGAAAAATAGGGACACCCGGCTAACTTTCTGGAAAAATTCAAGTTAATATTTAGAAGAAATCCTAAAATAGCTTTCATAAAGAACATCATCAAAACTCCCCCGGGAGACAAGCCAGAGTCGGCTAGGAATAACAACAAGAAAAATTCAAAGAGTTTGTCAGAAACTCGTCCAGGACTTCAAAAGTGAGTACATACTTATTTTGCTGGAAATCATTTCAGAAATTACATTAGAAATTCTAACAAATAAACAATACACTGCTTTTCACACGACTTTGGTCAACTGTTTCTACACAAAAAACACGTTGTTATAATGAATGTCCCACTTTTTTGAACGATAACACTGCGGAACACGGTTTTGTCTCAAGCACCAAAATACCGCTATTAACTTAATTACGGATTGCTGAATTCATTGCCATTTTCAGAAATATCATAGCACGTCTAGTTATTGAGATATTGACTGTTGAAAATGCTAAATTTGACTATTTCAGCTAACTTGCATGCAAGTTGTCCAGCTTGTATGGCAATTTATTTGCCTAGTTTGCATCAGAACTCAAACTTTATGTGTATAACAATACTTATAAACAAAGTTCATAATACTTCCGATGCTCAAACGTTATTTTTGTTGGTTTGGAAAAGTATTGTATTTTGCCATATAAGAGAAACAAAGAATTTTGTATGGAGACTGCAAGTATGTTGAAAAAATAGATTTAATCTAAATTTGACCGTGCAATTTCAACCAAAATATATCTAAAACGAAAGTTGAAGTCCTATTTTGCATGCTTGGTGGATTAGATCCCAAAAATTTATGATGAATCATTGTTTAATTTCTATGTAAACATCAATAAAACCAGTGTTTTATGCAGCTTTGGCGACCTGTAGCTAAAAATTGTGACGTGCTGGAACATTTCTGAAAACGGCATCAGATTCAGCAGCCCCAAATTTACTAGTGACACATAATTTGATTCTTGAGACACGCAAAAATGTCATTTTTTTTACGCTGTGTAATAAATAATCAATAGGGATAGCAGTGGCTATTCCCTAACGTCAAATCCATCTGTTCATGAATTTCAGCAACAAATATGTGATTTCCATCGTTTATAATCTAAGTATGCAAAATTAGTCAATTTCAGGGTCGTACATCAGATAAAACGTGAGGTTACGAGTTACCACTGAGTGATATGATTATTTTTAAAAATTTATTCATTGAAACGTTCAGTAGGAATTTAAATATTTGAAGTACGCATGGACTCATATTCTAATTCTTTATGCACGACATTCGGTTTGTCTCGAGTTCGTCAATAATTATTTTTGTTCTGGAGTTATTGTATATTTGGAAGAAAGTTTAATTTTACAGAAATTCTGCCACAAATTCAGCATGAGTTTTACTTTTCGTTTGTTTTTAAACTTTGAATTCTGTAAAGATTTTTTTTTGGTGGATATTCTGAAAATCATTCACGATTGTCGCCACAATTTTGTCTAACCAAACATTTTTCCTCGAGTTTACCATGATTTATTAAAAAATGTTTCAATTAATTCGTTTTGCATCTTTACTTCAAAATCTTCAATGAATTTTCGCCAGTAAGTTCCTCATGAACAGAATTTTTGCTACAAATTCTGTCACGAGTTTGTGTACCGGAGTTCATGCACCGTAAAAGTGGGGTGTAAAAGTCCCTTATTGAAAATAAGTGGAAGGTTAAGCAATTATCTATTAGACTTTTTCTAAGTTATTTAATATTATATATTGGCTTTTCTCGGTGACAAGTTACTTCTTCTTTCTAAGTTACTTTACTCATTCGATTCATGACTTAATATATTTTTATTCTTTTCGAACTTCGAACCTTACGATAGATAGGCCCGTGCGTCCACCACGCGCCCATCGACGCCTTGTTGAGGAGTTATGCTGTTATTTCTGTTTGATAAGCTATTGTTCTGCTACTAATATAACTTGGGCAGTATTTCGAAAAAAAACCTGCTCAAAATTCTATTATTTCGTTTAAAATTCTATGCAAATCTTTTAAAAGACTATGCTGTAACTTTTTTTTTCTATCTTTATTAACGAGTTTTTTAGCCCTGGGCTAGTTCATCTCGGGACCAACGGCTTTACTTCCCTTCCGAAGGGAGTCGTCACTGAAATTTTTAGTGACTATGTCGGGGATAGGATTCGATCCCAGGTCCTCGGCGTGAGAGGCGATTGTTCTAACCACTACACCAGGTCCGTCCCCTATGCTGTAACTTTGCCCAGCATTTAAGAATATCTAGCGTAACATTTGAAAAGGGCCTATCTGCAAAACGTAAACATTGAGAAATTCTCAATTGAAGATTCCGTACCATATTTATAATTCCTATTTTAAACCCATTCGCATTTTTACTAGTTTCATACCTGTGTTCGACACCCATTAAAGTCTGTTGCGTGGCCCATTATGTTTCTAATCTCAAATAACACAACAACTCGTAAAAATTGTTGAATTCAAACATCATCGGCAGATAGGCCCTATTATGAATCTTCAAACCAGTTAGGCCTTTTCAGTTAGGCCCTTTGATTGAACATGGTTTCAGTTAGGCCCTTTCATAATTTGCTAATTTTATTGATTTTTGAATTGGTTTGCATAAATCTTGAACAAAATTTAGCGATTATGTGAAAAAAAACACTATATAATAGCTAAATATTGGAAATTTTCGGTTGAAGATTCAGTACCATATTGATTATTCCTATTTCAAACCCATTCGATTTTTATTAGTTTCATACTTGGGGAAGATCCAAAAATGACGTCCATCGTTTTTCGGGATTTCTAGAACCCTTCTACCACCTCTGTCACGCTTTTTCTAATACCCAATCCATGCACTGTCACATTTTCGTACATCCCCCCATTGGAGGAGGCCCCAATTTATGGACGTCATTTTCGGATAACCCCTTGTGTTCGACACTTATAATGGTCTATTACGTGGCTCACAACGATTTGAATTTCAAATAGCACAACAACTTGTAAAAATAGTTCAACTCAAACATCATCCGCAGATAGGCCCTTTTACGAATTTTCAAACCAGTTAGGCCCTTTTTGAATTTGCTTATTTTATTGATTATTGAAGTGATTTGCATAATTCTTCGACAACATTTAATGATTATGTGAGAAAACAACACAATATCATACAAGCTAAATATTAGAACCTATTCTATACAAAATCAGCAACATATTGATTATTGATATTTCAAACCCATTCACTTTTTTTACTAGTTTTATACTTGTGTTAGGGATTGTTCAAATATTACGTAACGCAACAGGGGGAGGGAGGGGGTCTTACGTAGTGTTACGGTCCATACAAAAAATTAAAATTTTTCATACAAAAGCTGTTACGTGGGGAAGGGAGGGGGTCTAAAATTAGAAAATTTTGCGTTACGTAATATTTGAATGAACCCTTAGACACTCATTATGGTTTATTACGTGGCCCAGAACGTTAGTAATCTCAAATAGCATAACGACTCGTGAAAATGGTTGCATTCAAATATCATCAGCAGTTAGGCCCTTTAATGAATCTTCAAACCAGTTAGGCCCTTTCAGTTAGGCCCTTCGATTAGACATGGTTTCAGTTAGGCCCCTCCAGTTAGGCCCTCTTATTAAACATAGATCCAGTTAGGCCCTTTTGGAATTTGTTGATTTTATTGATTATTGAAGTGATTTTCATAGTTCTTAAATAAAATAAAGCGAGGGAAAAACAATTTAATAGCTAAATGTTGGATATTCTCGGTTGAAGGTTCAGTACCTTATTGATTATATCTATTTCAAACCCATTCACTTTTTTACTTGTTTTATACTTGAGGGCCTTCCTTAGCCGAGCAGTTTAAGTCCGCGGCTACAAAGCAAAGCCATTCTGAAGGTATCTGAGTTCCATTCCCGGTCGGTCCAGGTTTTTTCGTAATGGAAATTTCCTTTACTTTCCTAGAGTACCTTCGTACTTGTCACACGATATACGAATGCGAAAATGGCAACTTGTCAAAGAAAGCTCTCAGTTAATAACTGTGGAAGTACTCATTGAACACAAAGCTTAGAAGCAGGCTCTGTCCCAGTGAGGACGTAATGCCAAGAAGAAGTATATAAGAAGAATTCTTGCAGGGCTGTAACAAAAACAAACGAATTTATTTTTGTGAAAATCGCGACTTTTGGAACTCGATCCACAACTAGAGGCAACAAATAAAAAATAACAAATAAAAATTATTCAAATTTTTTAATGTAATTGATTTTTTTTTCAGGATAAAAAATTAGTTTTTCAACTAACTTCGCATTAAGATTATGATAAAACTAGTAAAAAAGAGAATGGGCTTGAAATAGGAATCAATATAGTACTGAATCTTCAATAAAGAATTTTTAATAATCAATGTTGATTTTCTCACATACCTTATCGATTGATTTTGATCTAAAACTTTGAAAATCACTTCAATAAACAATAAAATTAACGAATTCCAAAAGGGCCTAACTGGAACTAAGTTTAATAAAAGGGCCTAACTGGAGGGGCCTAACTGAAACCATGTTCAATCAAAGGGCCTAACTGAAAGGGCCTAACTGGTTTGCAGACTCGCAAAAGGGCCTATCTGCCGATGATGTTTGAATTCAACCATTTTCACGAGTTGTTTTGTTATTTAAGATTTAAAACGTTATGGGCCACCTAGTAGACTATTATGAATGTCGAACACAAACATAAAACTAGTAAATAGGAGAAAGGGGTTGAAATATGAATAATCGATATAGTACTGAATCTTCAATAAAGAATTTTTAATATTCAATGTTGATTTTCTCACATAATCGATTGATTTTGTTCTAAAACTTTGAAAATCTGTTCAATAAACAATAAAATTAACAAATTCCAAAAGGGCCTAACTGGAACTATGTTAAATAAAAGGGCCTAACTGGAGGGGCCTAACTGAAACCATGTTCAATAAAAGGGCCTAATTGAAAGGGCCTAACTGGTTTGAAGACTCCTAAAAGGGCCTATCTGCCGATGATGTTTGAATTTAACATTTTTTACAAGTTTTTATGTTATGTTAGATTTAAAACGTTACGTGGCCCAGTAATAGACTATGAATGTCGAACAAAAGTTTAAAACTATTAGATAGCAATGAGTTTAAAATAGTAACAATCAATATGTTACAGAATCTTCAATCGAGCATTTCTCAATTTTTACGTTATGCTGATATGTCACTAGGTTCCATTATGTGAGAAAAACACTATACAATGGCTAAATATTGAAAAATATGGAGGAAAATTAAAAATGCACGGAAGGGCCAATCTGATTTTGATGGAAATTTTCAGTTAGGCCCTTTTATGACCAGTTAGGCCCTCTTAGTTTTATCATTTTCAGATAGGCCCTTTTAAATTTGAATAAAATTACCATTAATAATGCATTTTGCATGCCCGTAAGAGTATGTAGGAGTAATTTACGTAAAAAATGATACGAATAATGAATAATCAAGTTTGTTTACATTTTGCAGTTCGGCCCTTTTCAAATGTTACGCTAGATATTATGACTTAAATTCGTTGAAAATTCTGACTAGAAGTCTATGGAACCCAGTTGAACATTCTGTGAGAATCGTGCCCATGTTCTCCGTGAAAGTCGCGTCCTGAATTCTTTTAAACATCCTGTTCAAGATTTTGTTAAAAGCCTTCCTTTTTCCATAGTCCTATCAAGTATTTTGTGTATACTACGAACTAGCGTTGGTAATTTGTCAAGGATTCAAGAGTATAAGCATATGATTAAGTGAAATTATGTTTATAAATTTAGCCTTTTGACAATGAGTTTTGTTCAGGCTTCATTTATTGAATGTTGAACGAATTCATGCTAAAAACGTAGTTGTTGTAATCACAATTATATTGATCTTGAATTTATAACTTGTTTTTTATTCACAATGAACCTCAAACCAATCTCCTCAAGTCAGATATACTGCCCATAAATGCATGTCAGTCCCATGTTTGCTGGATTTCCTATTCACATGGGACAATTATGCGTTTATGGGCAGTATATGCGTAGAACTATTTTAAATGTTACTTGAAACTGCAATCGACAGTGCTTAAAATTAAGCCCAGAATTTAAGACAACGAATTTCAACCATAAAAAATAAAAAAAGAAACAAATTAAATAATTACCAAGCTCGCCTTTTCTGGCATTATAATAGCATTATATGCGTATATAAAACTGACAAGCATCAAATGATTACCCTATATGCGCATATAATGCTGTTACCGTGCCGCATTATCGTGCTTACTGGTTACTTGGGAGACGCACTACCCAAGTAACCAGTAAGCACGATAATGCGGCACGGTAACAGCATTATATGCGCATATAGGGTAATCATTTGATGCTTGTCAGTTTTATATACGCATATAATGCTATTATAATGCCAGAAAAGGCGAAATAGCGTGCCATTATAATGCGAAGATATAACCGTGCTTCTCGACATCACTAGTGCTGATATAAGACCACGTGAGAAACGTCAGTTGTTTTCGCCAGGTTTTTCGGGCGAATATTTTGTGCTTTCGCGTACGCAGCCAGAGAGCTTTCGCGTATGCGGCCAAGCAGCTGGTACACGAGGTAAATAAATAAATGAATGAAAACGGAAACCTCGAATAGTATGCAAAATGTAATAAAATGATTGAGATAGTACTTCTCCGTATCAGACTTATTCATTTTGGTGGTTTTCATCCTTTTGAGGACTTGAAATTGCCACATATTGATCATTGTTTTATGATGATGAAATTCCTTATTTTGCGTCTCGAACCTGCGACATCTGTATTGTTGAGTTGTTGAAGTTCTGCTTCTTTGCTCCTTCGCCCACATAAGATGAATAGTATTGGAAAGAAAAGTGACCAATTTAAACCACCACTTTTCCCCGTCATAAAACCTGCAATTGTAGTAGTGAGAAGACTTCTGTTTGACTCCCTCTCACCAGTATATGTAAACACAAAGCACGTGGTATATCTGTCAAAACACTGGATGGCATTTAAACAGGCCCTGTATGCGAATATAGAGCCAATATAGTGCTTATTTAATGCCCGTATGCATCAGGCTTAGAAGCATTAATGATGCTGTAATAGGGTTTCTATGCAGCGGAAGTGCTGTTATAAGGTGTGTAAGCATTTGTGATGCTATTATAATGCATGTACGCATTTATGATGCTGATTAAGGGCTTATTTTTAGTGCTAATGGATTTCAAGCAAGCATTAATTTAAGGATAGCTTTACCATCCTTAAATTAATGCTTGCTTGAAATCTTAAAAAAATCGTTTCGAGGAAACCCGAAGAAATATATGGAGACATCTCTGTAGAAATTACTTGAATTCTTGAAGATGTCCTAAACGGAAATCTTCAGCTAATCTGCTAATATCGATGCATTCCAATTTATTGGAACAAAATATTCTGATAAAATCGCTAAGAAGCTTCTGAAATAAACTGTGCCTGAATCGCTGGAGTAAGTCTCGTTAACCATGCCTGGATGAATCTGGTCAAAATTATCGGATGTACAACTTAAAACGCATCGCTAGAGCTCTTGTCAGGTTTCATAGAGCGATTTCTAGTAGGTGTAATTTTTATAGGATTTTTTTTAAAGAAAGAACACCCAATGGGACGTGTGGCCGCATCCAATTTTTTTTTTGGAGAAAACTGAAGCCTTCTTTATCGTATGTTTTATTGCTAAAAGATTTTTTTTTAATTTCCAGATGAGTTTCTTAAGATGTCTTAAACGGGACTCTTGAACGAAATCCTGGTCGAAGGAAATATAACTAGATAAACTCATGGAAGACTTTTAATTTTCTTGAGAAATTTATAAAAGAATCTGTGGAGAAATTCCGAAAGAAATTTATGTTGGAGTACCGTGAGGGCCCCTAACTCTGCGCAGCTCCTAACTCTGCTAACTAACTAACTGGTATATTATCGTTAAAAAATCAAATTCTTGAAGCAATCTTGAATGAAATTCATGCAGGAGTTCCTTAAGAAGTCCTCTAAAGAATAAATCAGTTATGTTTCTTAAAAAATTTTCAAGGATATACCCTAATGAAATACTGAGCAAATAACTGAATCAGTTTCTGATAAAATTCTTGGACAACAACATAGAAAAAATGCCTACAGTAATACTTGTTATAATGGCACGAATAGTATTTGTCGTGATTCGTAAAAAACTTCAGAAATATCGATAGACAAATGTCTAGCTGGATTTTCTAAAAGAATTATGAGTATTCCTATCTTCTGGTTTCAAAAGGCTGCAACTATCACAGGAATTGTGGGATATTTCCCAACAATTCCTCCATCGACTTCTCAAGTCCTTACTCTAAGATATCTTGTAAAGATGGCTATACCTAGAGCTCAACTAGGGTTGTCATGTCTATTACGTCTATTACAAGCCGACGGTGTTTTGAAAATACCTGAAGGTCGTAGAAACAAAAGTCAATTTGGACAAATTGAGATGTAAAATTGTGAAAAATAATAGAATCGCTTTGGTGGGCTTCGATCCCACGACTCCCAATACGCTAGACCAGCGGTTTTCAGATCGTGCTCCGCGGAGCACTTGGTGCTCCGCGAAGCCTTAGTAGGTGCTCCGCGACAAATTTGAAAATCTGTACCAATGCTTTAAAATATATTGACTTTTTGTTTGATATTATTTTGATAATACCAAACAAAGCCATTCCTAGAATTTTTAGAAGTACAAATGGTCGGCGTTAAGTCAGAGTGGACCAAGTGACATTTTTCATATTTTGAGAAAAATGGGTTTAAAGTCTAAAGCTCTGTAATTTTTGAACTCGTTTAAAATTTGGTTCAATATTTCTACACATCTTTGTGTTACTTTCAAACAATATGATGTAAAGCGATAATCATAAAAAATCATAATCCAAACCTCTGATAGAACGATTTTCTGATGGAATATGTGCACTTGGTCCACTCTGACTGAACTAAAGACCACCGTTCAGTGAGTTGGTTCACTCTGATTGAACAATTTCTAGGAAAATAACAATCATTCAATGCTTGCATGGTCAAGCTGGGTGCATATCTCTAAGAAAAACAGATTAACAAGACCCTTCGACACCAGTACCGTAAATTCTTTAATGTGATTATAAAACGAAGCCAAACTTTGAATTTTCAACAGCACAAGACTGGAGAATCTGACAACAGTTCGCGTTGAAAATCAATCAAATTGCTTGCTTGCTGGTTGTGACCAATGGGATAAATTTTCAACACGGAGCGCTGTTTGGTTCTCAAGTCTTGTGCTCTTGAAAATTTAAGGTGTGGCTTCGTTCTATAATCACCTTAAGAATCCATATCGTCAATACTGAAATCAGTGGCATTACGATAGCTTGAAAATTAAGGATTTGCAGGGTCAGAGTATTGATGGCCAGAAATATTCAAAAATGTGTTTAGTCAGAGTGGACCAAGTGAAAATCTTGAGTACCGACCAAAATATACTGGTCCAATAAGCGGGTTCTAGCACATTCCATACATACACCATAGAACTACCATAGACTTCTATCGGACTCTGAAATTGACTCAAAAAATGCAATAATCAATCAGTTTATTGCTTTTCAACACATGGTCCACTCTGTCTGCACAGAAATTGTTGCATTTTCTGACCACCCATCGAAATATGATAAATGGTTAAAAATCAAAACCAAATTCATCGAATTAAATAATATTTATAAATTTCTTTTTTTTTTTTTTTGATAAGTAGAAGAATCATTCGAAGTCGAGAAATCTGCCAAATTTCAAGAAATGTTTTTCATTTCCTCGCATTCCTCAGCGCGCTGATCATTTTCGCTGATATGGTAATAAGCACTTGGTCCACTCTGACTGCACACTTTTATCGAGTTTTATTGATAATCCAAAGTAAATTTGTTACATATCTCGCGCAGTTTACAGCATTCTTATAGTCTGATCGAAGTGAAACGGAGGTAAGGTAATTTCGCATCTAATGAGAGAATAATCCAATTTTCCCAAGTTTTGTACTTGGTCCCCTCTGACCTAACGCCGACCAAATGTAAAAAACAACACAACCGATTACAAAGAATATTTGATCGTTTAGTAATTCGTTGATTGCGACCAATCGATCGAAGTTTCATTTCAGACCACTGTTTGACGAAGCACGGTTCAAAGAGTCTCATACCCATGGTGTCGTAATCTCGATCATAATCAAACTCTCTTGTACCTCGGTTATTTTTAACAATATTATGACTATTTCCGTGAGTATTGAACATGTGCTCAACCCATTCAAATAAGTTAATAATAGCTTAAAGATGGACTATTTTGCCACAGAAATTCATTCAGTAGTTCAAACTAAAAACCCAATTCAGAAAACTTGCTTATCATAAGAATTCTACAGAACTATAAAAATATTGACGAAAAACCAAAAATAGTTCCATATACATGCCTAATTGTTACAATCAAAAAGCTTGCTCAATCAAATAAAACCAATCTGTTTTAGATTAGAAACATGAATTTTCAATAATTAAAATAATGAAAGATTTACCCACATTAATCTTAATTCACGATCTTCGTAGGAATTATAACATGCCTTATATTGAGACTAAATTGTTGCATTGCATTCGGTAAAAATAAAAGTGATACATTCTTCTATGAGATTAAAAATAGATATTTGCCTCTCTGTTAATATTGCCGAATATTGTTTGAGAACTTTGCTCCAGATTTAATCAGAATCCTGCCTTGAATTCTTGAATTTTGTTTGTTTCTAAGTTTCTTCTCTAAAAATCCTGCCCAGTTTCACAACATCTGGGACTTCACTCCTGTCCCAGATTTTGTAAGAATCTTTCGCAGAATTATGTGAAGATTGTCCTTGGGATTTCGTCAGAGTGAGTCTTGGTGGGTACTCACTTTAAAATTCTGTTCTAGAATATCAGAATTCTGTAATAAATTCAATAAAGAATGTATAAGGGACGATTCAAATATGACATCCATCGTTTTTAGGGATTTCTAGAACACCCCCCCTCTCCCCTCTGTCACGCTTTTTCTAATACCTTATATAAGTACTGTCACACTTGCGTAGACTCCCCCCCTCCCCCAGATGCTGGAAGTTATATTTGAATGATCCCTAAGAACTTTTAATAGGGTCAAACCCCGGATTATGTGACAATCTGGCTCATCATTTTTGAAATTCCTGCACAAGTTTTGTGTTAAATTCATGTGAGAATCCTGTATAAAATTGTATACCAAGGGGTAAAAAATTCATGCCCAGGTGTCCTTAAAAATCTGTTTCAGTATACATTGAGATTGTGTTTCGCCTTTAACATTTTGTCAACACCATTTGTTATTTTTTTGTAAATTTGATAGTGAAAAAAGTTATTGGAGGTATTTTTGTAAGTCTCGTAAGTCTTTTTTTATATCAAAATTTTTATTTTAATTAAACGTTCGAAGGATTAAAAACTAATGCTAAACTTGGAGGATTAAAAAATATTTAAAATTAAGATGTCACAACATCAAATTTCTAATGCACCAATGGCCAGATATGAGGAAGATCTTTAAGCTCTAGGCGGCCTTTAAGCTCTAGGGTGGCCCACCCAAAATCAAGCTGCGGGCCGTAAGTTGAGCATAAAGTGTTGAATTATAGCGTCGATTTAGGCATATAAAAATCTAGATTTCAAACGGAGTGGGGATGAAAAACAGGTGCTCCGCGCAACAATTTTATTTCAAAAAGTGCTCCGCAAGCCGAGAAGGCTGAAAACCCCTGCGCTAGACTGAGCGCGTTAACCAACTACCCACAGAACGATTCTGCAGCGCAATCGGCCAACCTGAAACCAAAGTCCGTCACGACCCCATATTCTCCCTCACAACCCTACACTGAAATAAATTGAACAGGTTATTCTATCAGAAATTTCATATAAGCTATAGTTTCTGCGCTACACGTACATTTCAAAAACACTCCTATACTCATCACTCGTTAAGCTATTAGAATACAACAAGGGTCAAATAAACATTGAAGATGCTGGGTTCATATATGTATCATATGCTGCAAGCATTTACCTGGTATATGCTTCGCTTTTAAATTTTCCAAACAGACTGCCTCGTTAAATGTTATATGCTGGTATGCGCTGTAAAAAATATGATCGAAATGTCAGTAGGAAAAATGGAGCGTTTGTACGTGAAGTTGTGTTATACATTCTTGACTTCTTTTAAAAGGTGATTAAATCATTAAAATGCTAAAACACAAGGAATTTTGAGACAATTAGGGGGAGATCCCCCAGTACCGGACAGCACTCAATACCGGACAAAGTCGAAACATTGAGAAATCCTGGTCCAATCAAGATGGTGTATTAGTAGTAAAGGAAGCTATTATGGAGACTAATGTTTGCGTAGAATAACACATCCTTGAAATATGCATGCCTTTTTAACAAAGTACAAAAGATTGAAAATTTCAAAAAAATTGACGTATTGCCTTAATTTTGATCCTATTTAGTAATTATTTTGAATATGAAAAAATACTCTCGATCACGCAAGCATATTCGAACATAATCCTAATTTGATAGTATGAATGAATTTTGTACCATAATTGGACTAAATATGGACAAATTACAATTTTGTTTAAGCACCTACTGTCCCCCAGTTTCGGACAGCCTGATTTGTTATATGACATCTTTGTAATTATTGCACGAGTGTCTCAAAATACATTCATTTTTCATGGATTCCGTCGATCATGGTATCAAACATGCAATAAAATTAAGAAAAATGAACATTCAGAACAACATCGTAAAATGTGCTATTTTTCATCATATAAGAAAGAGGTATTTGATGGACATCTTGCAAACTATGAAATACTCAAATTGTTCTTGTAAACAGTGGCGCGGGAAGTGGGTAGGACAGGTAGGACATGTACTACGCACGAAAACACCTGGGTAGGACAGTCAAAGGATTGTCCTACCCACGATTCGACAGCAGAAAGGTTGAAAAATAAATTAAACAATTTATCATTTGTTCAATATACATTAAAACTCGATCAACGTCGTAAGACACGATAAGGTATTTGATGGAGTTTCTGCGTGATGAAACATTTGTCAAGCATCTTCAGTTTTTCCTGAAAACTTTTGCGATTAGGGTCACTTCTTTGCAAAGAAAAACAAACTACACAAATTGGCACAATGTTTGGTGTTTATCCATTTGTTATCTACAAATAGATGAGGAAATAAGAACAACCTCTTTGGTAAGTTTGGCCTATTTTTGTCAAATTTGTTTAATAAAGATATAAAAATAAAGGATATTCATTTTTTTTTTCATTCATTTACAAAAGTTGATCCAATGAGTAATCCCAAAGGCAGGACTGATATTAAGTTTCTTTTAAGAGATTTGGTCTCTAATGCTCTAAGAGTCTCTAAGAAATCTCTATTTTCAATAGAAGGTCTCTGAACTATCTATTTTAACCAAAATGATGTCTAAAGTTTTTTTTTTCTTTATTCTGCTTGCAATGAATCCTGATGCGAAATCGTACAAGCTCCAAGTAACCTTCGGAGACTATAACGTGTTCAACAGGCTCTTCAAGAATTTCGTCTCAGATTCCCCGAAGAAAAGCTTTAGGAATTATCATATTGATTCAGTATACTTTCAGGGTCTCCTACAGGGATCAGGGATCAGAAATACTTCTAGCAATTACTCAACCGATTCTCCCGAATTTTTTTCCAATGATTTTCCAAAGGATGCTTAGAAAAAATCCTTTAAATGTTGATCCAGGAAGTACATGAGAACTCCAAAACTACTACCTACAGTAATTTCCTCAAGTATTACTTTGATTACCAAAACTATCCTAGAATTTCTTAAGGATTTTGTTTCACTAATCCTTTAACCGAATCCTCCAGTTGTTACTCTAGGAGATCTTCCAAAGATTCGTACAAAATTTCTTTTTAGGAAATTTATAATGGTTTAGTGCAGAGTGTTTGAAAACAATAGCTCAAAAGATTTTTTTATTTTTAAGAAACCCTGCAAAAGTTTCTTCATGTGGATTTCTTCAAGAATTCATTCACGTTTTCTCTCAGAAATCAAAAATTCCTTGAGGGATTCTTCAAACAACTAGTTTTACCAAGCATTTATTGAATAGTTTGTCAAAAAAATCCATGCAATCTTCAAATTTAATCTAAGTTTTTTTTTTAATTTCCTTCAAATATTGCTTAAGAAATTTCTATAGAGCTGTTTTTCAAGAAATTTCTTAAGAAAATCTTAAGAAATACTACTGCGAGATTCAAGCGATTTTTAATCAGAGAGTCATTGCAGAGAACCTTGTTCATTAATGGTGACTTTTTGTAAGAGGTTTATCTAGGATTTCTTTAAAAATTCCTCACGTGTTTATTTTTCAGAATATTTTCTGGTTATTTCCCAGGAGACATTCCTGGAAGAAAAAAAAACTTTCAAGATTTATGCTTAGTTTCCTGTTACTTTCAAGAAAAGCAAAGAAATCTCATTACTGAATGGATCAAGTAATTTCCTACAGGGAGGCCCATTTGATATGACATTTCTTCTAAACTGCGTGCTGCGATCAAAAAAATGAGATCTTCTTTAAAATTTCTGGAAGCATTTTTTTCATGCATCTTGAGAAAATCTCAAAGGATTCTTTTTTTGTACAAATCTTAGATGTAATCTCTGGAGCAATTGCCGAAAGTAAATTTGAAAAAATCTCTAGTTGAAATCTTGCATAAATCCTAAAAATCAAATTTTACGGGAAATCCTTTGGAATCTCTGGTGAAGTTATTGATTGAATTAAAGAAAACGTTTGGCCGGGAATATTGGAGGATGTGCCAGAAAAATCGATGGATGAATCACTGGATAAATCGTGGGTGTATGAACTTCTTGAAAAATTCCTCAAAGATTATTACTGAAATAATCTTTTGAGATCTTCCATTTCTGTAGTTCTCCTTGGGAAAATTCATGTTGAATTCTTGAGGTATCCTGAAAAAAATTCTTAGAGAAATCTCCTATGAAAATTCGTAGAGAAATTCCATGGAAAACAATAAGAAAAATAAAAAAAATCGATGAAATTCCTAGAGAAAATCATTATAAAACAAATTCAGTAATACTTGTCGTAATGTCAAGAGGAATTTTCAAAAAAAAAAAATCTTGGATCTTAGAAAAATGCCTGCTCTGATTCTATGACGAATCAACGTCTTAAATCTTAGCTCTTTCTAGGTTTTGTTTTCCTGGTTCCTTCAATTTCCTATTTTTAAGGCACTCAGTCGCTACCAGCTTTGTTAAGGCGAAAAGCATTTTAAGTCTTGTGGTAACGACTCGCATGAAAATGAGGGGGTTAGAAGCAATAAGGGGGGTCAGGGACAAATACCTTGTTTTAAGAAAATCTATTTAAAAGTTTTTTCCGCAATTTTTCATTCTATACAAGTAGTATGGGAATCAGTCTTCTAAGAATCATGATGTTTCTTTTTCTCCTGAGCGAAAATATCGTTAGAACGAATCGTTCAGAATCAAAATTTCACTAAACACTTTGCGTTTGAGCCTCGAAAATATATATACTTAAAATTTCCAGTCCAGGGCCAAAATTTTTCTTTGCTACACTGTGCACAAAATATTTGTCAATGTTTGTCCTACCCATGGTTTCGAACGTGGACGCGCCTCTGCTTGTAAATGTTGCAAATGCATTGAATTTCCAATTATATACTATTCCTAAAGTAAACACATTCAATGATGTTCAAATTTACAGAATTCGAGGCATTTCCAGATTGTGTCCGGTATTGGGTGCCACCTTTCAAGATCGATCAATTTGGTACTAAAATACATCATCAAAATGCAATGTCATAATTCATACTTATATTTTCAAATATATTTTTGTACACTATAAAAATGATAATATTTATCATAAATGGGTAACACGAGCACATAAAACCAATATTTTTCGAATTATGAATTTAGTGGCTTAAGTGTCCGGTACTGGGGGATCTCCCCCTAATATTTAGAAATCTATTTTCTAGATTCGTACCTTTTTCTAAACTGGTACAAACGACATAGAACATCAAATCCAGCAGAAGTATTTACAAAGGTAAATATTTTATCAGTAATATAGACGGAATTATAAGAAATACATTTTATTCCTCCACGATAGATTCGAGATTTTTCTTCCGGTCGGCAAAGCCAATTGAACATCACACTAGTTTCCTTGGAAGAGATTTACCATATCAGCGAAAGTGTCTCCCATGTCAAGCTATGGTAAAACATCTTCTTCTCCTTGGCATTGCGTCCTCACTAGGACAGAACCTGCTTCTCAGCTTAGTGTTCTAATGAGTACATTCATAGTTAATAACTGAGAGTATATCGTGTGGCAGGAACGATGATACTCTATGCCCCAGGGACGTCAAGGAAATTTCCATTACGAAGAGATCCTGGACTGACCGGGAATCGCATTGCTTTGCTTTGTAGCCGCGGACTCTAACCACTCGGCTAAGGAAGGCCCCATGGCAAAACATGCTTTTTATTATATAATTATATATGTATATAAAATTGGTGTGAATATTGGAATAAAAATAATAAAACTTGAATATGTAGTAAAAACACCTTGTTATTAATATTTGAAACATACATTCGAATTATTTTTTACATTAATAAAACAAATTGCATTTGCATATAATCAATCCGCCGGGCTTTATTTGAATATATTGCGGTTTCACACCTTTCTTCTGCAGATATTAAATGATTGGCATATAATACTATCATGCTCCTTCCAGCACCTCATCATATGCGTTGCATATAACTTGAAGTTACCTCTTCCGCCCTCAAGTTAATACTATATGAAAATCCAATAGTGCAAAAATATATGCGTAACATATAGTGTTTACTATAAGAGTTAGCTCAGTGTACACCTCCTGAGAACTTGTGAAAAAATGGTGGAAAAATATCGAGACACAAAAAAGTTGTCAAGGAAATGCTTCCGAAATCAGGAATTCTTCTAGTAATTTTTCTGAGATTTTTTTAGGGACTCCCTTCAGAAATTTCCTTAAAAATTCACTACCAAATCTCACAGGAATTCGTCTAAAAAATCTTCCAGCTAGATTTCAAGGAACCCTCAAATGCATTTTCCAAAATTAGCTCCAGGAAACCAAACGCTACTGCCTCCTATCGTTTCCACAGAGATAACTCTGCAAAATTTCCAAAGGAACATCACAGGGATTCTTCCACAGATTTTGTCATTTATTCTTACACCGATTTCTCCAGTTGTTACTAGGTTAGCAGATCTTTTAAAGATTCCTTTAGGAGTTTTTCCAAGAAAATATTCGAAGGTGTATGCCAAAATTTTTGAAGAAATTCATTTAAGTATTTTTCCAAGAAACCTTAAACAAATATTTCCAGTTTCAACGCCTTTTTCCGGAAATTGCTTTGAAAATTCCTTCAGGAAACTTTTTAGAAAATCTATAAAAAGCTCTTTTAGAAATTCTTCAATAAATTCAATAAATAAAAGGTTCCTCTAGCCATTTTTCCAGCTTATCACCCAGGGATTGCTCATGTAGTTCTTTCGAACATTTCTCGCATAACTTGATCTCGCCCTAAAAGCCATTGGTAACCAAGGTGTAGCGAATAGATTTACACGTTCTTCAACAATGCTACGAAAAAGCTAAGATCATCCTCTATCTCCCAGTGGTGCGGATCTTTTCAAAATTTAATTAAATTTTTCACATCAGCAATTATTTAGGGCTTCGAACATTCCTACAAAAGTTTCTTCAGGGATTCCGTCCAACGTTTTACGTGAATTCGTTAAGAAAATTCTACTGGATTCGATTAATGATATTGTCAGAGTCGTCAGGAATTCGCACAGAAAAATTGCTTAAGGACATCTTCCAGAAATACCTGCAGATTTTTTCAAGATTTTTTCCTAAGAAATTTCCTTAACGGTTTTCAGGAGATATCTCTGGATAAAAATCTGGTTGAATTCTTTAAGGACTTCCTTGAGAAATTTCTCTGAAGGTATTCTCAGTGAAAATCCTGGATGAATTCTTTAAGAAATCCAAAAGGACTTTAAGATGTACTACATATTCGAACATTTTGAACGAAATTCTACGGACCTAGATAGCAAAATCGTTGAATGAATTCTTGGAGGACTTAAGGATTACTTACTTGAGAAATTTGTAAGAAAGTGTTTGAAGCAATTCCTGGTGGAATCTCAGCAGTAACTTAGAAAAAATCGAATTAAATCCCTGAAAATAAACTTTGGGCGAATACCTGAATTAGTATCTGATGAAATTTCTGTAAAAACATGGAACATTCGTGCAATAATACGAGTAGTCACAATGTCACGAGTAATAGTTGCCGTAATTCCCTTCAATATCGAGTCATGGAGCCTATGTTTATTGTCATGATGGAGGACGAAGCAGAAAGATAGATTTTTTTTTTGACAATTGCACAATGAAGCCTTCCAGAGATTATATCTAAACTTCGAACGGAAGTTCTACCGGCAGTTCCTCCAAGAGATCTTTTAAGAAATCGTTCTCGTATTTTTTTCAGACATTTTTCCAGAGATTCTTTCAAGAGCCCCCTACAGGTTTCCCAAAAAGTTGCCCTACGCTGATTGAAACGCAGAATGTTTTTTTTTTGTCTTTAGAATTGCTTCAGAGTTGAATTCGAGGGATCTCACTGAAATTCCTCCACGACTAAAATTGGGAAATTCTCCACAATTTCATACCAAAGTAACGATTATAAATATTCATTCAGGGATACCTAAGAGACTCATCTAGATGTACCTATTAGAACTTTTGAGGTTGCTGGAGTTGTTTATTTGTAGGTATTTTTTTTATGAACTTATGTTCTTAGATGTTCTGCAGTAATCCGTTCAAACTCACAAGGGACTCTCTAGGTATCGACTTTAGAAAAATAAAATGGACGACTTTATAATCAAGGTTAGGTTTATGATTTTTTCAATTATTCCGCTAGGAGTTCTCTCTAAAGATTCCATCAAAACAATTTCCTGAAGGTCCTCCTGATTTTTCTTCATTGACTGTCTCAGACATTTGACTTGTATTTGAAACTCGTATAGATACCGGTACAAAGATTCCAAGAGAACTACCTCCAAAAAATCATCCAGGAGTTTTTTAAAGTTTTTCAAAGAATTTCGTTACCTTTCGATACCTCATCAAAATTCCAAAGAAAGCCAACAGGAGTTCTCCACAGATTTGTCTAAAATTGTCTTTCCTCGGGTGATTCCTATTATGATTTATGTAAGGCTTCAATAAAGTTATCTCAATAAAGTGTCCTGTACTAAAACAATTACTCCACTCATTCTTCCGCTCATTAGTACACACATGTCTTCAGGGATTCGATGTTTTTGAGGATATTATTCAGAAAATCCTGCAGGATATTATCCCGCCATTCGATTTATCATTTTTTTTTACAATCATCTCAATATTTCTTTCAATTATCTTGTTGGCAAATTTTCTAGGAAATCCTCCACGACTTTATCTAAAGTCTAGACGTTCTTTCAGAAATTCTTGTAGGAGTTTGTCAAGCATTGTCTTTACACCCACAGTTTTTTTTTTTAACTTTCTCCATTAGAATTCGAAAAATTTCCTGGATATTTTTTCGGTGACATCCCTAGAATGATGCTTGAAAAAATGTTGAAGACTTCCTTGGGAAATTTCTCCAAGGATTTTTGGAGAAATTACTGAAAAAAAACACCTTAATAGAGTGATCTCTGGAGTGATTCGTGAGAGTATCCTTGTATAAATTCCTAGTTGAAATCTAAAAGAAATCCTAAATGACAATGTTGTAGGAGATACTAAAACATCTCTGGAGAAGTTACTGGTTGAACTCTTGGAGATTTTTTAAACGGCAATTCCGGAGGAAGTTCTAGGGACATCGATGGAATAATCACTAGATAAATTCAAGAGGACTTATGTAATCTAAGTACCGTCGATGGGGGTGACAATGGGTCTAGGGGGTGAGATTGGGTCAAAACGGAAAAATATGTTTTGTGAAATATTTCAGCTAATAACGCTGATATTACTAAAATAAATAATACATATGTTAGGGAACATATTATTACACATAATTCATAACAATAAACATTTTTAGAAAAAGTAGTTTTTGTGTACTATATCAATAAACTTGCATGTTGAAACTAGATAAAATTTACAACATTAAATTTCTCCTGTACAAAGTATCACGCAAGTACTCTAGCCTCTATCGTTGTATTAGTAGAATGTTGAAAGTCTTTTCATTACACATCACAGGTATTTTCCGGAATCTGTTTAATTTTCCCACAAAAAAATCATTTTTTTCGGTACGATGTCTAAAACATTGAAAATGGGGGTGAGATTGGGTCAAGCAAGAACGATAGTAAATGAAATTCCGAGTCCACTTTTTTGACATTTAACGGTGCCGGGTGCTCTCTTTATTCATTAAGATGTGTTTATTCTTTCTAAATACAGCATCTCTGAAATATCAAACAAGTCTACTTGAGTATTCCTTGCATTGAATAACAATACAACGCATTTTGACAACTTCTCAAACCAGCAACTGTGTTTCGTGCGCAGCAACATCGTAAATTTTTATCAAAAGGGTATTTTTTTCTAAATTTGATTATTTATCAGTGTTTTCATATTATAGAAACATCTCACGGAAGTACAAATGCGTTGAATTGCTGAAATACTGGGATTATGACGTCAACTTCTGCCTGAAATTTATTGATCGTGGAATGTCGCACCGAAATTTAACTATTTGCGAAGGTTTAAAATAATCACTGTTTCAGTACACCTTTGGGGAAACTGGATGGGCTTTATGGCAATGGGGATGAGACTTTGAAGACAGTTTGAGGGAAAACCCAAGAAAATTTATGTAAACTTAACGATAAATGTTGGGTTTACATATTTTTTCTCATAGCTCTCTTCAATTTTCAGTATAATCTTTCTTTTAAGTGGGTTTATCATACTTGTGAAACGTCTTAGATATCTTTTTGTCTTGTTTGCATCGTTTTTTGTCAATATTTTTCAGTTGTGAATGGTTTTGAAATCATATTCTCAAAAACAAGTTATTTCAATTACAGTGACCCAATGTCACCCCCTCTATGGGGTGAGATTGGGTCATTTTTCATTCACTTGTGGTGCCGCTGTGAATAAATATTTGTCTCTAATTGTTTGAACAGTTGTTAATGTACCATCAAAGTACATACACACCAAATTTGAAGTTTATTGGAGTTAAATTGCGATAGTTATTCAAAAAATAAATCGCACATATCCCTTTTTGACCCATTGTCACCCCCAACGACGGTAGCTAAACAATCAAGATATCCCTGGCTACGCCCCCGACCCTAGTAACTAAGAGTTTGTTATTTTTCATAACTTGCTAATAAACCTCCGTTCAAGTCAGACGCTTCCGCTTATTCTATTCCTTTGAAACCGTACCCCATTCTAAGAGGTTATGGGCTCGTCCGGCAAGGATTCGGTGCACGGTACCCCTCAATACCAAGGAGGTCCTGGATTCCATAACTGGAGTTTTCGTGTACGTGCGTACCTGGACGCTATGGGAGTGGAACATACCCTGACGAAGGATGCCCCGAAAGAAGCTGCTGAAAAAGCGAAGTTCGACGAGGCGGACAAGAAGGCAAAGTCGTGGTTGATCGGGTTCCTGGGAGATGAGTGCCTGGAGACGGTACGCGAAGCAAAAACGGCTAAGCATATGTGGCAAGCATTGCAAAAGAGCCATGCCATGAAATCGTTAGCGACGCAGAATCTGGTCCGGAAGCAACTCATGCGCTTGAAGCTACAGGAAGGCGAAACCATGCGGAACCATTTGGTGCGGTTCGACGATCTGATCCGGCAAATACGAGTATCAGGCGCGGAACTGAAGGAACCGGATATGGTGTTAACGTTGTTCGGTACGCTCCCGGAAAGGTATGACCCGTTGATAACTGCTCTGGAGAACCTCGGTGACAATAACTTGACGTTGGACGTAGTGAATCAACGGCTTCTGGGTGAAGAAGTCAAGCAGCTCGAATGGCAACAGGACAGCACGATCGAGAAATCTACCGCATTTGCAGGTGAGAAGAATAAGGATCGACCGAAGAAATTCATCGGAAAGTGCCATAAGTGCGGCAAGAAAGGGCACATGAAGAAGGACTGCCGGCAGAAGAACCCCAGTGAAGCGAGCTCGGCTACTGGATCTGGAAGCAAGGCGGTAAGTTTTATGGCTGGTCGCACAGGTGAAGCCCGAAATAGTGACGGACGATTAAGCTTTAAGCTAGACAGCGGATCAAGCGATCATCTAGTGAACGATGCTGCCGTGTTCTTGTCGTTGAGCAAGCTATCAAGTCCCATCATCATCAACGTCGCGAAGGACGGTGAAACTTTGGAAGCTCGAAAGAAAGGAACCATCGAAGGTATGAGCAACAAGGGTGTTCAGATGACGATCAACGAAGTCCTGTTTGTGCCGGAGCTAAGAGACAACTTGATGTCTGTCAAGAAATTGGCCAAGGCTGGAATCTCGGTGCTGTTTTGCGGTAAGCAAGCTACCTTGCAGAAAAACAACACAGTTATTGCTACAGCGTACTTGAAAGGAAGTTTGTTGGATGTCAAGCTTCAAGCGTCTTCTGCGAATGTATGTCAAGCTGAGGTGAGTGAGTTGTGGCATCGTCGGCTGGGTCACCTGAACCAACAAGCAATCTCGAAGCTGGTCCAGCACAATATGGTTGAAGGTATCAGAACGAAGCCACAGAAGATCGGATTTTGCGAACCATGTGTGCAGGGCAAGCAGTGCCGTGAGCCCTTCGACGGAACTCGTCAACGTGCAACTCGGGTTCTGGAGAGAATCCACTCGGACGTATGTGGACCTATCGACCCCCCGGCGTGGGATGGCTCACGCTATTTCGTGTCTTTCATCGTTGACTACAGCCATTTTTCGGTGATTTATCTGATGAAGAAAAAGAGTCAAGTTTTCGAGCGGTTCCGAGAATATGAAGCAATGGTGACTGCGGCTTTTGACAAGAAAATTTCGAAGCTGACGGTGGGTCAAGGACTCCGTGCCAATGGATCCAATGAGCAGAAGAAATGGTACAAGAGCAAAGGAATTCAAATCGAGGCGACGGTTGCATATTACCCGCAACAAAATGGGGTGGCCGAGCGGTTCAATCGAACGCTCATCGAAAAGGTACGTGCTATGCTTCTAGATTCCAGATTACCGAAAAAGATGTGGTGTGAAGCTGCCTTGACTGGTGTGTACCTAATGAACCGGAGTCCGACGGCAGCCCTGTCGGTCCAGAAGACCCCCGCGGAACTGTGGCTAGGAGTGAAACCCATTCTGGAGAAGCTTCGAATTTTCGGATGCAGAGCCTTCGCTTGGATACCTGTTCAGCAAAGAAAGAAGCTGGACGCAAAAAGTTTTGAAGCGGTGATGGTCGGCTACGCGCCGAATGGCTATCGGCTCTGGAATCGAACTCAGAGTTTGAAGAACCAGACCAGCAAGATCTGCTAGACCAGCTTGATGATTCCGATAATGAGATGGACGAGGCAACAGCATCGGCGCTCCCATTGCAACCAGAACACCACGAGTCCGAAGGACAAGCGATGGTGAGGTGCAGCGATCGGGAGCGCACACTTCCGATGTCCGAAATGTCCGACTGTGGGGAGTTCCGACACTTCTTAGGCATACAATCGCGACGATGGGCAGCTGAAGCTTTCTCAAGATGCCAGCATCGAAAAGCTGGTAACCCGTTTTGGAATGGCTGAGTGCAATCCTGCTCGTACACCGATGGAAAAAGGCCTGGTGCTCGATCGAAATGGACCGGACGCAAACCAACCATATCGTGAGTTGCTGGGATAACTGATGTACGTGATGCTCAGCGTTCGACCGGACATTTGTTATCCTGTTGGCTACCTGGGGCGTTTCCAGCAACAGCCGACCGTCGAGCATTGGCAAGCCCTGAAATGATTTGTCCGTTACTTGCAAGGAACAAAGAAGCTGATGTTGCAGTTCAAGCGTAAACCAACTAGTAGTCCATTGGTTGGATACGTTGACGCCGACTGGGCGTCAGATACTGAAGACCGGAAATCGGTAAGCGGTTGCCTGTTTCATGTATTGCGATCCACGGTGACCTGGTGCAGTAAGAGTCAAGGCAGGTCCGTCCCACTCGGGCTCAGATTGGGTACCACTTCTAGTACTGCATTTGGTCCCTCGGTAGTGCTAAAGGTACCCAAGTTTGACAGATCGCAGTACACTTTTCACGGCATTCTAGATTACCTTATGAGCCATAAAATTTTGGGCAACTGCAGGGTCTTTGGTCAAGGGCGGAGTACATCGCGCTTAGTGCAGCGGTTGCCGAATCCTTATGGCCGTTAAATTCTAATCCCAAAAAATATTTGGTTTATGCAATCTTGCTAGCCATTCTTATAATACGATCACTTTTATTTTGATAAAAAATAGATTTGTAATCGTTAGTATGAATTTCGGCATTATTCCGAAGATTTCTTAAATATATACTAACTATGTACGTGATTTTTTACGGAATTCCTTATCTCCAAGAATTTCATTGAGGATACTTTCAAGATTTCAACCTCGATGTTTTCTAAGAATAACCCCAGAAATTACTGAAAGAAATTCTTGAAACACATCGGACGGAATCCCCGAAATAATGTGTGTAGGAATAATCGGATGAATTGCAAACAACTAAGCTGGAATTAAATTTGGAATCTTTTTTGAGAAATTACTCAAGAAGAACTGTAAAAGAAATCCGTGGAGAACTATTGGGAAAATTCCACGACAACCTCTGGTCTAATTTATTTAGGAACTCCAGGATGAGTTTCGAAAGGATTTTCTGAACCAATTTTTTGGAGCAACCGTGGACAAATTCTTGAAACAATTCTCGTAAAATGACTGGAATGATGACTGCTAATTTCCGCAGGAATTCTTGTAGTTTCCGGGAAAAATTCCCAAGCGTTTTATTTTTAAAAAACTGAAGAATAATCCTCCAAGGATTTTCTTTGATGAATATATAAGAATGTTTGGAAGATCTGTTAGAGTAGTAACTACTAGAGATATCGATGGAAGATTTAGTGGAAATTCTGGTATGATTTCTAAAAAAAATCATAGTAAATTGCTACAGGTAGTTGCGATGAATTACCTAGAGCAAATTCTGGAGAATTTTCTCTCTCTCTGCATCACTTGAAATAATTAGGAGGATTTTCATGACGAATTTATGGGCGAACTGATGGGGAGGAATATCTGGAGGAATCATTTCTGAAGCCTTTCTTCGAGGAATTCAATAAAAAGCTGCTCAAAAACCTATAAAATAGTCGCGTCAGAGTATCGGAGCCTTTTTCTAGAAGTTTGCACCAGGATTGTTTGCAAAGAGAAAGGGGAAAAAGTGACTTTTAGTACCATTTTGGTAAAAAATAGAATTTAGATACCTTCTATTGGAACTAGAGACGTTTCAGGAAACTTGTATTAGGTTCTAAAATAGAGACCTGCTACTAGCCTCGAAATTATGCTACAATGATTAACGCAGATTCGGATTATGTGGAATTGCAGATCTTTATGATCAATCTGAAAAAAAGTACTGAAGATTAGTCAACCCAAGTACCTCGAAACCCTGCTACGATGCTTCTTGTAAGAACGAGGATACCATCCAACATTCTTGTAGTCGGTATTAGTATTTGTAGTTGGAACCTTATAAATGCATTGTTGGTTTTTAGAAAATAAGATTTCCTCAAAATCCTGCCTGTTCAAAAGAATGGTGTATATGGCAAAGTTGTTTAGAACATCAAGTACTTTTCAGTAGTTTTCTTGTTTTCCCAATTGAAACAAAGCATGTTTTTCGACATATTCATCTCTTTAAATCGACATTACTTATTTTCCCTTACATCCGCTTTCCCGCCCTACCCAGACATCGGCCAACCGATCCTCGTGGTGCCGTACATCGTGCTCCAGGAGCTGGACCGGATTAAGCACCGAGAGCAGGGCAAACCTCTATCGACAGCCGCCAGCCAATCGATCCGCTTCCTTAACGAACACCTCAAGCGACGGGATCCCCGCGTCAAGGGCCAATCAACGGTCGAGGCCACCGTCCATCTGGTTCCGGTGGAAAACCCCGATGATCATATCATCAATTGTTGCTTCCAGGTGCGGCAGATCATTTCGGGTCGGGCTGGAACCGACCTGATGCTACTGTCTAATGACGTCAACCTGCGGAATAAGGCCCTGGTGAACGGGGTTCCGGCCTTTGGGTATGGGGAGCTGATGGCGGAAGCCGATCGGATCCGGTTCGCGGCTGATGATACGGCGCCGGAAGTCGGAAGTAGGTGACACGCGAAAACGTTTAACGTAACTTGACTGTGAATTTTTAGTGCGTAAGAATCGTAAGATCCAACTTAATTACTGATATATATTTTGGAATACATGTTTTTTGTTGAAAGTCGGAGTGAGACCATTTGCTTCGAAGAGAAAGAAGTCCGCTACTGTAAATCCAATTGATCGCTATGGTACCTTCGCCTGTGGATCGTCAGGCTGTTGTTGGCGGCGAATCTCCGGCCGCAAAACTCGCACCCGTGTGGCAGTTCGCCTGAATGCGTCGCCATGTGGTCCTTGATGTAGAGCCTGGAAAGACAGAAGAATTTGATGAACTACCGACTGTTTTCTCTTCAGACAAGGCTGGTAGCGCGTGAGTGGCTTAAAATAGGAACTTTAGAGACCGTGACCTCATGATCGAAAAAAGAGTCCAAGTAGGTACCAAAATGAGACCATGCAGAAACCAAGAAAACATGAATAATCCAAATAGGAACTAGGACATAGACGTTTCATGAGATTTTTTCAAGTTACTAGGGACATTACGACAAATATAACTGCTGTCTCTCATTACCGTATAAATCTTTCCATGATTTTACCAGGAATATCATCAGAAACATGAGTAACGCTTCATAATACCTAAATTTCCTTGACTTTCCTGGGCAAAGAGTATCATCGTACCTGCCGCCACACGATATACGAATGCGAAAATGGCAACTTTAGCAAAGAAAGCTCTCAGTTAATAACTGTGGAAGTGCTCATAAGAACACTAAGCTGAGAAGCAGGCTCTGTCCCAGTGAGGACGTAAAGTTTACCATTTCTATTAAACTTGTTGTCTTAAACAAATACTTCTTCCATTCTCTTTAAACAAAGAATTTAAAGATCTTTTAGAGATCTACATTAAACTAGCGACCAAGTTACTAAAAAAGAGACCAGTGCTACCAGTACCAGCCCTCTAGAAACGACACTAACTTGTAGTAATACTTCCCGCAAACGGTGCACAGCGCCTTCAGTGGATGGACCGGCTTATCGGAGTGTTGTGCCCACATGTGCTTTTTCATGTTTTTGTTCTTGATCATCCGGTGGCACACGTCGCATTGGATCTGTTTGTGCCGTTCCGCTGTGGACATGTGCTTCTGTTCATTTTTGCAATGTAGATGCATAGCCATATAGGAATGGAACGTGGCTTCGCAACCCTCAATCCGGCAGCTGTACGGCTTCAGGCCCAAATGCTCGTTTTTGTGGTGCTCTACGTGGTGCCTCATTACCAGTGAACCGCAAAATTCGCACATGCTGCGATTTGAAGGTTCCTTTTTCTCTGGACTTTCATCGGAACTTGCCTCGATCTCATCCTGCTGCGTGTCTTGATCCATCTGTTTCCCAAATTTCTCGCTCATTTCCGGGTCACTGTCGCTAATCTCATCCTTGTCGACGACCTTCGGAGCATCTCCCCCGTCCAGCAGCACCTCCTTCTGCATCCCACGGAATTCCTTCACATCGCCCCCGCCCATCCAGGAACACTTGAACAACCCATCCATCTCGGCCCGGTTCCGTTTGACCACCCGGTGACAAGCCTCTATCGCGGTCTTATTCTCCTCACTCATCCAACTTCCCGGATGCATCATCAGCAGCTTGAGGGCGTGCAGCGTATTCGCTTTCTTGCACGCCATCCGGAACTCGTAGATCATGTCCACCAGCAGCAGACAGTTGATGCAAACCGTCCGGACCTTGTCCTCGGCGGTTATCTTGACCGCCACGGCGTCCATAATCTTCCGGCGGAGATCCGACTTGGGGCTGGTCGTTTCGCGGACATCCTCCCGCGAGAGAACCCTCAGGCACAGTCGGCATTGGCGCGTGTCCGCCTTCCGGATGCAGATCTTCTTCCGGACCGGCTTGAGGTGGGGCTTTTTGGTTGGAGGCGCTGCGGAAGGGCCTGGCGTGGCCTCGAGCTCTTCAATCTTAATCTTTGATTCGGTGAGTGGGTGCTTTCCGGTCGGTGCCAAGTTGTGTAGATCTTCAACCTTTATTATCGGCTCTTCGTGTAGCGGGTCCGGTTCCGATTTGATGAACACTTGGAAGGCCATTGTGCGGTGTTATTCCGGAAAGCTGATGCTAGAAGGGAAGTCGAAGTTTGAATTTAAACTAGTGGACTAATGAACTGTTTCAAACTATCTAACATCTTCTTACCAGTTCAAAATCTCAGATTTTGAAGAATTCGAGCCAATTTGGAAAAAAAAAATTATCTAGAACTTCACTGTTTTACTAATGGTTGTTTCTAGCGTAACATTTGAAAAGGGCCTAACTGCAAAATGTAAACAAACTTGATTATTCATTATTCGTATCATTTTTTACGTAAATTACTCCTACAAACTCTTACGGGCATGCAAAATGCATTATTAATGGTAATTTTATTCAAATTTAAAAGGGCCTATCTGAAAATGATAAAACTAAGAGGGCCTAACTGGTCATAAAAGGGCCTAACTGAAAATTTCCATCAAAATCAGATTGGCCCTTCCGTGCATTTTTAATTTTCCTCCACATTTTTCAATATTTAGCCATTGTATAGTGTTTTTCTCATATAATGGAACCTAGTGAAATATTTGAAAAGGGTCTATCAGCATAACGTAAAAATTGAGAAATGCTCGATTGAAGATTCTGCAACATATTGATCGTTACTATTTTAAACTCATTGCTATATAATAGGTTTAAACTTTTGTTCGACACTCATAGTCTATTACTGGGCCACGTAACGTTTTAAATCTAACATAACATAAAAAAAAGTAAAAAATGTTGATTTCAAACATCATCGGCAGATAGGCCCTTTTACGAGTCTTCAAACCAGTTAGGCCCTTTCAATTAGGCCCTTTAATTGAACATGGTTTCAGTTAGGCCCCTCCAGTTAGGCCCTTTTATTTAACATAGTTCCAGTTAGGCCCTTTTAAAATTTGTTAATTTTATTGATTATTGAATAGATTTTCGAGGTTTTGGAACAAAATCAATCGATTATGTGAAAAAATCAACATTGAATATTGAAAATCCTTTATTGAAGATTCAGTACTATATTGATTATTCATAATTCAAACCCTTTCTCCTATTTACTAGTTTTATACTTGTGTTCGACACTCATAATAGTCTACTAGGTGGCCCATAACGTTTTAAATCTTAAATAACAGTACAATTCGTGAAAATGGTTGAATTCAAACATCATCGGCAGATAGGCCCTTTTACGAGTCTGCAAACCAGTTAGGCCCTTTCAGTTAGGCCCTTTAATTGAACATGGTTTCAGTTAGGCCCCTCCAGTTAGGCCCTTTTATTAAACTCAGTTCCAGTTAGGCCCTTTTAAAATTTGTTAATTTTATTGATTATCGAAGTGATTTTCAAAGTTTTAGAACAAAATCAATCGATTAGGTATCCCGGATAAAAACGTATCATTCAGTGAATGGAATAAACCATTAATGTACAATATAACGTATTGGATACAATACAGCGTATTGTAATTGAATGTCGAAGCAATATTATTCTTGTTTGGATATAAAATTCAAAAACAATATAATATATTGTAACAGAACATTGTATTGTTTTTAATTGGTTTTATACCTTACAAAATGGTCAAATTCCTATTTTCGCGTTAAACAACTGTTGTTTTTTTCTATGTAGCTTTGCTGAAAGAAATAAACAAAACAAGTTCAGAAAGCAAGAAATGTTGGGTGAAAAATATTCAAAAAGTAAAAATAAGTAGTTTTTTGGAAGTCACTTGACATTAGCTGTAACGATGAATGCAACCATCATACAGTTCGTTGAATTGTTTTTGTATTGTACAACAATACACGAATTGCTAATCAAGACAATACATGAACAATATATCGTATTGTATTTTCAAAATGTTTGTATGAGAAAATATCTATATTTGTATTGTTACGATACTTAACCACCCATACATTATATTGCAAAAATCTCATATACAATACAGTGAACTGTTTAAAACAATATATTGTACTGTAATTGTATTGTCATTTTACATATACTGTGTTGTATTTCCAATATATTGAATGGTACTGTTGCAATACTTTATATTGTTTTTGTATTGTATTTTTTATCCGGGATGTGAGATAATCAACATTGATTAATGAAAATTCTTTATTGAAGATTCAGTACTATATTGATTCCTATTTCAAGCCCATTCTCTTTTTTACTAGTTTTATCATAATCTTAATGCGAAGTTAGTTGAAAAACTGATTTTTTATCCTGAAAAATTTTGAATAATTTTTATTTATTGCCTCTAGTTGTGGATCGAGTTCCAAAAGTCGCGATTTTCACAAAAACAAATTCGTTTGTTTTTTAACAGCCCTGCAAGAATTCTTCTTATGCTTCTTCTTGGCATTACGTCCTCACTGGGACAGAGCCTGCTTCTAAGCTTTGTGTTCAATGAGTACTTCCACAGTTATAAACTGAGAGCTTTTTTTTGACAAATTGCCATTTTCGCATTCGTATATCGTGTGACAAGTACGAAGGTACTCTATATTCAGGAAAGCAAAGGAAATTTCCATTACGAAAAAACCTGGACCGACCGGGAATGGAACTCAGATACCTTCAGAATGGCTTTGCTTTGTAGCCGCGGACCTAAACTGCTCGGCTAAGGAAGGCCCTCAAGTATAAAACAAGTAAAAAAGTGAATGGGTTTGAAATAGATATAATCAATAAGGTACTGAACCTTCAACCGAGAATATCCAACATTTAGCTATTACATTGTTTTTCTCTCGCTTTATTTTATTTAAGAACTATGAAAATCACTTCAATAATCAATAAAATTAGCAAATTAAAAAAGGGCCTAACTGGTTTGAAAATTCGTAAAAGGGCCTATCTGCGGATGATGTTTGAATTGAACTATTTTTACAAGTTATTGTGCTATTTGAAATTCAAATCGTTGTGAGCCACGTAATAGACCATTATAAGTGTCGAACACAAGGGGTTATCCGAAAATGACGTCCATCAATTGGGGCCTCCTCCAATGGGGGGATGTACGAAAATGTGACAGTGCATGGATTGGGTATTGGAAAAAGCGTGACAGAGGGGGTAGAAGGGTTCTAGAAATCCCGAAAAACGATTTTTGGATCTTCCCCAAGTATGAAACTAGTAAAAAGCGAATGGGTTTGAAATACAGTTACCCCACGCAGTTGAATCACCCACAATTTATGAATCAGCTGATTTCAAAAGACAAAATTATTATTAAACTTGTCACAAAATATCACAGAATGTTTTTTACTGATAAGAAACTATGTGTAAAAATAATTCTGTGATGTTTTGTGACAATTTTGATAATAATTTTGTCTTTTGAAATCAGCTGATTCATAAATTGTGGGTGATTCAACTGCGTGGGGTCACTGTAGGAATAATCAATATGGTACTGAATCTTCAACCGAAAATTTCCAATATTTAGCTATTATATAGTGTTTTTTTACATAATCGCTAAATTTTGTTCAAGATTTATGCAAACCAATTCAAAAATCAATAAAATTAGCAAATTATAAAAGGGCCTAACTGAAACCATGTTCAATCAAAGAGCCTAACTGAAAGGGCCTAACTGGTTTGAAGATTCATAAAAGGGCCTATCTGCCGATGATGTTTGAATTCAACAATTTTTACGAGTTGTTGTGTTATTTGAGATTAGAAACATAATTGGCCACGCAACAGACTTTAATGGGTGTCGAACACAGGTATGAAACTAGTAAAAATGCGAATGGGTTTAAAATAGGAATTATAAATATGGTACAGAATCTTCAATTGAGAATTTCTCAATGTTTACGTATTGCAGATAGGCCCTTTTCAAATGTTACGCTAGGTTTGGCTGATTGAGTTTGTTTATGGTTTTCCATTCAAAAACAGAACCGATTGAGGACCGCTCGGCGCCTCTCGGCGCTGCAGTGTGACAGCAAAGCTAGTCTATCAAATTGCTGCTGGCATCATTACATTGATGCGTTCACTGTGGGAAGTACGAAAACTGGTGCGGCAAAATTGGGTTTTTGATTTTTCCAAAATTTGGTTTCCGTTTAACGAGAAACTTGCGACGATTGACGCGCCACCATAATTCAAATAACGGAGCGTTTAAGAACTAACTTGGAGGTGATGATTTCACAATTTGGAGGTTAAAATCACCTCCAAACACTAGCGATTTTGCGGTGGGATGTTGACGTTTTATCAAGAATACCTTAGTGTGATTAAATTACATGTCTCAGTCAGTAAATAGCGAACATAACGTATGTTAAGATGGTTGTAAAACGAAACCAAACCTCGAATTTTCAAGAGCACTAGTCTAGAGAACCAAACATCGCTCTGAGCTGGTAATTTAAACGACCGGTAGATTATCAAAAGTATGCAACCAGTCGATCAAATTTTCAATGCAAACGATTGTCAGGTTCCCTAGATCGATGGACTATTAAGTTTGGCTTCGTTTTATAATCGCCTTAATAAGGTTCGACAACCAGGTGCCCGGACTGCATCGTAGCAAGTGGTTTGAGTCGTTTCTATACCGGTATCAGCATCTAGACTACAATAACACTGCTTCGATACATTTCTCTTAATAGCCCTCTATTTGACTTACAGAACAGTTAAAAGGGGGAACATATTTCAATTTCTGCATTTCTACATCTTTTGCTTGTTTATTTACTATTTAATATATTTATTTTACAAAAAAAACAACAGCAAGCGTCAAAACGACGAAAGTAGCTCCGCTCCAATGTTTTTATTTTTTGTCACTTTCGCTTTTTTTATTCGAGCGTATGTATGCTGTCAGTTGATTTGATACATTTGTCAAATTGTAATCAAAAGGGCGTATCCAAAATAAATGACAAAGATGGTACAAAGGGATGTTTCGTCGTTTTGTTTAACCAATGTTAAACATTCAAATAAGCGATTGTTATTAAAATTGTCAAAGTAGCGTGGCAAACGCTGATTGTTCAAGAGTTTGCAGTGGTACAGTTTAGGTACATTTTCCGACTTACGTCCATTTGGAAAGTACTCGAGATATATCACACACGGAGAAAAACGAATATACTAGTTAGTGTACGATATATTACTTGTTCAATATTATGCCCTTTTATTCTTGAGGGTGCTTAAAAATTATTCCCCGAATTATTATATTTTATGCTTTACCATGCTTATTCACGATTAATTTTTTGCCCTGCATATGTAGTAAATCACGTTACTCTTGGGACTTATTCAAAATAAAATGGATTTTTTTTCAGTTCGGGTTCGTCATCTCATCGCGTTATTCAATCATTTCCGTAATTAAAACCCATTATAGAAAGTTTTTCTTTTCAATCAAAGTGTCGTATCATTCCGACTTTTTTGTCTGTGTCTCAAGAGAAAACCGTCGAAAAAACGAACAGAAATGTGTTGGTAGATCATCTTTCACCGCCACCGCCTTTTCGCAATTTTCCAGGCTATCGACATGATGGAGACACCACCCAAGTAACCACAAGCATTATAGCATTGCATTAATTTGGTCGAAAGTCAACATTTTTTTTGCATTAATAATGTTATTATGCATTTATTCAATAACTGCCAAGCAATGATGCATTTGATTAACATTGTAAATGCTTTGTAGCATTATTTTAGTATAGCATTATGCTAAGCGTTTAGAGTGAATATACAGTTATGCTGTCATACAAGATAACATAACCTCATTAAACGCACTCGAATATGTAATAAATAAATAAGACGATCGAGCACGTTCGCACTCGCTCATTACGTTTTGCGGAATATGGAAGAATAATGAAATGACTTTCTTTCATCTCGAACCCCCATTTCACGATCTAAGGATATGTATTGTATTCATTCAAAATTGTTGTATTTTATCTATGAGACTCTTTTATTCATAAGGAGCGAGAGGAAATGTCGATTAATTTCTCTCCCCCGAAATCTGTTTAATGCGCTAGGGCTTTGTTTTGTGGATTAAGATCTGTTATTTCCTCTACGAGAAAGAATGGTGATCAAATTATTTCTATGGATGTTTCATTTGGTGAGGAAAGGAAATCAATCGCCGAAGAGAATTCTTTCTAATCGTAATAACTGGGCGAATAGTAATGTTAACACACACAATGGCTTCGTTTATAAGGAACTTTTATCCTACCTTATTACATCAGCAGCTTTAGCACAGGACACCAACGCGCCAGGCATCCAGCACACCATCATCCTAGTTGTGGGTTCGAATCCTGATTCCAACACAAAAAAATCATTAAGCTGGTAAAGAAACCCATTGAATGGTAGTCAATGGATTCATTGTTTTGTTTATTTTTAACGCAAGCTCTAAACATACATTGTTTTAAGCTAATTTACATCATGAACCCTAAATATACAAACATAAATGCTTTAGTAGGGTTTGTGCATTAAAACTGCTTTACCAAGTATTGCATTAATTTGGTTGTTGTGGGGCCCTTTCCCACTTTAATTATGCTTTATAAAGCTCTTAAAGGTTATGTCACTTTAAAACAAAATCTGATAGCATACTATAGAGCAAACATAAAGTATTCATATAAAGCTTCGTGGTTACTTGGGCATCTTCTATGGTGACAGAGGGCTCGATTGGCTTGTCAGATAGATCGGGCCCGGGACATCCTGTCTACTGCAAATCGCTGCAGTTGATATAGGACATGTCCATTGCCTGCAATTTTCACTTCGGAAATAGCATCATCGAAGGGAATGAGAAATCAGAAAAACCGCCATAGAAAGCGATCAAGAACTCAGCACTTGAAAGTAAAATATGGAACCGATAATATCGAGAATGAAGGTAAGTTTGTTCATCGTATTCATTTTGGAATTTCGTCATCATTTTGTCAAACTTTTCCAGATTGTTCTATGGGAGACCTCATCCATTTCGGTTGTCGAGAGCACGATGGAAGCAACTGCGGCAAATATGGGGAAACTGGATTTTTAACGCTACGAATAGGTAGCAAAGTCAGATATAACTGCACATGATTAATATTAAAATAAATTCACTAAATGCAAAAATCTACATTTTAGTATTTTTCTGGTCTTTGTTTACTATGATTTACGAAAATGGCTAATTTTATTCATATCACAATATTTTTGAACATTAAGCATCAAACGCATACTTTCCAAATAATCATTTACCAATATAAAATTCGTTTTTAGTAGTCAAGCTTAAAACGTTAAAATGCACCGCAATGAGTGAATAGACCGAATATGGTTTTAGAATAGTATTTAAGCCATCTAGTATAATATTTTCTTAGCGTGCATATAAACTTTAATAGGGTCCTAAAGCCCTGTCCCAATTTTAGTGCCAAACGCTTAAGTTTAGGCCAATGGGTTTATTCACAAATGTCATAAAGCCAAAAATGGCCATTTTCGACACCCACCCACCCCCTCATAACGCTTTTTATATGAATATTTTACAAATTTTGTATGAGCCGTAACACCACGAGGACACCCACCCACCCCCTTTAGCGTTATGAAATTTGTGAATGGGCCCAATAACACATGTTTACTCAACTTTCTAATGTTTTCCGTTGGTTTGAGTCCAAAAAACATTTTTTTTAGATTTTGTCACACCCCTTGGCTTAAACTTAAATTTTAGGTGTATTTTGTTTTCCGTGTCCCTTCCAATATGTCAGATAGGAACAACCCCAGTGTTAAAACTAAAACTCCTGTGGTGTTTTTGTCGACTAAGCGAACGTCAAACATGATCTTAAGTGTCAAGATTCATTTATGGACCCAATTTTTAAATTAAAGTTCAAACATGATATAGCCGTTATTTGAGCGGGAAGAATTGCTAAAGTAGTGCAGTAAAGGCCCAAACGCAATGATAGCGGAACGGCAACGGAAAGCGGGACCGGTTCGCCAGCATGAATTACACCATCTCGACTGAGCTGTCAACGAACTACAGTCACAGAGAACAGACATGGAGGCTCGAACAAAATTTCATCTGAACCATGTGTAAAGGTTCGAATCAACCATCAGCGCCGCCAACGCAGACTGCCCGACATACAAACTCGTTTCGACAACACGATGTCACTAGTGAACGTCAAAATGCATTAGCACACAAAACAACGCTAGCGACAAGTGGCAATTTTTGATATCGACACTAGCGCCAAAGTGTAAAAAGCGGCAAATTTGTAGCGTTCTCAATCTGACGACAGCGCCACGTAACAGGAGCATAACGACACACTTTGAAATGACCAGTACAATGGTTTACACACGCTGACGAGAAAAGATGAACGTCTGTTCTCTGTGCTACAGTGAATCAACACTGAGTCGACATACATGTCATAGTTCGTGCTGGCGAACCGGTTCCGCTTTCCGTTGCCGTTCCGCTATCATTGCGTTTGGGCCTTAAGACGCTCTTTCGTGTTATTGAATAACAACAAGATTTCATTTAAAATTTTAGGACCCAATTTTTAATATGGGTCCAAATTTAACCGCACATTTTTTTTTGCGTGTATATCCGAAGCACGCAGCCACTTCGTTCGAAGCGCGCGCACCACTTTGCTCCGCAGCGGCCGCCGTCGGCACTACGCTTGACAGTTCGTTTCGCATTTCAAAAAATCGCACCCGCAGACAAAAGCAAAGAAAAAAACTTCAACAGAAAAGCATCGGCGGCAGCGGCGTCCATCGTATAAATTTTTGTTATTCAACACAGTTTGACGGTGGAAAATCCGCAACAAACCAGACAGTGAACGCGCGCGAAAAGTGACCCCCTCAAACCCGGCCAACGATGGAACGAAAACCGGAAACGCAGATCCAGAACGCCCCGAGCGATATTATTTCGTCGGTGAAGTTTTCGCCGAACACGAACCAGTTCCTGCTGGTGTCCAGCTGGGATTCGAGTGTCCGGCTGTACGATGTGGTCAACAATACCCTGCGCCAGAAGTACTACCACGATGCCCCGGTGCTGGATTGCGCCTTTCATGTAAGTACCACAAGAATGTTCTTCCGGCGAGGGTTAGAAGCTTTTTGAATGACAGGGATAGTTGCGAGTCACTGTTTATGGACTGTTTTGAAGCATCTTAAACGTCTCTATTTTCAACGGAAGGTCACTAAAGCTTTTGTTTTAATCAAAATGGCATTTAAAGTAACGTGACTATTTTACAGGTTGTTCAGAAATTTCTTCTCAGCAGGGCTGGTAGCGAGTCATTTTTTTTTATTTCTGAAAACAATCCTTAACATTTTCCTGAAGATATCCTCGGGAAAAAATTGAGGACTTTCCTGGAAAATTTTTCAAATAAATTTTGAATGAAATCCTGAAGGAATCTCTGGATTAATTCCTGAAGATGTTCTTAGGGGGATGAAATTCTACATAAATCCTGAACGACAATTTTGCAGGAAATCCTAGAATTCTAGAAAATGTCCTCATCGAAAATCTTGAAGAAAGACCTAAAAAATACGATGCTAGAATAAATTGGATTGAGGTCCAAGTTAAATTGGAGTAAAACAGCTGTGTAATATTACTCTTTCTTATTTGTCGATTATTTTGGAGAATGTTGCTTTTAGAGTTTTGACATCTGCTCCAATATTGCTTGGACCTTAATTCCTAAAAAACTGGACTTTCTTGAAAAAAAAATCTGCTAGAGTCTTCGGAGGAATTCCAGATGGAACCTCTGAAGTATCTTCTGTGGTTATCATTTGAAGAAAATCCTGAAAGTATTTAAATCAAAACTCTTACATCTTAAATGAAGATAATTAAAAAACTCATGTCGTAATAGCATGAGTATTATAAAAAATATTTCAGAGAAATGTCTGGTAAGCTTCTCCGAGGAATGAACATCTTATCTTATAGCTGCTGCTTTTTCTCGTACCTATTTGATCTCTTTTGGTTTCTGTCTGGTCTCTTTTGGTGCCTTTTTTCAGGCAAGAGGTCTTTACAATTCCTATTTTGGAAGACACTTCAAGTCTCTGAAAAGTCTCTAATAGAAGATCGCTAAAGTCTCTTGTCTTAATCAAAACGGTCTCCAAATATTTTCCTTCTCTTTCTGAAATCCGATTCCAAAAACCTAACCAGAATTTTTCAGATGGCATACCTCTAGAGATTTTTTTTTAATTCATCAATTCCAGTTCCCACCGATTTTCCAGCAGTTACTCTAGCAAATCTTCTTAAGATTTCTACAGGAGTTCTTCCAAGAAAATCTCCAAGAGCTTGTTCTAGAGATTTAGAAAAAAAATCGTTAAACATTTTTCATAGAACGCCAGAACCCGATTTTTTCAGTTATTTCTCCAGCCATTTTCATATGAATTTCTTCGTAAATTCATCTACTGTTTATCTCAGGAGCGGCTCCAAAATTTTTCGAGGACTTATTCCTGGAAATCTATTAGGAACCCAATAAAATTTGACTAGTGATGCATCATTGAGTTCGTTTAGAAATTTATCTCGAAGTTTCTCCAACACTTCCTTCATGAATCTTCCTTGCAGTTCTTCCAAACTATTCTCGAGTATTTTTTAAATTCCATAAGTTAAATCTCCATGGATTTTTCGAAATGATATTTTAGGTATCATACCAGCAAAAACTACATTAATTCTTTTGATTTCAACATAAGATTCTTGAGGAATTCTATTCTGTTTTTAATAATATGCCTCTAGAAAGATCTGTAAGATTTCATCCAGGGATTCAATTGATTACTCTTCCAATAACTATCTTAGAAATTCATCTAGAAAGACCTCTAAGACTTCTTAGGAAGTAAGGCAGTTTTTCAGAGATCCTCGCAAGAATTCATCAGGAATTTCTACAGTTTTAACAGAAATTTGATTCAGCGTTACTTCGGATGTTTTTTGGGACTTATCAAATAATGTCCATTTCACGATTCCCTAGAAAAAAATCCTGGATGAATTATTCGAGAACTTCTGAGATGAACCAAGAAATGAAGAAATGATCATAGCATAGAAGGAACACAGGTAAACAGACGTAACACTTAGAATAAATATCTGTAAAATACATCGCCCAATTCACACCATGATCATCTGCTGTGCATGTTTCACGAAACACCGTTTTGTGAAATGACGCAAGTGTGAAAAATCATACAAAAAAAACGAGACGCATGCCTCTGGTTGTAAGGTTTGTAACATAGCAATTCAAAATGAATAGATACTAAATAGATGCTCGATGTAAATTTATTCAATGTTACGTCTGTTTGTCTGTGGGAGGAATCTCGGGAGTCATTTCTAAAGGTATCCTTAGGGAAATTCTTGGTTGAAGTTTTGGAAAAACTGATTGACAATTCTGGAGGAAATCATAAGAACGATTTCTCTGAAGAAATTATTGAGTTCTTGAAGGTACTAAACCGAATTCTTGCACAAAACCCTACTAAATTTGATTGAAGGTTCACTGGGTGTATTCCAAGATTTTCATGAGCAATTGATGAAATAATCTTTGGAATAATTCTTGAAGCCTATCATGGTGAAATATCTGGAGTTATCCTTAAAAAAAAGGTTGTTGAATTCTTGAACGTATATAGTGGTTATCACGCCCAATGGTACGGGTGTCCTAGTGTAGATGTAGTTGTGAACCTTAGAGGAAACCAATATGCACTCTGCCTCGAAAAACACCCATAATCGGAGTGTAAACTTTTCAAATTGGGTAATATTTCCATATGCATTTTGATGAGTCTGGAAAGCGTGTGCAAGTTTCTTTGAGGAAAACAAAAACAAACTGTGTATGACGAGCGTATGCTAGTCTACGTGTGTTCAAATGTCACTTAGCTCTATTGAACCAATACCGTTGAAGAATTCATAAAAAAAAATCTTTAGGCAACTGATTTGGTTTCTGATAAAACTGATGGAAAAAATCTTGAAAATATGCTTACAGCAATACGATCAGTAACCGGATTTTTTGAAAATATTTTATGAAAACTTTAAACTCCTGCTTCCATGGCTGGTAGCGGCTGAGCATCTTAAATGAGGGGATTTAGATACCTAATGCTTGAAGAAAAGACACCGAATTGGAACCAAAAAGAGACCAAACAGGAACCTGAAGATAAGATTGTTTCATAAAATCTGGTAACATTACAAAAACTATTACTGAATGCATTTTTCTATGTTTTTTTTCAGCAATTTTATTAGAAACTAATTTGAGTATTTGCCCAAATTTCCTTCAGGTATCAGTCCGAAGGTTCCTGGAGGAATTCGTTAAACAATTGTTCATGAACTTCGTCAAGAATACATTTAAGAGTTCAACGTGGCATTTAATTAAGTTTAATTTCAGCCATAATCGCCGTTATTCTCCTGTTCACAGCATTCCAGGTGCTTTCATGCTGGCACATGCTGCACGATGTTGTCCAGATTTAGGACGCTTGCAGTTTCTGGCATCATCTCGCTTCGCATATCCCTGAATCGAGGGCAGTCGAATATAACGTGCTCCGGTGTCGCCTCGATATTTGGACAGGCCGGAAATTTTATAAGCTTTAATCACTGAAATTTTTGGAATGCACTTTTTTCTCGTTTTTGAGTTATGGCCAATTTTGTGAAAAATGTCCAGATGTGCCATATAAGACTTTTCTTTGAAAGATCATAACTCAAGAACGAAACATTGTAGAAACAAAGTTTTTATATGAAAATTTAAGCAAATTTTCTCAGAAATCCAAAAAAAAATATGAACTGGAAAAAGTTTTCCACAAAATTTTCCACCGTTAGGGAAATTAATAAAGAAAAGCTGGAAAATCTATGCCCGAACTCGCGGAAAATTTGTATTAAAATATTTTTGAGAAGGAAACTTTATAAACTTCAATTCTAGTAACTTTTAGGATGTACTTTTTTTTTGTTCCTGAGTTATGGTCAATTTTGTGAAAAATGACCATATTAGCCTTTTCTTTGAAAACCCATATTTCAATCGAAGCATCAGAAAAACAAGGTTTTTTTTATCAAAGCAATTGCAAATTTTCTAAAAGATCTGAAAGAAACGATATGGGATTTGTTTTAACGAAGTATAAGTCGGATAGGATTATATTTTTCATGAAACATTACACCGTTAAGCAAAGCTGAAAAAACTGTTTCTTTTCCATTCCAAGGGATTCTTTCTTTTCTATGGAACAAATAAGATTCTTTTTATATTTTTCTTTAATTCTATTTATTCAATTATTCAGTACATAACTTACATTTTATCTTAAAACTATCTATTTTTTCAACCGGGAAGATTGTCTTTGGTTGCTACCACCAGAAGATTTTCGTTTCTTTGTAGTATTAAGAACAAAGCATGCTGTATTTTCTTGGTTTTCATGTGCATCTGAGAATTCACTCGCAAAAATGCTTCGTTAGTCTTTTGGAATAAATGAATGATATTTTTTTGTTCCAGGAATTGGAACAAGGTTAGAAAATCTCTCCTGAAGTAATTTTTCAGCCTCTGAATAGTCATTTTCAGTTGCATAGATGAATTCCCAATCTTTTTTAAATTGGTCTTTCACCTTTTGCGACACAGCCCAATCAAAAAATTGTTTGGCGTTGTTAATTTCCGCTGACTTTCTAATACTAGCATCTCTAGCCATTCGCTTAATATTGCCACCGATACCATCACATGGACCTTTTCCATGTGAGGTTGGGAAAAAGTGCCATTCTGCTCTAATTTTAAAATCATTTTCATGGTTTCATACATTTTTGAAATTTAATTTATTTTTGTACTGCTCTTCGCAACCATCAGAAAGATAAATGATTTTTTCAAGCTCAGGAAATTTATTTTTCAATCTTGAAATTAGTTTTGTTTGAAAAGCATAAACTGATGTCGTGTTATGCTTTTTTATGTCAGCAATTACAACAAAATTTAAGACTTTGATCGAAGATTTGTCTTTGTAATAAATTACAAATGGATGTATTGTTACTTGAGGTCGTACAAAGTAATGGCTTTGAATGGAATCTTGTATCACGCACGAATAATTTTCCGCGAAATCCATCTGGCACATTATTTCTTTGTTTTCAACTAGTGATTCCTTTTTAGCTCTTATAAATTTATTTTGTTTATCTACTTTGAATTGATGCACAAGAAACTTCTCTGTGAGATTTTCCAAGTTTTCTATAAAATCATTTACATTTTCCTCTTTGTTGATAATTTCACAACGAGGAGAAATAATCCAAAAACAATACTTAACTTCTTCAACGTTGTTTTCATCTAAGCGATTGGCAACAAAATCTAATTTCTTTAATTTACAATCCTCACAGGACCTCAAGTAACAATCATCTGTACTATCTGGACATATCATTTGACTAATCAAAAAGGTGTTAAGTTTTTTTTTTCTGTATTATGAACTTCAAAGCAATTAGTTTTTTTCAATGCATCAACCATGAATTTCATATTCTCATGTATCATGCAAACACAAACATTCATGGCCGATGAATCCTTTGTATAAACACATTGTTTTGGTTTTAGTTTCCAGAACGATGTGAATGAGACAGATTCCTGTTCACTCTTACAGGTTTCCAAATATTGTTTATATAAAGTATCCAAAGGGTCAAGCAAAAGGCGTTTTTGAACATTTTGGCGCACTCCATTGGGTAACTTAATAGATATGGTATCTTTCAAGCCAGGAAATGGCCGACTGATATCATCCCTTAGGTAAAAATTTGAAACTATGTCTTGGACATCTGATCCATGCGAGGGTCGCCCTACTTTTGAAAGTGGTTGAATCCCTAAATTGTATTTTTTGATTCAGTTATAATGTGTTGAGACACGTCAAAATGAGCTTTAACTTTGGCATATGACCAATTCCTAGGAAGTAATTTTAGAAGTTCAATTTGCTTGTCAGGTTCGGCTTTTGTAACAGCTGAGTTCAAATTTAATAAAACGGAATTAAAATCCTCTGTAACATCGACAATATTAGGCGGAAATCAAGTCTTTATTTTACTCAAAATTTGATTGAACATTTCGTCCATAGAAGCATTGCGATAGTTACTACTAGAAGCATCCAAACGTGAAAATTTTACTTGAAAAGAAATTTCCAAGAATTTAGCAAGCTTTTGTATTTTTTGTACATTATTTATAGAACCAACTGACTCACCCGAGGAAGGAGTTTCCTTTGGCGACGCCAACGAAGATAGTGGTGAAACTTGTTCCTCAAACGCCATTGCTTCTGGAAGATCCGTTACGAGAGCCTTCTGGTCACCGGTAATGGAGCACTTTACGCAAATTTTCATCTTTTCCGTAATCCACCGAACTCCATTCGAATGAAGCTTACTGATGAGGCCTTGGCTGATCGATCGTAGATTTGTCCTTACTGATTTGTGGCCGTCCAGTCCGAAGGGGTTACAGCATAAAGAATTGTATTCGTAATATTGAACTTTGTCCATTTCAACAGCTTCGGGAAAACTTTTTTCACTTTCCAAAAATTAATAACGTGGAATATACAGCTGATAGACAACACTTGCACTTTCTCACTGCTCTTTGTTAGTTTTAGGTAAACTTATGATTCTCAAGCCATTTCAACGCTTTAAACTTGAATTGGTAAATACCTATTTGTCATATTGTCTACCCATTTATTTAACTGTCAATTTTGTAGTTACCTAACAGGAAAAAATTGCCTACATTCTGATTGAAGAAAACTTTGTTTCTATGTAGTTTCGTTCTTAAGAAATTTTGTTTATGAACTTATAAATTTGTAAATATATGGTTCAAACAGCTCATCCTAGCAATATTTGATCATGTTTTAGGAACGAAAAATGAGCGTATTGAAAAATATTGTGGGATTGGATCTTATTGATCGCTCTTTTCAAATATACTTTGTTTGAAAGCTGGAATAGCTAATCGGGTTTTCATAATTTGTTTTCATAAACAGTGAAAAATGTCCTGGGAAACTGATTCCATTTCAAAAATTTCATATTTTTGAGATAATTTGAATCCGGTTCGACAAGTCATGATGAGTCTTGAGTCATGATTTTTAAACGAAAAGGCATGTATGGCAAATCTGCATTTTTTATAAAATTGACCATAGATCAGGAACTAAAGAAAAGTACATCCTAAAAGTTACCAGAATTGAAGTTTATAAAGTTTCTTTCTTAAAAATATTTTATTAAAAAATTTCCGCGAGTTTGGGCATAGATTTTCCAGCTTTTCTTTATGAATTTCCTCAACGGTGAAAAGTTTTGTGGAAAATTTTTCCCAGTTCATATTTTTTTTTTTTTGATTTCTGAGAAAATTTGCTTAAATTTTCATATAAAAACTTTGTTTCTACAATGTTTCGTTCTTGAGTTATGATTTTTCAAAGAAAAGTCTTATATGGCACATCTGGACATTTTTCACAAAATTGGCCATAACTCAAAAACGAAAAAAAGTGCATTCCAAAAATTTCAGTGATTAAAGCCTATAGAATTATCTTCTCGAAAATATTTTTTTGAAAATTTTCCACGAGTTCGGGCATAGTTTTTCCGGCTTTTCTTTACGAATTTTCCCAACGGTGGAAAATTTTGTGAAAAACTTTTTCCAGTTCATATTTTTTTTTGATTTTTGAGAAAATTTGCTTAAATTTTCATATAAAACTTTGTTTCTACGATGCTTTGTTCTTGAGTTATGATTTTTCAAAGTAAGTAGTGTCAAGGGAAAACAAAAAATTTCCACCTGAGTTTTCCGGAAAAATAGGCGACCCTGAATTTTTCTCAATTTTTTTTTATTCATATATCCATGAGCCCTGCTTGTGGAAAAAGTTTCATGAAAATCTGAGACCCTGTAGCGAGCCAATTAGAGCTCAGGAAAAAAATAATAATTTGACCAATCAGAGTTCAATTCCCTCTAAAAACCAACAGCCAATCAAATTTGTTTGGATGAGAGAGATAGCAAATTAGGAGCCCCCGCGCAACTATATAAGTTGGGGCAAACACGCGCCCATCATCAGTTTTAATTTATCAGTTGGACCGAAAAGTAAAAAGCAGAGTGAGCTCTCCTCTCCTATCCCAACCACAGCCTGCAAACCTAGGAGCAAAGCCCCATCGAGGAAGCCAGATAGTCGTACCTACGACGGCGTGAAGCACGAGGTAGCCACGATCCAGTCCGTGCTAGCACCTAACAAGCTGTTTAGCTTCTGTCCCGACCTTTGTTCAAAGGTGCGCGGGTTTCCGAAACATCAAAAAAGGGCTTTGGCTGCTCCAGAGGTTTTGCACGGTAAAATAAACCGCAATTTTCATTGCGATTCCCCAATCTGCGTTTCTAAATGCAACGAAACAAATATTTAAAGAGTTGTTTTCCCTTCCCTAGTGAAACTCCTTTGCAACTGTGTCCAACAAGTTTCAATTGTACCTAAATTGTGTGTGATTAGCGGTAAAACCGATGTAAGCAGTGATCATGTAGTTATTTGCCAATCATGTAAGTGATCAAGTGCTCATCCTCTCAACAGCGCCATCCACGGTGGTCGGTTTTTTGGAGGCGCACCCTAGCCGCCTTCAGTTGAGGTTCTCAGCCGTGATCCACCAGCATGATCCAGACCTCTTCGGGGGATCTCTGTGGCTGAAGCCGAAGACAATGTGTGCACACAAACCAGAAAACTGATGAACATTTGTTTTGCGCGTGAGTTAGTATGTAAGCAGAAAACTAGGGTAAGTCAAAAATAAAAAAAATCTCTAGAACGGCCGTTATGAAGAAGTGTAGAAGTAAAATTTTCAAATTGATTTGATTGGTTTTATTAGTAAATTGTGTTGAAATGATTAGTAGTGTTTTTTTTCTAATATTGAATTTTGATTGATTTTCCTATTAAAATTCTGTGCGTTCCCACGACTTGCCGCAGAGCTTAAACCGGGCAACCTTTTGAAAAAGTGGAGTTTTGCATCAGGTCACGGCCTGATTGGCGCTTAAGCAAAACTTTAAGCAACGGAATCAATCAGCATTCGCGTCGAAATTAGTTTATTTAAAATTTGAGTTTTTGTGTGATCCACCAAGCGAAAACGTTACAACCCTTCGGCCCAAACCCGTACGGTAATAAAAAAAATCCCCATCTGCTAGTGCTGGCTGCTACCGGTATCACTGGCGATCTTTGCATCTTTCCGCTCCTTGCGAATACTATCGCGTCTTTGTTTCGTCCACTAGATTCGATTATTTCTCGCGAAACATTACTAAAGGACCTATGTACAAATGAGAGGCTCTCTTTGTTTACTTTCTCTTTAATCAATAACTGAGTCACATTAACCTCTTCTGTTGCGTTTTTTGTATGAAACGCCAGTCATGGAAACTGCCTTTCGATCTGTAGTGAAAAACTTCCCAAAAGCTTTAGTATTCCACTGTTATAATCGAAAGAGAGCGAGAGAGGAGAGAATCTCCCATTTGTACATAGGTCCTTTAGTAATGTTTCGCGAGATTTGCTCCATTCGATTGGGTCCCCCCTTAGGGCCGCTTTCTCTACTCGTTGTATATAGTCGCCTCTCGTGATCCCATGGTTGTCTATGAAAGCAGGGAGGCCATGCTAGGGTTTACACAATCCTTCGTGGGGGTTGTGTGCAGAGCCGGATCGGTGTAAGTCAGGAATGTTACATTTGAGCCTACTACTCACCGAGGTTGGTGACGAGTTTCGAACGTACACGAAGGCCTGCCAAGGTTTTATCAGAACGGAGGCAGTTTCCTCATAGTCCTATTTGCCGTTTCAAGTTGATGTCACCCTTCCTTACTCAGGGAACAGTAGAGTACGCCGCCAGCCCACGACTGTTAGTCGACGTATCCAATCCGTAATCCGTGTACTGCCCGTTGTTCTACACTGTGACCAGTATACCATAATCAGGATTTTACTGGCATCCATCCTGATGTGCCGGTTGGCACTCCGGAGGGCTAAGGTACTTTGAAAGCGGTACCAGGTCGCTTGTTCAGGGTTACTTGCAGATATGTGGTTTTTTGTAGAGATTCACCAGAGCCCACTGATGAACCCCCACCACATCCTAGGTAGACCATGCTTAAGCCCCTGGTCAGATGGAAGGAAGTGCTAAAGGTGGTATTCCATACGGCTGTATGTACGAGTTTCGATTGGAAAGGGTAAGGATCCCAAGCTCCCACCTGGCACCCCCTCACTCTAGCTGATGTCAGAAGGACATCATTTGGGGGAGGGTGATTCTACGAAAATATGACAGTGCATGTATTAGGTACTGGAAAAAACGTGACAGAGGGGGAGGGGGAAGGGGATCTAAAAATCCCGAAAAACGATGGACATCATATTTGAATCTCCCCATCAATGCTTCCCCTGATTTCTTAAGATTTCCTCAAAAATTTTCGTTTATAATTTTCTTTTAATTTCAGCCAGAAATTTCTTTACGAAATACTTTGCGAAATTACACCATTGATTCCTGTCAAGATTTCTTCAGAATGTCCTCCAAAAAATCATGGTGGCCACCGAACCGGGAAAAACCTGGAAAGCGGGAGAAAAACGGGAATTTGAATCCATCGGGAAAAAAACGGGAAAACCGGGTATTTGAGATGGCCACCGGGAAAATTACTTTAGGCGAATATTTTTGAGCTCTAAATCTACAAACCAAAAGATTTAGAAAGTCGTTATGTTTGAACATAATATAATTAAGCATTTGTGAATTTGAGCATGTAAGTTTCATTGATGCTTTAGAATGTTTAATGATTTACTTCTTAGTATGTTACAATATGCTTCTTAGAAATGTTTTTTTTTTTACTTTTCTATAATTGAACTAGAAGTTTTGTGTGAAAATTTCAAGTTACATCAATTATAGAAAAGGTAAAAAGAATCATTTCAGAAAATTTTGGCACTTGAACTTATAGGGTCAGTGTTCCCTTAGTGGACAGTCCCCTATAGTCGCACTAGTGGCGGAGAAAGTCCGAACAGTGCATCGAGAACGCCCGAGAAGTCGTCAGTTTTTTCCCTCTCGGGTGACGCGTTCTTTTCTGCCGGGCAGTGCGTCGAGAAAGTCCGAGAAGTCGTCAGTTTTTTTCCCTCTCGGGTGACGCGTTCTTTTCTGCCGGGCAGTGCGTCGAGAAAGTCCGAACAGTGCATCGAGAACGCCCGAGAAGTCGTCAGTTTTTTCCTTCTCGGGTGACGCGTTCTTTTCTGCCGGGCAGTGCGTCGAGAAAGTCCGAGAAGTCGTCAGTTTTTTTTCCTCTCGGGTGACGCGTTTTTTTTCTGAGTGCTTTTATATGGCCGAGCACACGAGTGAAGCTGAAAGTGGATTGTGGCTGCTCAATCAGGGATGAAGGATCAATCGGTGAGCTCGTTTCATGCTTTTTTTTCAAGTCTATAAAATATGTATGACCGCACATTTAATCGTTACATAAATATGATTTTTCAACAAACTATGAATGGTTCGTCACTGTGGGTGTCGGCATAAACTCTTATTCATAACTTTATTGTTTTAAATATTTTGTATTCAATCACTTACCTTTATTTTTATACATAAAAAAATGCTTTGAATGGTTTGGTCTGTGCTAGAAGTGTAGACTTGCAAAACGTTCATTTTATTCAAAAAACTTTGATGGTTCGCCACTGTAAGTGTCGGCATAGGAATATTATGTGATGGTCTAGCCAATCGATATTTTTTTTTCAATTTGAGTAAAATATCCTGTAGGAATGTTGCTTTTAGCTATTTGTTCAACAAACTTTGAATGGTTCGTCACTTCAAGTAACGGCATTATTTTCTCATACTTAAAAATTTTTCATGTCAATCGAAAATTTTATATTTCTAAGTATGTTTATATCTCACAAATAATCGTTTATCATGGTCTAATCGCTTATCAAAGTGAATCCTGTGACCCAACGATCCTCCCCATTAACAAACATCCCTCCCAGTAACCTTTGCGGAGATGCAGAGGCAAACACGGTCTCCAAATAGCAAAAGTTACACACTAACATTCCTTCCCCCAATCCCACCTGACTGCAAGGACGTGGCCGGCGCCGTTATTGACCCTGTATAAATAGAGGCACTGAATTATGCACACTGAAGAAGATTATGGCCAATCCCAGCCGAACTTCTAGTTGATTCTTTGTGCATTTTCACTGACTTCGGTCAATCACGGAATAGCAACCATTGATATGTGTAGTCAGTCTAAGCTAAGCTAAGCTAAGCTAAGTCCCCTATAGTCGCACTAGTGGCTTTTTACGGCCGTTTTGCTATAAATCTTTTCAAAATATTTTTTGACATGAAGGTCAGGAGCTTTTTATCTAAGTACCATTGATACACATTTTGATTTTGTTCAAAAAATGATCGAAATAATTAGTTTTGCTTAAAATTTGAGCTCCCTTGCGCCTATAGTAAACCTATTGTTCCTATAGTAGCACTACTGAGAGAAACTGTTTTTTATTATACGAAATAATCAATGAATTAAGAACTTTTTTACATCAAAAGAAAGCTTTTGATCTACACTTTGAAGGAAAAATATAAAAGCATTGTAAAAATATGGTTTTGATTAGTATTTTGCCAACGCCGTGATGCTAATGCTACTATAGGAACAGAAATAAAAATAGTGCTACTATAGGTACATGTATTCCTATAGTGGCACAAGCGATAAAAAATACAAACATATGAGTTTTAGTAGTTTTCATATTTTTCCCTCAAAACCAAGATAAATAGCTTCCAGATGTTATAAAAATAATTACGCTAGCGTTATTTTTCGATTTTATACGAATATGTGTTCTCAGCTATGCGGCTATTGGTACATCGACCCTAGTATTGAAGTTCCTACTTTCAAGACACTTAGTTGCTATCAGCCCTGGAATAATGATTATCCTCCTTTCAGGATTCCGTCCGCACGGTCAGCGCCGGATTGGACAACCTGGTCAAGCTGTATGATCTAAACACACACGCTGAGAGCATCCTCGGCAGCCATGACGCCGGAGTCAAGTGTGTCGAATACTCGTCCAAAGCGAACGGCATCCTGACCGGAAGCTGGGACAAAACGGTCCGCCTGTGGGACATCCGCGATAAGGATTGCGTCGGGAAGTACGAGCAGAGCAATGGAAAGGTATACTCTATGAGCTGCATCGACGAGAAGCTGGTGGTCGCCACGTCGGAACGCAAGGTCCTCGTGTGGGACCTGCGAAACATGGGCCAGTACCTGACGCGGAGGGAATCGTCCCTGAAGTTTCAAACCCGGGCCATCCGGTGCTTCCCGAACAAGGAAGGCTACGTGATGAGTTCGATCGAGGGCCGCGTCGCCGTCGAGTACTTCGACATGGATCCGGAAGTGCAGAAGAAGAAGTTCGCCTTCAAGTGCCACCGCTCCAAGGAGAACAACATGGAACTGATCTACCCGGTCAATGCCGTCAGCTTCCACAACGTGTTCAACACGTTCGCCACCGGTGGTTCCGATGGCTACGTGAACATCTGGGACGGATTCAACAAGAAGCGCCTGTGTCAGTTCCACTTGTATGATAGTTCGATCTCGTCACTGGCTTTCAGCTACGACGGAAGCACCCTGGCCATTGCGTGTTCGTACCTGGACGAAGCGGAAGTGCCACCGGAGCCGGTGCCGCAGCCGACGCTCTACGTTCGCTACGTGAGCGAGGCCGAAACGAAGCCGAAATAACCAGGCGGACTAGGTTTAAGGTAGGTTTATGTTTTCTCTGTCTCTATTTGTGAATAAATTAACGTTCTGTGTAAGAAACTGGAGAAGATGGCGCGCTCTTTTGTTATAGGGGAATCAGTTGTGAAAGCCAAAAGGAGAGGGAGTCCTTGGGTTAACTGTTTAAATTACAGATTTCACGGATACGTTCCCAAACATAGATAACACAAAAACTCGATCTAGTTTCAAAATGTATCTAAGTTTTGTGCAGTAGTAGACATATTTTAGTGTTTTTTTAAGAAGAAGGAGGTAATTCGGAGTGAAGTCCGTAACAAAATGACAACGTTTTTTTCAATCATCATTTAATGTCCCACTGTCCTGGGGCGTCTTCCCAAGAATATGCTCCACATCCGGGTGAACCTTTTTCCAGTGCGTCAGCCGGTTGTTCATCGCTGCAAAGCGTCGATCACAGATACCACAGGGATAGGCCAGTATCCCCGTGTGAACGGCCATGTGGTCCTTCAGGTAAAACCTATGAGAAAACCGAGAATAATTAGATTAGTCTTGAAAAAAAGAGCTCCATAACGAGTGCCACCTACTTGTAGAACATTTTCCCGCAAACCTGACAGGCCGACTTTCGGGGATTCTTCTGCTGGCCCTCGTTGTGGACCAGCATGTGCCGCCTGAGCAGCGCCTTTCCCTTCAGCTTACGCTGACAAACGGGGCACTCTAGCGGGTCGTCCAAATGCACCACTCGTATATGGGCGGCCAATACCCGGCGACTGAAATATCCCTTGCCGCAGCCTTCCTGGGTGCAAACGTAAGGCCGAATCCCGAGGTGCTTGTTCCGATGTTGCTCCATCAGATGTGATTCCGTAAATTTCCCGCAAACATCACAAATGGCCTTTTTCTGTACGGGCACCTCCGAACGAGGTTTCGGTGAGGGAAACGACTCACAGTGGTTCGATCTAGAACAAATGTCGGTCAATACGGGAAAATGTAGAACACGCCGGGATAAAAGCACTAGACAATTTTGCCAAAGAATGCAACTCTGAGAGATGGAGGAATAGGATACGACTTCTAGTATGTTTTAACAAAAATATCGTTGGTTGATTGTCCTACCCACGATTCAATAAAAAAACAGAATAGCAGAAAACTTGAAAAACAAACTAAATTATTTATCATCCGTAAAATATACATACAAACTCGATCAATCTTTAACCTTGAGAAAAACAAATGTAGCAAACCTCTATGGCATATCTAAATTAGTCAATGGATGGTTTCTTACAAATACGTGTGGCCAACCCTGTATATGTTCTGGAACAAATAGTTATGAACATTCCTGAAAGAAATTCTTGAAAATTTCTGGGAAAACCGTAGAGAATTATCAGATTATTACAGAATCTTTGGATGAAGTAATGGATTAATCTATAGTCAATCGTATCGTGTTATATACAGCACGAGTTTGGTAGTACCAGCGATTTCTGAATGTGTGATCACTCCTGATATAATCAATCAAAGCATAGCTGATTCTATTGACGATTTTCAGAGCAATTTCTATAGAACATGGTCTCTTTATTTTAATTCAAGTCGCTAAATAGCCTCTATTTTTTTAATAAAAGGTCTCCAAAGTATCTATTTTAACCAAAATGGTCTTAAGCGGCATCCACAAATTGCATAACGCTCGAAGGGGGGGAGAGGGTAGGCTCAAGCGTTACGACTCATACAAAATTAAAAAAAAATCCATACAAAAAGCGTTACGGAGGGTTCGAAAATTTCCAATTTTAGCGTTACGTAATAAATGGATGCCGCCTTATTCCTTATTCTGCTTGCATTGAACTCTGATGCAAAACTGTACAGGCTACAAAGAAACTTTCAGAAACTATAACGGGTTGAACAAGCTCTTCAAGAGTTCTGAGAATTTTTCTCAGCTTCTTTGGAGAGATCTAAAGATTTTTTACAATTGTTACTTTGTTGCAAACTTCTTACTGGATAATAAGCACATTGTAAGGGATTCTTAGGAAACATCATTGAAATCCTCGAGAAATGTCAAGAAAAGTACTTAGAGATTCATGACAAGTTTCTTGGTGAAATGCCTTATAAATTTATAATAGGTTTTTTTAAGACATCTTTTCAAAAAATTCAAATTGTATCGAGGCGATAATTGAGCATTCACTTGAAAAAATTAGTGCGTCATTACAAACAAATCGATATATTCTAAAAAAAATGTTTTAGTGAATTTTTCTTGAAATTTTAAGCAAATTCTTGGCGTTTGTTAAGAACTAAGCTCAAACCTCTATGGGAAAGTTCTTGGAATATCTGAGTGATTTCCAAATGAAATGCTGGACACATTTGTTAAGAATTGCTGTGTAGCGGTTTACTGGAGGAACTGATACGGATTCTTGACAAAGTCTCGTTTGGATTACTAACTTGACTAATCCGTGATCAACAAAGTCGTTGTGATGGCCCCTAACGAGATTTTGTGTGGATTTCTGCAGATTTATAGCGAATTCTTCCTGCCATTTTCAAAAGTTTACCGTGTGTGATGCTGCTTGACGAACCAATTTGATAGTTTGTGAAACATGTTTGACGGTTGACGAATCGGTCGGCCAAAATCAAACGAGTTTAACAGAAATTCCTCCAATGATTCCATCCAGAGTTCCTTCAAGAATATCTTTACAAATTCTTCCAAGGATTCCTTCAGGAGTTCCCCCAGGGATTTCATCAGGAGCTCCTGTAGTGATTCTATCGGGAGTACCTTTAGGGCTTCTGGAGATTTCATCAGGAGTGGAAAGTCAAAATGCGTTTTGATCCTCCAGGGATTCCATCAAGAGTTCCTTCTGAAATTTCACCCGGAATTCTTCAAGACATTAAATCAGATGTTCCTCGAGGAATCCCATCAATGTTTCTTCTAGAAATATCAGGAGTTCCTCTAGGGATTCAACACAGCCAGGGAGATGCTGATGCGAGATCAAATACTATAGATAGGCGTTCTTCCAAGGATTCCATCAGGAGTTCCTATACGGATACTATTTGGAATACCTTAGGGCTTCCATTAGAGTTCTTCTGGGGATTGCATCAGGAGTTCCTCCAAAGTTCTTTAAGAGATTCCACCTGAATTGCCTCCAAAGATTCAATCAGGATTTCCTCCAGAGATCATATCAGGAATTCCTTGAGGAATTTCATCAGGATTCTTTCTAGGGATATCAGAAGGAATTCATCTAGGGATTCTTACAGGAGTTCCATCAGAAATTCCTCCAGGGTTTCCATCAGGAGTTGCTTCAGCGATAGCAACTGGAACTTCTCCAGGGATTCCATCAGGAATACTTCTAGCAATTCCATTAGAAGTTTCTCCAGGGATATCATCAGCAGTTCCTTCACAGATTCCACCTGAAATTCCTTCCAGAGATTCTATCAGGGGTTTCTCTAGAGATTCCATCACTAGATTCCATCAGGAACTCCTTCAACAATACATTTAGGATTTCATCAGGAGTTCCTCCAGGGATGCCATAAACAGTTTCTTCTGAGATTTCACCCGAAATTCCTCAAGAGATTCTATCAGGAGTTCCTCTATATATCCTGCAACAATATCTTTATATTCCTCCAAGGATTCCATCAGGAGTTCCTCCAGGGATTCTATCAGGAATTCCAATAGGGATTCTATTAGAAGTACCTTTAGGGCTACCATTAGAGTTCTTCTGAAGATTTCATCAGGAGTTTTTCCAGAAATTCCACCAAGAGTTCCTTCAGAGATTCCAGCTAGCATTTCTTCCGAGATTCTAATACGATTTCCTCCGGAGTTTATATCAGGAGGTCACCTAAGAATTCCTTCAGGATCTTCTATGGATATTATAAGGGATTTCTCTAGGCATTCTATCAGGAGTTCCATTAGGAATTTTATCAAGAATTCCTCCAGGGATATCATCAGGAGTTCCTTTAGTGATTCAATAGGGAATTCTTCAAGGGATTTCATCAGGAGTTCCTCCAATGATTTCATCTGGAGTTCCTGCAAGAATATCTTTAGGAATTCGTACAAGGGTTCCATCAGGAATTCCTCCGGATTCCGTCAGGATTTCCTTCAGGAATCATCATTAAATTCTTCAGAAATTTTAACAGGAGTTCCCTTAGAGATTCCATCAGGAGTTCCTCTAGAGATTGTATCAGAAGTTTCTTCAGAGATTTCACCTGGATCCTCAAGGGATTACATCAAAAGTTTCTTATGGGGATAACATCAGGATCTCTTCTGGGAATTACATCAGGAGTTCTTCTGGGGATTTCAAGAAGAGTTCCTTCAGGGGTTTCATAGGCATTTTCTTTAGACATTCCACCTGGAATTCCTTCTGGGATTCTATCAAGAATATCTATAGGGATTCCATCAGGATTTCCCTGAGCCTTTCAATAGGAGTTCCCAAGGATTTCCATCAGGAGTTTCAATAGGGAATTAATTAGGAACTCCTACAGGGCAAAACAACAGAAGTCGTTTTTGGCAATTTCATCACGAGTTTCCAAGGGATTGCAAAAGGAGTTCTTTTAAGGACTTCATCACGAGTTCCTCTAGCGTTTGTTGTTGTGTCGTAACTTCAAAACTCTTTTGAAATGATAAAGGAAAAGTTTAATTTTTTTCTTGTCTATAAAAAGAATTTGAACTTCGTTTTACAACAATGCACCCTACACTACGCTGTACATACATCCACATAATTGATGTTATCTCAATATTCGACTATCTTTGAATTCATTTTCAAATTATACTCAAAATGAGGCCCTATTTTGCAGTTTATTGATATTATGAGAAAAATATAAAATAACTGAAATGAGCAGAGAGCATTGATATACTTTTTACTGGGATATATCCTGCTGTTTTCATCATTCCAAAACACGTATGTGTTGCGGTTAGGGCAATAATATTTATTCTATTAAACTCTTCAATCTTGTTTGGTAGTAAAATGTAAGATAATAATAATAATTACGCAATGCTGTAATAGGAACATTAACTATTATGTATATTCATTCAGGAGCCAAACTGAGAGAAATTGACTTAAATTTTTGGTTTTGAATTTGTTATAAATGTTGTGTTACTTAAGATCCTGAAATATAAGCTGACGATATCCACTCGTAGCTACTCTAAAACTAATTCTAAGTTTTTGAAACTTGTTCTGTATTCGCAGTAATCATTCTTAAGGAAGTGATGTTGAAAAAATGTACGTTATTGTTGGCCTTACCGGCAAATGTTTTCGCAAAAAAACATTGGAAAAGTCGTAATTTTTCTTAAATTCACTTAAGTTTCAAATATGTCCGCTTATAGATTTTTGGAATATACTCTACTATATCTGAACAACACAATGAAGAACTTAAGCAATTATCTAGTCAGTTAAAAATTAGTTTTGAATGATGTAAGTTTGTTTTTTGTTAGGTGTACTGCCCATACTCGCAATACAGTCCCATTAGGAAAACCATCATATAGAGAAAAACACATTTAAACATAAATGTTGAAGTTTTCGTTACACCGCTGCTGGCAGCCGAAAATTCTTGTGGCATTACTCAACACATTATCATTGATGTATAAGAATTTGTTCAATAACTAAAATTTAGTTAATGCGATTGTTTTTTACGTGCAAATCCAAGATAAGAGCAAATGGGACTCGTTATCCGAGTATTTTTCTCGCAAAATGCAAGTATACCCGCATACCAGTCCCATTACTTGGGACTCGCTTACTTTGTTATCGCGGACGATGACATATTTATTTTCAATTTAACAAGACATTCCAAAACACCGTTCCTTTCGAAACTTTTAGGACTCGCATTTTTTAATCGTAAACGTAATTGTAGTGCTGAAGATTACCCTAGATTGGTTGGGCCGGTGCGACCGATCAACACGAACAATTTTCTGGATCCACTTGCTGTTGATGTTGGATTTGAAACGGATCAAGATGTAAAATCGAGAAGTTCTAGAGGCCTGATGTCACCGAAGCAGTTGGAAATTCAATAGATATAGATAATCATACTAAGTGTCCAGGACCTTCTTATTTTCCGGCATTTGATGTCACACTCAGTTTGACCTACCTTGTCGACTGCATGTGCCAATGGCTATGTGCGCATTTCTACGCTGGTATCAAAAGCTTTCCCCTTCATGACTTCGGATGATAAATCTTCAAGAGATTTCGTTGTTATAACCGGATCATGATAGTAATGACCGACATGGACTCTACGGGACGCTTTCTTCTCCAGGATACACGGCAAGATGTGGTTCTATAACTTATCCCGTAAAAAGGCTTACTGGGAATATTTTCAAGTCAAACAAAAACAACCATCTTTCTTGAATAAAACTGATTTGAACCTCTGGAATTTGTATTATATCTACTTTTAATGTGATCAAAACTTGGATGTAAGATTACAGAGATCCTTACAGTAATTATAGTAATACTTTTGGTTGAATTTCATCGTAATTTACTAATGGGACTGTTATGTGGGTATATTCAATATGGGACGCACATGGTTTGGTATTTTTTTTCGCATTTTGTCCATACAAAAACACAATTTTAAGAATGGTACCGAAAAGTACACTAAAAATAAACACTATTCATGGAGCTAACTCAAATGTGTCGAAAATTGAAATGGGACTGTTATGCGAGTATGGGCAGTGTACGAATATGGAATTGGGTCAATTTTAGACACAAATTCAATAGTTTTCCCTTATTCCAAAGATTTAAACAAATGAATACAGTTTATGATTGCCGAACAATAGGTGACACCTATGACCTTCGTTGTTGATAAAGTATATCGAAGTCCATAGATCATTTAATAATTTCACACCAACTTGATATGAAAACAGTGCCCCGTACGAAAATGAAATTGAGTCACTGTAACTCCTTGAGGAATTTGAGGAGGAGTCCTAGGAGCAAGCCCTTAAAAAAGTCCTGGTGAAATCCTTGTGGGAATTTCTGGTGATGATTTTTTTTTAAGAAATCCCTTGAGAAGTATCTGAAAGAATTCGTTATGCGATTCCTGGGTAACGCGTGATGGAATCCTTGGAACTAACTTCTAGAGAAATTTCTGAAGAAGTCTTTGAAAAAAATGTTATAACAATCTGGAGGAATTCTAGGAGGCAGCCTTGGAGTTAGCCCTTGGGATTTTTTGGACAGATCTTTGAAGGAATCATTGGCTGAAATTCACAAAAAATTGTAGAGGAACCTCCAAAGGAATCCTTGAAAAAGGCTAAAAAAAATGTTCCCAGGGAAAAATTTCTGGTTGAATCTGTGGATAAATTTCTAAAAATTTTTTTGATATAATTCGTGGTAGAATCCCAGGAAGAGCTTTTGGTGGAATCCTTAGTATAGCTTATGAAGTCCTGGAAAAACTTTAAAGCTGAATAACTAGAGGAAACGACTAAAAGATTCTGGATAGAATGTTTGAAAAAAAAAATCCCTTGGCCAGTCCCATATCAAGGACTGCTCAGAATATTTCCCGAAAGAGACCCGTCATGATTTCAGAGATTTGTCGGAATATTTTGTACGAATTATAATTGGAATTCATCTTAAATATTTATCTCTTCCGGTACTTAAATGTTGAAAGTTCTTCTCTTCCTTACAGCGATTATTGCCAGAAAATCGCGAAAAGATTCTACCTCACAACCACAGCATTCGAAAAAATAATAATCACATATTCACTAGACTCTCGGCAAGTCTAAAAACATGCGAAGAAATATCGTGTTGCTGCAACCAACCTTGACAGTCGGTCAAACGGTTGTATCAACATAAGTCGGTTTGACTAACTTCGGGGCGGAGTCAATGTTGGTCAAACCGTCTGAGCGTCTGTGGGCTGCATGAGGGGCAGTTGTACGAACACCGGCGTGAGCTAGCCAAATTGTAGCTTTGGCGCCTCATCAAATACCGATGCGCATGGGCGGTAATTCACATTGCGTAGATTTATGCAGCGTTGTCGCCGTGGGAATGTAGAGAATGCGCGCTTTTGAGATTATTCCGTATATTCCACCAACGATTTCGTCCGAATATATACATCATCGAACGATTTCATTTGAACATCTATCAGATATTTTACAGATGTATAACCAGCACTTCTACAAGAATTTAAAACTGTTCAGTATTCACTCCGGGGATTCTTCCCCAGCTTCAGAGATTGCGTCAGGAATACCAACATAGATCCAATCATGATTTTTTTTTGGGTTTTGAAATGAATTCTTTCACAAGGAATTTCACTAGGAATTATTCTAGGGATTCAAGCAGGAATTTCGCTAGATATTGCACCAGGAAAACTCCGATAATTTCCCCCAGTATTTTTTTCATCGTTCCCATCAGGAAAAGATTGCACAAAACAAATAACAGGGATTACACCAGGCTAGTTTCAGGAATTTTGACTAGGGAGTTTTGACTAGGGATTCCACCAGAAATTCTTCGCGATTTCATCGGCATTCCCTCTACGGATTCTACCAGGAATTCCTCCAGATATTCAAGCTAGAATTCTTCCTGGAAATCCTTAAAGAAATCCATCAGAAAATTCCACAAGGAATTGTACCAGGTTTTTTTTACAGGGCAACCTGGAGTTTCTCCAGAAATTTTTACTGCGAATTCCCACAAGGATTTTCTCTAAGATTTGCATCGAGATTTCTTCTAGAGATTTCACCAGGGTTTCCACCAGAAGTATTTCCATTGATTCTCTCTGGGATACGACAAGGAGTTCTGACCAGAAATGTGACCAGAAGTTCTTCTAAGAATTCCACCAGGAATTCCTTCAGGGAAACAACCTGGAATTCCTCCAATAATTTCACCCAGGAGTTCCGAAAAGTATTTCACTAGGATTTTAGCAAAGATTACTTCAGATATTCCTTGTGAAATTCCACTAACGATTTCACCACGAATTTCTATAGGGGTTCCTTTCATGTTTCTTTTACGAACTTTTACTGAAATTTCTCCAGATTTTCCATTTAGAATAATCTCAGGGATTTCATTTGTAAATCCTTCAACGATTCCACCAAAAATTTTACTAGGGATTCCACTTGGAATTCTTCATCAAGAAATCTTCCAGACATTCTATCAAGAATTTCTACTAAAATTCCAGCATGAATTTCATCAGGGAAAAAGAATTTCCTCCGGCAATTTAACTAGGAAGTTTCCCAAATATTTTACCAGAATTTCCACAAAAAAATCCTCAAATCTGTTAATAAAATGCTTGGTGGAATCTCTGAAATAATTCCTAGAAAAAATCATGGTCGAATCCCGGTTGGAAATCTTGACTCAATCTCCTTAAGAATTCCGGAAGAAATCCCTTGAGAAAATACTTTGGAGAAGGTTTGGTGTAATCCCTGAGAATATTCCTATTGGAACCTATAAACTAATTCCTGGAGGAATTCCAAGGAAAATACTAGGGGTATCCCTGAAATAGATCTTTGTGAAACTTTTGGTAGAATTGGTAATAGGAAATTTGTAAAGAAATACTTGTTGGAATGGCTGGAGCTTTTCCTGGTGTAATCCCTAGAAATATTTCTAATGAAATGATTGTCGGAATTCGTGATGGAATCTCTGTTGGAATTCCACTTGTAGTCTTTGGAGGAAACATAAGTAGAATCATGGGAAACATTACCGAACGAATCCCTGGGTTAATTCCTATTCGAAACCCTGGAGGAATACTCGATTGAATCCCTGTAGGGGTTCCTGGTTGAGTCCTGGAAGATATTCTTGTTGGAATCCCTAAAAACCCATGGAGAAAATACTGGTGGAATCCATGAGGACTTTTTCAAGAATATTGTGGTGCAATCGCTAGTCACAAACGCCTAAAGGCATCCTTGGAGAAAATCCTGGAAAGTTCTTGGAGAAATTTCGGGAGGAATTCCAGGTGGAATTTTAAGGAATTCTGTGAGGAGTATATGAGGTGTCACTTTTTTCGGGACTTTTTTCGGGAAACACACCATGAACTACTCTAGGGATCTTATCAGGAATTCTTGTAGGGATGGGCATTACCTCATGGTCATGGAATTTGGTGGAGGAATTTTGAAGTAATCCCTGGAAAATTGGTGACAAAACTCCTATGTATGGATAAACTCTTGAAGACTCTCTGGAGAAATTCCTGGAAAAATTCTTGCAAGCATCTCTGGAAGAATCCCTAAAGAGATTGTTGAAGGAATCTCTATAGAAATTTCTGGTAAGGCTTCATACAAAATTGTGGAGTAATTAGCGATGGAGTATCTGGAGGACTATTAAGGATTCGTGATGGAATACTTGAAGGAATCCCCAAAAAAAATCTAACCCAAATTTCTAGTTTAATTCCTGGAGAAATGTCTGGAGGAATCTTTCGAAAAATTCTTCAAGGTATCGCTGTTTCTCCAGCGATCCTGGTGGAATTGCTTATGGAACTTCTGGATGAATCCCATATAAAATCCTTAGGTGATTTCTTACACACATACCTGTAGGAATTCCTGAATGAATCATTGGAAGCATTCCTGGAATCCTTTTAATCCCTGGAGAAACTTTAATGGAAATGGTGAAAGAATTTGCGATGAATTATCCGGAGATTTTTTTTAATAAATACCGGGGTAAACATTTGGGAAAATTTCTTGAAAATGTGGTTGAGAAAAGCATGATGAAATTTATGAAAGAATACATGAGATGAAGATTTTTTTTTTGGAAATCTCTGATGAAACTAAAAGAACACTATCGATAGAAATTCATGTAGAAATGTTTGTAGGGACTCCTGGAAGAACCTCTGAAAATATTCCTGGTGAAATTCATGGAGGAAACCTAGTAGAAATCCTCATCGTTGGAGAAATTCGGAAAAGAATTACAGATATATACCTGGTGGTATTTCATGAGAAATTTCAAATTTTCGAAGGATTTCTTTATGGAATCTAGGAAGGGTTTCTTGATGGAATCAAGGAAAAGTTCCTAGTGAATTTCATGAAGGAATATTTGTAGACATGTTTGAAGAACCTGAACAATTACTGGAAGCATTCCTTGAAGAATTTGTGAAAAATACCTGGATTAACACTTCACCATTAGTTTCGGGTTAATACCTGGATGAATTGCAGGCAAAATCCCAGCAGGAGCAATTTCCGTAAATTTCTTTGAAAGAATTATTGAAGAATTGTCTGGATGAATGCCGGGAAAATTCATAATTAATTTTTATGTTTGCTCATGATATCTTGGCGATATTCAAAATCTTAATGTATATACATAGAAAATTCCTACAGAAATTTATTATGAGAGTACAGGTCGGACTCGATTATCCGGAGACTCGATTATCCAGGGATTCGATTATCCGGGATTCGATTATCCGGAATTTGTTTTTTGATGTTCTCATTTTTCAATTTTTATGCATAAATCTGAAATAATTTGGTATTGCAATATACAATATGAATGGTTTTGCAATTTTGAACGTATTTAAGAAAAGGGGGTTTGAAAAAGGTGTTTTTTTTGTGTATGCTGGTCAAAATTTAGTTTTTCTTGTAGGGATCCCTAAAGTTTCTAGAAAAAAATTTCTGGCTACGCCACCGCATCATATAAATCAAACAACAAAAAAAGATAATATTTAAGTTCTTTTACCGAAGATTTCAATTTTTTTCTTAGTGATTCGATTATCCGGAGAGAATTCGGTTATCCGGAGTGAAAAAAAAAATCGATACTCCGGATAATCGAGTCCGACCTGTACTGATAAAAAACTCCGTGAAATTTCAATTCTATTCCTTGCAGAACATTCTGTTGGAATTCCTCCCTCTCTACCTGATAATTCCTTAATTAAATATTAAATCCGGGTACATATGTTGCCATTTGACAAAAACCAATGCACGATGATAAGCCAAAATGTCGTACTAATAACATTTTTAATTAGTTTGTCTTGATGCTTCATAAATATTTTCTCGACTCTGGAACGTGGTATCATTTATTCATTGATATTTTTTTATCTGGTGGATATCAGGCACAATTTCTATCATTTTCGCATTCACGGGAACAACAGTTAATGGAAATATCAACGGACGAATATATTCTCCATCCCGGTCACATTAATGTTGGTGCAACAAGATTTGACAATTCGTCAAGCGGTCGTACGAACATAAATTGGTTTGACTAACTTGTGGGTGGAGTCAATGTTGGTCAAACCGTCTGAGCGTCTGTGGGCTGCATTAGAGTCGGAGGAATCGTTTCGCCGAAACAATCTTCACTGGGCTACTGGGTAGTCCTTGTTGTCCGGTTGCCTAGTGTTAGTGAACGTTCAGTCTGTGCAGCCTATGACTGAAGACGTTGTGATCCTTTCCAAAACCCATTTTGAAAGTCCAACCACATATCAAAACTTTCTATTTAAGATGTCTGGAAAATATGCAGTCGCAGAACTATGATACGATCCAGTTTTAAAGTTTTTCGAATGGATACCCTGATCTACGACAACTTCTCTACAACACCCTTTGAGTGATTTCCTTTCGAAATATTTCTAAAAGAGGTACACAATCTCTTCATCTTTTTATATAACGTAATAAACCAAAAGAAAAATTGATACTAAAGGCTCATGCTGCAAAAAAAATACCATAGCAGAGCCACAAACCAGTCAGAGTTGTAAAAAACTTTAAATCCAACTTCGATTTAAACCAAGAACCTGTTAAGAAAGTTGTGAAAAATATTACCGTTCAGAGAAAGTAATTTCGATTTTTGCGGTTTTGGCCGCCTTTGAACCACTGTGCGATGGATGTGTAAACGGAATCGATTCCAGTAGCGTCTCGTCCAACACTTCGTCGTCATCACCGTCAAAAAGTGCACCCGGCAACGAATTTATCACCGGTGGAACATTCCTGATGGCTTTCCCTTCCAATCGTCGTTCAGTTTCCCTGTTCTTGCATTCGAACACTTTGAACATCCCGTCCATCTCGTCCCAGCTGCGTTTCACCAGCCTGTGGCAGTCTTCCAGTATTCCCTTGCTGTCCTCACTGGTACAGGAGGGGCAGGGATGCATCACCAGCTGCTTCGACTGGTGGATGATGTCCGCCTTGAGGCACGATTCCCTGAAGCTGTTGACCATGTCCACCAGAAGCGAACAGCTGCTGCACACGGCTTGGATGCGGTCGTCATCGTTGATCCGCACTCCGACGGCGTCACAGATTCGACGCCGGAAATCCGCCACTTCGGATTCGTCGTTGTTCCAAGGGGAGAAGTCCTTACCCGGAAGCATTCGCAAACAAAGCCTGCACTGGCGGATGTCGTCCTTTTTGAGGCGAATCTTGCTTTTGACCGGTTTAGGTGAACTTTTGGTGGTTGATCCGTGAGGCACTGAGAGTGGGTAACTCATTATCCGGCGGGATGGAATATCCGCGAGGATTTTGATTTTTAACTGATAAACGAAACGCGAATCGCGTCGACTGTTGAATTGTTGTCAAACAAAATTTAAATCCCCGTCAGCTGGTCACTGATTAGTAGTGGGCGATCTGTTGAGAATGATCGATTATCAGGTATTTGCTCGATTCACGCACGCTAAAAATGTTTTCTGCAAGACAGGGGCATCAGATGGCAGTTGCAGGACTGGGAGCTACTGAGTGTCCTTAAAATAAGAAGGAACATCAGAACCCTTAGGACCCATTCACAAATTTCAGGGGGCTGAAGGGGGCGGGTGGGTGTCCTCGTGAGGTTGCAGCTCATACAAAATTAGTTAAGTTTTCTTACGAAAAGTGTTACAAGGGGGTGGAAATGGCCTTATGCTTGAACAATGAGGACCGAACGTTAATTAAAAAGTGCTTAGACCAGACGGGAATCAAGAAAACAAAAACCATCTTATCAGGAACTCTCATGATCCTCTTGAGCCTTTTTTTTTTTTTCAAAGAATCCTGCTAGTCATTTTAATTAGGCAGAAAGGTTCTTGATGATCTCGAGTTCATAATTATAAGCATCGTCTTCAGAAAAATGTGTATGCTCATTTAGTGCGTCCGATTGGTGGATACTTTGTTTTGCCTTTAAGGGGACACGGGAGACCGTGTTATTTTCCCTATCTTTCGTCTCACTCTAACAATAATCATCAAAACATTGTGGCAGCAAATCTAAAGTTTTAGTGAACCGATGAAGCTGAAAATTTATCGGGTTGTGCACTACATATATAGAATCATAGTGATACATTTTCGCATCGATATATGGAGTGGTTCTTGGGATTTGCTTCTTGAAATGGATAGGATGATTATGATGACGTCCCGTGCGGCCTTAAGCATTTGAAATTGATCATTTTCAATGAGGTTTATCTCGTAATCCTGATAAAATACAAAGTTCGTGTCCTTGACAACGTTGCTCAGAAGGTCGTTGGGAGAGCTTGCCATCCCAAATGTGAACTTTCGAGAACTCCAAATATTGTAAAGTCAATAACTTCCTATACACTGTAAACTCCGCTTTACCCTTTAATGTGTAAATAATACCCACTATTTGAAGATATATGGAGCTGTCAAAATAATGGGCAATTGTCAACTTTCTATAATGGGTGAATAATGCTCTCTTCCATATTCTGGATGTTTACTTAGTAATGGGTGAAAAACTTGTTAAAGAAGTTTGATCTCGTGATCTTCTGGCTTTGATTATTGTGCTCTGCAAGATAAATCCACGTAATGCGATTATCTGAAAATGTCGATATATTGTCGCAATGATAATGAAAATCACCAAATGTTTCAGATTTAGCAAATTTGAAACATTTGCGTCCTTGAAGAACGAAAAAATCCAAGCCTACTTGAATTTTGACGTAGCGTTTGAATTGCGCGCATATCTTCTGCGCGTTACCGCCGCCGCTGGATGTGGATTCAATATAAGCGCCGCAATACAATGAGGCCATGTAAACCGGCGTTTTTCTACCTATAGAGAAAGGTAAATTAATATATTCAGAAGCATAAAATACTATTCGTTTACTAATACTCTTCTACATTTATTTCAGGCTTCAAAAATAAATGAATAAAAAAGAGCAGTCTTGGGAGTCAATATGTCCATCAAAAGTAGTAGTTTAAAACAAAGGTACTGCTGAATTTTAGATTCCATGAACTGTTTATTAAAAGAAAATAAAGTGTTTTTAAAATGAAAACTATATCCTGTTATTATTTTCATTACTATTTACCTAATTATCTAAGTTTTCTTAATGAATGCAACAAATAAAAGAATAAAGAGTACATTTTACCCATTTTCCGTAAAAAACCTACCAGCAATAATGGGTAAAATTTACTCGCTGATTTGACGTACAAGCAGTTTACCCATTAAAGAGTACAGGTGCTTTACTCTTTTTAAGAGTTAAACTAGTTTCTCTCAAAGAGGGTACTTTTTAACCTTTTAAAGGATACTTTGAGCTTACAGTGTAGGAAGTTTTTGTTAGTGGGGAGGGTTCAAAAGCTACACTGAACGAAATCTCCCGCCATCAATTGAATGATTTTTGCCTCATCTAAGCCCCATACCTATTTTCAGACACAAACAAGATGATTTTCATCGCTGTCAAAATCATTTGTTTACAAATAGCATCGTATGAAAATCATCCAGTCGAAAAATGATTCATATTGAAGTAAAATATGTTTAAAATTGAATGATTATCACACACACACATGTAAACAAACCCCATTGCATTCTATTTCGTGATTTAAAAGAAATCTAATTGAAAATAAGTAATCAGCCATTGGTGGTTTCCACAAGTCATCATTTATTTTGATGATAATAGGCAACATAAAAATCAATCAACAATTCACGCACTTATGAGCCGCCTTTAATATAGCTGTTTGAAGCATTCTGGAAGTGTCCACATTATCCACTCCAATGTCCCTGGATCGAACCAGGATTATCGGTTCTTGGTCACCTTGAAAATAATTAACAAATTACAAGTAAATATACTTCCGAATGCTTCTATCAAAATGAGCAATTACCTGCGAAATCCGAGAAGAAATGCTAAGTTCCGCTGCTGCCGCCATGTTTTTGTTTAGATTGACAAGGATGATTTCAAGTCAAGGATCATTTGCTATCCGAATGAAGTTTTAGACTATAATTGAATGATTTTTGATTTGGGGCACGGAAGAAATGAATATCCCTCATAAGCCGCATGTTACTCATTTGTGTTGTTAAAGTTCAACTATCAACACATTGTCATACAGATGTATACTGAAAGTCATCATAAAATTGGATGATTTTTGTTCGGCAGTCGTTGGGTGCATCATATTGTTTAAAAATCATTCAAAATGAGTAATATGCAGATTTGTAGCCATGTGAATTACAAATCATTCAATTAGTGGTAGGAGCTTTTGTTCAGTGTACATGATCAGGATTCACTTTGGTAAACAGTCATGCACAAATTATATCAAGCTTTAAGGTGGGTAGTCGATCATGCCAAGCTTTACACAATTTTCGGAGGATGCATACAAAGAGCGTGACAAAGGGGAAGGAGGGAGTCGAAAAAGCTGGGCACTTATCGTAAGGAACGCAATTAGATCTTTAAAGTCAAAAACTGATAAATTTTAACAGTTGTTAGCCGCAAGTCGCGACACCTAGCGGCTGAAGTGACTAACACTAACGATATTTGAATCGACCACGCTTTAAGCGATCATTTAAAATTTCACAGCTTTCATATCTCAACCAGAGGCGCGCGCATCGTTTTCCTTCGTGTTTGACGTTTCTCACTAGCGCCATCTTCAGACCTTGTTGCACATAATCGTATTTCGTGCAACATGGCCGCCAGATGATGATTTATTAAGTGGGCGATGGATTTTAAAGGAAATTGTTCTAAGAGTTACGTCTATTTGTGATCCTATAACATTTCCCCGAATACCATTACCCCGAAAACCATCACCCCGAAAGTCAATACCCCGAATGGTCAAGTACCCCGAAAAGCAATACCCCGAAAACCATTACCCCGAAAAATCCGTTACCCCGAATACCATTTCCCCGAATGGACCATAACCCTGAATTTTCATGGCACGAATAATTCAAAATGAAGATCCGACAAATGAATCCCATATACCTATTTTATAGAATTTTGATTTTCATTTGAATTCATGTTCTTCATATTATCAAAGATGTATTATTCTTTTAATCAACAGCTATTCTTCATGGGCCAAGTGAGAACCCAGACGTGTACTTGATTTTGTGAGAATGGTTGTGTTCACAGCAATAAATCATTTTTCGAACTGATTATAATGCTGACATATTAATATTAGAGACCTTTCCCGCCCTCTTTTAAAAGCGTTATATTATTTGGTATTACATAATTATATTTTTATATTGCTGGAGGCAATGCGAGTTTAAAATGTCAGATGAAAATGTTAACTAATATTAAACTGACCATTATTTCAAAAGTACATCACTAAAGAACAGCCTATGATAAAAGAAGAAAAAATCACTGTTGAAAGCGTCAATAATTATGATGCCAAAAATAATTTTGCTAGTGCAACTTCCGAAGGAATAGCCGATAACTAAAAGAAGGACAAATATCTTGTTGGAAATTGTAATACTGACAAGATGTAATACAGACAAGTAATGCAGGGGCTTTTTTTTTTTTTTTTTTATTCAGGCACTCCGTGCTCGTGGACACTACTGTGCCGAAATCAGTTGATCTGTAGCTTCTTTATCGATACAGATCTATTTTTAACTTATTTATATTTACATCAACTTTCACTCTCTCCTACTCTTTCACTCTCACACCGAGCAGGTAGGAGAGAGCTCTGCTGTTTGTGAGGCTAGCTGCCTGCGAAGAGGGTCAGTTTGTCTCAGTCACCATCTTATACTGACGGAGGATGAATGTGCTCCCCAAAGCACGCTCCTCCGTGCGGTGTCTTCTGGTGGCTGGACGGTTTTTTTTTTGTGGAGGGGCTGGGAATCTAACCCATGACCTTCCGCTTATGAAGCGAAAGCGTAACCTCAAAGCTACGGACCCCCCTATTGCAGGGGCTTATTTTTATTTATTTTCTGAAGTCATTGTCAACTTTGAATTTCGCTCAAGACAATTTTGTCAGACGATTTTTTTACCGCTATCGCTCAAACTTCAACTCAAACGGTATAACTCGAAAGAACAGCCTATAGCTCAATGAAGAGAATATCATAGATTAAAACTTTTACACTGCCATTATACAACCTCGAAAGAACAGCCGATGATTGAAAGAATAAAAAATCACTAATAGGAATAGTAGTAGTTATTAAGCCGAAAACTTTTAGCCTCAAATTCGCGATCTTCCTTGAAGAATTTCTTGAAGTGCATTACTGATTTTCGGGGAAGTGTTGTATTCGGGGAACTGGTTTTCGGGGTAATTTACCATTCGGGGTAATGGTTTTCGGGGTAATGTGTCATTCGGGGAAACGTTACATTCGGGGTAATGGTTTTCGGGGAAGTGTTATAGGACCTGCGAAGACACGTATCTTAAACTAAAATGGATTAAATTTTCAGGGAATGATATTATCAATTATGTTAAAAGTCAAGCATGAAATGTGCCTTAGTACGAGAGAAAGAATTTTATTTACGAAACAAACGACACTAAACACTAAACCGTCCGAAATAGAAATAATTTATCGATATTAAAGTTTTATAAACGACGAAATTCGAGTACACTCCCTCACCACAGGTACGCTCTTGTCCTCCTCCGTTCTCCGTTCAAGCCTTCTTGCCCAAATTCACCAGCTTCGTTGCCTCGGCCGTCGTTACCAACTCCTTCGACTCCAGCGATTCCATGCCCTTGGCGTGCGCTTGTACATGCAACGCATACTCCACAGCATTCAGGTACTTCCGATTGCAGAGGTGGCACTTCATCTCTTTCTTCGGCGTCCGGGTGATTCCGGTGTGTCCTACACCGGTTCGACCTGGCTTCCGGATGGCGCCCTTTCCGCTGGACGCCGGACGGGTTGAGGCGCTGCTACTATTGGCACTGGTGTCTCCGATGCTGCTCGAAGTAGAAGTATCCGTGTCCAGGGAAGTGGCACTTCCGGTCAGGGTGGGAGGCTTTAGGAGACCATTGGGAGTTCTGGACGGGGACGATTTGGCCCGCACCCGGTCATCTTGGGCGAGCAGTTTGCGCTTGTCCGGGATGGGAATCTTTAGGCAGTTGGAAATGAGATGGTTCGACAGGATTTTACCGTTGATGAAGGATTTTGCGCAGTAACGGCACTTGGTGTCTGGAGTTTTGCCGGTTTCGGAGGACGATGTCCCTGAGGTGGTGGGAGTTGCGGCTTGATGAGCTAATTTTTTGTGCGTTTCGAGCGAGGATTTCAGTCGGAATGGGCGTTGACAGGTTTCGCAACTGAACGTTTCTGGCTTTTTGAATGAGATTGGGGCAGTACTGCCAGTTGTCGAAGGCGGACGAATTCGAGAAATTGGTCTTGCCTGTCCCTCTTTTGGAGAGGGTTCTGTTTTGGCCTCTTTGACCGGTGCCAGAGATTTACGCTGCTTGTTCATAGGTTCCGCCCTATCATTTGAGGTGTCTGTAGTCGGTCGCTTTCCAAGGGTTGTGCGGCGAGATGCCTCGCTGCTTGTCAAAGTAGTCTTGGCGGGGACTTTCAGGGGGGCCCTACTCGGAGCTGGAAACAAGAATAGAATCGTTAACTTTCTGTCTGTTCAAATAAATAAAATAATGTTATCTGTGCCTTGAGATCATAGTTTTTTTTACCCTAAAATCAAATCGTGATAACTTCGCAAAACTTAAATGGATTTTTTCAGCTATTTTGGAAAGAATTTAAAGAAACGAACAAATCGCGGGGAGGGGTTCATTGAGTATTTTTCAATAATTAAAAAATAATATATTAATATATATATATTTTTTTTTTTTTTTTTTTGTATGGTATTCAGTTGGAGCTGCCTGACAGCTTAACTTGTCAAGGCTGAACCCTCGGTCTGGCTTTTGCCAAGTTTCTTCTCTACCAGGACCAATACTCAGACGGACTAGGCAATGCCGCCCACATGAACACTGCTTTTTATTACCCATATTCCCATGCTTCTGAGAAAAGGAAGCATTGTGAAAATAAGCAGCTCCATCAGAATTTGTTTGAAATAGAAGTGTAGTAGTGTCATTACTAATACTGTCTAGTCGAAATGGTTTTGAATAATTTGTCATTCAAGTGCTATTCTGATTACTCCTGTCTTTTACGTAAGATTAGGGTCTTAAATGTCAATTGTCGTCAAGTCTTAACAAAATTAGGCTGTTTAGTAGTAGTTCTAGTTAATTTCATTTTTTTGTTGTTAAAAGTATTTATTGGTCATTACGTTCATATATCCTTAAAGAAAAAAGTCGCTTTCCTTGTCTGTTCAATTTTTCAAAACTAGCAAGTGTACCCTTATGATCGATCTCAGCGTCTTACTTTCCATAGTCATTTTTATAGTGAATATTGAAGAGTAAAGTTACCTTAGGCTTCTATTACAGTCTCCTACAAGATTCACTTTTCGGTGGCAAATGCAATACTTCACAACGCCTACTATCTACTTGTAAATTTTGCGAAAATGAAGCTGGAATTAGATTATTTATACCGTTGTTACAAAAGAGGTATTTCTTTTTATGGCAATGTAAAAACCATATTAAAATAAGATTGTCGCCACTACTAGTCATTTTCCTAAGAGTTCCTAAGTATTCTCTACGTCGTACATGATGACGATGTGTCTAGCTAGCTAATAATAAGAGTGGCTACGGATCATTCAGGTTAGCAAAAGGCAAACTGAACGTCACCAATAGTGTTAATGTCCACTTCGAATAGATTAATTATTTGAAATGGGCATCAATTCTATCAATGACGCAGAATGTCCGTTGGATCACATCCGAGATATTATTGCGTCTATGCCATATGAATTATGACGCGACTTTAAGCAAAAAATGCCAAAATGTGATACCACCACTACAGGTTACGCCTTTGGTTTCCATCATATGGGCTAATGGATTATGCCCTCTCATCGCGGCAAGGTCGCATAACCAAGGGGAGGGTTGATACGACCAGACATTTATCAGATAATATTTTATAATAAAACTTATTTTGGAAATTCCTCGTGACATTACGACAAATATTTTTTTTTCAGTTTAGATAAATGGATAGATGACTTTGTTTGAGAGATTTTCTTTTTTCTTTAGAAGTTTATTTTGTTATTATTTCCCATTAAATTTCTCCAAGAATTTTAATAAGGAATTTCTAAAAAAAATGGTTTGGATGTCTCAAAATAAAACCTGAATGTTTTCAAAAATAAACACTTAGGGATTCCAATAGGAATTCTTTGATATATATTTTTTATATTTTTTCTAGAAAACCCTTAGTCCTCCAGAATTTTGATTGACGATTCTTTCATCGAGTTTTCTAGAACATCCTCCAAGACTCACGTTTGAAACATGAATTTCGATTTTTCAGCATTTTCTACAAAATTGTCCTTCAGAATTTCTTCAATATTTTAACTAGAAATTTCTAAGAAAATACCTTCGGGAATTACTCCAGAGATTATTTCGAGAAGTCATTCAATAATTCTCAGAGATTTCTCAAAGTATTCAAAAAAAAATGGCAAGCGTTCTTTCAGGAGTTCTCTATATAATGCTCCAAGGAAATACAGTAAAACCTCCATGAGTCGATATATGAAGGGACCATCGACTCATGGAAATATCGAGTCTGGAAACGAATGCCTTGGAAAGTCGTTTGAAGGGACCATCATAGTAACCATGAAATTTTGTTTCTAGTAGTCGACATCGAGTCATGGAACATCGACTCATGGAGGTTTAACTGTATGAATGAAATTACCCAGGAAGCTGAAAAATTTATAAAAAAAAAAATCGTGGCGTTTTTCTAAAGCAAATCTTAGGGTAGCTTGTGTAAGTTCTTAAGTCACCCTTGATGAATAAGGATTTCTAGAAGAACTCACTCTTGAGGAACATTTACAAGATTATTTAGATTATTGCTAAGATAATTGAAAAAAAAAAGAAAAAAAATGAATTGAATCTTTGGATAACATCCCGCAGGGTTTTGTGGAGGAACTCTGTTACGTTTTTTCGTTAAAAAAAACTAATAAAAAAGTTTGTGAACTTTTGACGTTTTTATCTTTTTAAGCAAAATCATTTGAATTTGGTTGAGCTCAGTGTTATATATATTGTCGATAAGGTTTGTGTCTAGACTAAATGTACTAATTTGACGTCACCCAGTATGGGATATGTGTACACATTTTAGCTGACTACGCCAATTCTTAAAACTACCATGGAAATTCAGACCAATTTACTATGTTTACGGTACACCCCACCGCATTACTGGTATATTTGACAGAAATAATTTACAACAATCTGATTCCAACTATTGTAAACAACATTGTAAAATCAAGCGCATTTCTGGTCTGCTGAAAATTGCCGGTGCGAGCGCTTAAGGCGCTTATATGGGAATTACTATGGGAAAAGCAAGCAAATCATTCAATCGGTGATAGTGTTTGTCCATGTGCTCTTAGGGATTAAAGCTACGTTGATAATGTAAGATACATTCACCAGCCACAACTTTGCCGAAGACCGTTTTCAAATCGGACTTCTCAGTAATTAGTTATTAATTTATATCCAATCGCAAATTCTTCTACAGTGCTCATTTATCTGCTGAACAGGCAACATTGCTGCATCTGCCTCGAAAGATACCACACATAAATCATGGCTACTATGTTTTACTGCATATATCCAGTGATGCCTACAGATCAGCCCAATTATTATAGCCAAAGTTTTAGAACTCATATAAAAATCAATAACTAAGTACTGAGGCATCCGTTCTGAAAACGGTCTTCGGCAAACTTGTGGCTGGTGAATGTATCTTACATTATCAACGTAGCTTTAATCCCTAAGAGCACATGGGCAAACACTATCACCGATTGAATGATTTGCTTGCTTTTCCCATAATAATTCCCATATAAACTTTCATCCGAATGAGCACAAATTTTGGGAGGACACTTAGAATTTGATTTTGAATCGAATGAGCGGTGTGGAGCAAAAACGATTTTTTGAACCACTCTAACATATCATTCTGAATATTTACAGAATTTCCCATGTGTTCATCTACTTAATATTAAGTAACAAATTTCCTAACGTGTGGAAATCGAATTTACACCTACTTTTTCGTGTTACTACTCGATTTACAACAATATGGAGTAAAGTACTGATGCATATTGAGCTGCGACGCGACGAAGGATAAAAATTCGATTTTGACACGTTTTTATAGCCATTTTTTAAGGTGATTATAGAACGAAGCCACACCTCAAATTTTCAAGAGCACAAGACTTGAGAACCAAACAGCGCTCCGCGTAGAAAATCTATCCCTTTGGTCACCACCAGCAAGGAAGCAATTTGATTGGTTTTCATCGCGAACTGTTGTCAGATACTTTCGTCTTGTGCACTTGAAAATTCAAAGTTTGGCTTTGTTTTATAATCACCTTAAAGCAAAACAGATACAGTAAGGACCCGATTTTGTCAGCCCCTCGATTAATTTTAGGCTGACAAAATGCGGAATCTGACAAATTCGGGTCATGTTATTTTGTTTCTGTTTTTCAAATTTTGACGTGCTACATGGTTACAAGGACTTTTTAGATGGCGATGGACAGTTTTTTTATCAGGGCCTCCCCCTTCCCTTATAATGGTAATATCGATTTTTAACACTTAATAAAAGGCATTACCAATGCCCCCTCTGGCTACGCCCATGCGTGCACGACATCAAACATCATCATCAATTTTAATGTAAACGTGGTAAAACATGACGATAACAATTTTTTAAAAAAAACTTAAAATAGGCTGACAAAATCGGGTCAGTACTGTCATAATGAAATATGCAATACATCAGAACCCTCATTCTCCTTTTATTAAACTAATTTTCCTTTTTCTACGTTTTTTTTAACAATTTCTACCTTTGTTCATTGCCGTACTTCCTTTTCCCGTAACTAGACAACTTATTACCTTTGAAAACATCCGAACAAATTGATGGTGCTTCCGTACATAAATCCGCAATCAGCGTCCAATACAATGCTTCCAATTGCAATTTTTTTAACAACCTTATGAATTTTTCATACTAGTCACAGCTATGTGAATCATAAGGTGGCCTAATGAAATTGATACACGAGGTACTATCATGCTTCGCAGTTATGCTTTCCATTGAACTAATATGAAATCCATAATAGCCTTATATGAAAGATGGTATCATTGAGGAATTTACTAATGACGGCAATGAAAATCATAAGTCGCGCAATGAAATTTATAAATTTTCATTATATTTAACTATTTTCTCAATTATGATTACCATTTTAACTATATGAAATCCATATTAGCCTTCTGAAAAAGTTTTTTATAGATTTTTCAATGCTTCATAAGGGAAAATTTATGAAATTCGTTAATTAATTTGCCTGAGTGTATGGGACACATATGGTTTGTATTATATTCTAAATAATCTTTATTAGAGCTAATTGCGACTGTTCTGTACAAGTGCTGGTAATGGAATCATTTTTCAGAGTTACTTGTCAGAATGCAAACTCAGAGTTGTCTGCCATGGACTGCTACGATGCTAGAACTGGATTGCTTGTGATAACATCTCTCCCTTCTTATTTCCGGAGTACCCAGTACGGTTCGAATCTTGACGGCATTCTAATTGTTCGCTTTGGACGGATTCGTACCTCTGGAGTAACTGAAGGTATAGTTTCTGATTCTTGTTGATTAGCTTCAGGTCACTGGTCATCTTCGTTGGTAGCTTGCAAACGTACTTCAAAAATGTCCGATATTTCCTGATTTTCAACTGTGTCAACCGGAATAGTATCTTGAACGGGTGTAGGTTTTGATTGTAGGCCAAACATGTCAACCAGGATACTTAATGGTGATCTGCTGGAATCTGTAACGCTGCTGGTTACTTCACGCCACTTCAGCTGGTTTGCATGGGATCGAATGAGCTTGCGTCTGCCATGCTGATTGTCTAGTAACACGTTGTAGTTTACATGTCCAAACGCCTCAATCACGACTCCTGCTGATCAAGTCCATTTGTTTGCAGAATAAACCTTGGCATATATTTTATCTCCGGCTTGAAACGAACGGGAAACAACTCCATGCTTTTTGTTGAACTGATCGTTCTGCTGCTGGTTCACGACTGTGGGTATGCGTTGGGTTGGTTGAAGTAAACTGAGAGCTGTACGCATTTTGCGACCAAGTATTAGTTCTGCTGGCGATTTTTCTAGCAGTATACGTCTTGGTGTAGAACGGTACGTTTGTAGAAATACCTGTAGTGTCTTGGCAATCTTCTCCCCTTCGTTTATTTTAAGTAGTGATCTCTTCAAAGTGTCGACAAAGCTATCCGCCTGGCCGTTGGATTGTGGATGATACGGTGCTGTTCTTAGATGTTGGATTCCATTGGATTTACAGAACGCGGCGAACTGCTCCGAGGTGAACTGCGATCCGTTGTCCGATACCACAGTTGAAGGAACTCCAAAACGGGAAAACAATTCGTCCAGAAACTCAGTAACACTTGATGTAGTTGGCGATCGGACGATCTGAACCTCTGGCCATTTGGAATGTGATCGAAAAACGGTCCTGCAAAATCGATATGTATTCGTTCCCAAGGACTTGCGGTTTGAGGCTATGATTGCAGCGGAACCTTCCTTGGCGTTTTCGAATGGGAGGCACAATTGTTGCATTCTCTAACGAAAGCTTCAATAGCATTGTCTATTTTCGGCCAGAACACGTGACTTCGGGCGATGGCTTTCATTCTCTCAATTCCGGGATGACCACGATGTAATTGCTTCAGAATACGGGTACGAAAACTGTACGGTATTACCAAACGATCGGCCATCATGACACATCCTTTCACAACAGTCAGAGTTTCACGATACGGGAAGAATTGACGTACTTGCTCATCTTCGATACTGTTTGCTTTTGATGGCCATCCTTGCTGATTTAAACGGACCACTTGCTGCAGAACGGGACACTTGATTGTTTCTTTTCGAATCATGTTGAAAGTTATTGGCAGTATTCCGACAGCTTCGTCTAACGGAACTTCAATATCTTCTTCCAGTTGAACAGCAGCAATAATGAAATCCTCGTCAGGTTTCGTGTGATTGTTGATCAGCCTCGATAGCACATCCGCATAGCCAAACTGTGTAGTTGAAACATATTCAATCTCGAAGTCGTAGCATAAGAGAGTCAGCGCCCATCGTTGCAGAATCATCCGATGGAATTTGGTTACTCCAAAAACCAATGCTAGACCTTCTTTTTCAATTTGGCTGTAACCGGCTTCAGCTTGCGTCAGCGTTCGGGAAGCATGAGCGATTGCTTACCATCTGGAAAACGATGCATGGCAACTGCGCCGATACCTGATTTTGATGCGTCTGCTGCGATGATGATTTCCTGTTTCGGATCATAGTGAGTGAGCAGCAAATCCGATTGCAGAATTTCCTTGATCTTCTCGAACGCATTTTGACACGCTGAGGACCAAACGAACTGGACATCCTTCTTCAGTAATGCATCGAGAGGACGTCGTAGGTGGTGCATTTTCTTCACAAATTTTGAATAATAGTTCACAGCACCCAGGAATGACCGCAAACTGGTAATGTCGGTTGGGGCAGGCATCTTGGAGATTGCTTCAATCTTCGATGGATCCGGGCGTAGTCCATTTTCATCAACAATGTGGCCCAGATATTTGATTTCCCTTTGAAGAACGCTGCATTTTTCTTCGCGAAGATGAAAACCGTACTCCTCCAGGCGCTTGAAAAGAGCTTCGAGACGCTGATGATGCTCTACTTCTGTTTTGCTGAATACAATGATGTCATCCAGAAATTATTCAAATCCTTCGAGGTCTGCTATCATGCCGTTCATCAATTCTCGAAAACTTATTCATACAGACTCAAGTCAAAAAAGTATACAAACTTACTTTATCGATCCTACGTGTTAGGCAGGCGGAATTCTACACGTACCGCTCTGTACCAACTCAACCTTTCACTTTTAGAACGTTTAATTTCCGGATTTACAAAACGACGAAAGTAACATTTTCAACTTTCGCAACCTAACCACTACTTTCGCCGCCCCGCTGTATGGAGAGACAAAGTGACTTAACCACGAATCAAAACAAAGCACTACTTGAGCCGATTTTACACTGGTAGAAAAACGTCGAAAGTAACTGAATGAAACGGCTTATCATTTTCTTATAATTATTTTTGTGGGAAATAATAGAAACTACCTAGTTTTTGAACGCGAGCTGAGTGTATGCAAAATTTGAGCGAAGTACACGGCAAAAAAATGTTAAAAAGGTGATTCATTTTAAAACAGTTTTAGAAGATAGATTGTGATTTTTCCTAATTAATTATCTCAAAACCGTATAAAAGTTACTTACGTCGATTTGAAAAAGTAATCGAGAATTGTTGAAAAGCTCCGGGGGCAGACTTCACACCGTGCGCCAATCTGTTGAAACGATAGAGTCCTCGATGGGTGTTGATTGTTAATAGTTGTTTTGAATCGTCATCCACTTCAACTTGAAGATATGCATCAGATAATCGATGATGCTGAAGAACTTGCATCCGTTCAGCTTGGTGAAAATGTCGTCCGGTACTGGTAAAGGGTAATTGTTCGATTCCAACGCTGCGTTTAATCCGGTGGAATAGTCGGCACAGATGCGTACCTTTCCATTAGGCTTCTTCACAGTAACGATTGGAGCGGCCCATGGCGAAAAATCTACGGGTGTGATGATTTCCGCTTGCTCCAAACGATCCAATTCGGCGTCAACCTTCGTGATGGATGTGAACGGAACTGGACGTTTCGGCTTGTACACCGGACGTGCATCTTGTTTGAGGTACAATTTCACTTTCGTTTTCATACAATGTCCGAGGGTATCCTTGAACACGTTCGGAAACGCTTCTTTGTAGTTCTGGATCGATGACTGCGTAGCTTGTACTTTTCTACAGATCGCTGATAGAGGTTTAGACTATAGTTCAAAAAGTTCAATCCAATCTAGGCCGAACAAATTGAGATTAGGGTGGTTTGTCACGAAGCAGGTGCCGTCTTTGTTGATGTTTCCAAACTTGATGGAACAGGTGAGCTCTCCTACTAGATTCAAAGGCTTCCCCGACGCCGTTTGCGCTTCGCTTGTTGTTGGTTTCAAAACCGGTGATCCCAGTTTCTCCCAGGTTTGTCTTGAAATGAGGGTGATATCAGATGCTGTATCGAACTGAAGCTTAATCTTCACGCCGCAGATGTTGACGTTCACGAACTTCCTTCTGATCAGAGTGTCGTGTTTCTTATGTATACCTTAATGAGCTAGTGTGCCATGCGATATTTCATAACGCAGCTCACAGATTATGTGAGACACGAGATGCAGATACGTACAAAATATACCTTAGTGAGCGAGTCTCATGAGACATCTCGTGAGGCTCGTCACATGCGCTTGCTAGGAGTACTTTTATGTAGTTATGTTTGCCTAGTACAATAACTCCACGAAAGCGTACGACTTCGGTCTATGCCTATGCTTCTTTGGTGGCCAGCACAAGTTTTTCAATTCAAATGCTAGAACCTCAACCGCGTTAAACCACGTCAGTCCTTTCAAACTGTCTACGGGCAGTTTAATTCAAAGTTTAATCCCTTTTCCTTGCTTCTGAACCTTCGCCTGCGAGGCTCAAGTGCACTGTCACATTGAGATTTTCTCATGAGACGGCGCATGAGCCAGTGCAGATGTGATTGTTTGAGCTAGTACATTGCTACATGAGATCTAAAAAAAATGTGTCTCACCATAGCACGTGCTCAAGCGCGCGATTATTTTTGTGCGCTCATGGCAAGCTGATCTCAAGCTCTTGATATGAAGCGCGTATACATGATGTCTGCTTCTGATTTCGCTGCTGATCTGATTAATCGCAAAAATGCCGTTGACGCTCGATTTCTTCTTACCTTTGTGTTTCTTGAATCCTGGGTTGGGCTTCACAGAAACGCAACTGCAGTAGCCTTCCTTATGCCCAACTTTGTTGCAGGATTTGCAGGTATGATTCGCAAAAGGGCAATCACGAACAAAGTGCATGCCACCGCACTGCCAGCATGGTGTTCTTGGAACGCTAGAATGCTTGTTGTCCTTGGTCGATTGCGCAGATTGGTTCGATTGTTGCTTCTTCTGTTTGACTGCACAGACTGTTGCTGCAATTGATGATTTCTGCTCAATCAAGGCGGTGTCGTGTTTTAAATTCTGCAATCGTTGACATTCGTTGATGAGGGTGTCCAACTTGCACTCGCCTTCTCCGTCTGCTTCTAGTTTTAAAAGTAATCTGGTTCTGATGTGAGCTTCCTTCGGCGATCTTAATCCGCAGATGAAAATGAGAGATTTGAATTGATCGGCTGTGATACGGTTCAACTCGAAATCCTCGCATCGTTTGTTGACTGTCGCTGCATAGGTCACGTAATCCTCTTCCGCTTTCTTCGTTATTTGAAAACATTGATACCGCTTGCTGAATAGCGTGGTTCTCATTCCGAACAGCTGCTTTAACTTGGAGACGGTGTCCGCAAACGAAAACTCACGGTAATGCTTCGGTAAGAGGAAGTTCACGTACTTGTCATGCACGTTCACGCTGAGGCTTCTTAATAGAAGACGGACCTTCGCTGAATCATCCAGATTAACGCCATCCTTCAGGAAAAGGTCTTTATATTTTCGGTACCATCGGTCGAATACTAAGCCGTTCTCGGGATCGTAGCAAAACTCACGGATGTTGGACGCTAGGGATTCAATTATGAATTCGGGGCCGCTTGCTGTCCTGGCTGGAGCATCTAAGTTGTTGAAACGTTCCATTATGGCCATTAGACGAGCATTCTGTTCCACCATCTGCTGATTTTGCTGGAGAATGGACCGGAAAACATTTTGACCTCCGAGGTTTGCTGATGGTTCTCCTCCCGATAAAGACATTCTTCTTCTTTTCCGAGATTCCAGAGTGGATTCTTTAAGAGCCAGTTCGCGAGAGCCGCAACCCCTTCTTGTATTGATGTTCTTCGATCAGGCTGAAATTTTCAGGGATTGTTCTTCTATATAAAAGATGATGTTTTGCAAAATATTAGATTTTTACATTAGGGGGAAGTGGGACAAAATGACCCCCAATGTTTTCATGTCACTAAACATGCAAAATCACAAAAAATGATATAACTATAGTAAAACTGCACAGATTACGTTGAAATTTGGCTTGATTACTCTACTTTATATAAACTTTGAGATAAGCATGGTATATGAATTTTAAAAGTACTTCAAATCGAAAAAAATGAGTTTTTCATAAAAAAATTAGTGATTTTCAAATCGATTTTTTTCTTACCAACCGAACTAGGTCAAAAAACTAAATATGACATTTTGTAGGGTAACTTATGGGCTTTCATTTGAGGTGTAATCCAGATATGCCGTTTCAAAAAATTTCGAAAAAAAATTTTTTTTTCGGGGTAGTGTTTGAACTTGAGCCATTTTGCGAGTCACCGCAACCGCCTTGTCTAGAGAGGTTGTATTGATGTTCTCCGATCGACCTGAAATTTACAGGAGTTGTTTTCCTATATAAAAGAATGTTTTCCGCAAAATTTCAGATTTTTATATTAGGGAGAAGTGGTACAAAATGACCACTAATGATTTAAAATACAAAATCAATTAAAGTGCTATAATAGCAATAGAAAAAATGCACGAATTTGCATGAAATTTACATGAACTTCAAAATAAACATGGTGTTTGGATTAGAAAAATGTTTCAAATTGATAAAAAATCTGATTAATTTTTTTTTTAACAATATTAGTTTTTTTTTTTCAAATCGACTTATATTTTTGTCAACCGAACGAGGTCAAAAAACTAAATATGAAGTTTTGTAGGGTAACTCAGGAACTTTCATTCGCAGTGTACCGTAGTGAATCGAAATTTGGACGGTACCTATACCCGGACACTCAGATAATATTTACCAATAAAATGCTAAATTGAAAACATTTATACAATTATATTGAATGAAAAAATAGCTGTTTTTGTAGTTATTACGACGTATTGGCCTTTCGGAGGTCTGTTCAACAAACTCATCAATGTCCCCGATGAGATCAGCTCAAAAGTATAAATTTATTGGTTAGAGATAATCGTATAGCATATTTTTATTACTTACATTTGGTCTCTTACTAGGCAAACAAATTCAAATTTTTAAATTTAATATAAGATAATTCAGGGCTCTATCTGTAATTATTTAGTTTTAATAAGCATATAGTAATCATATATAAATAATAATTCACTTAATAAACGATTTTGCATTCACATCGATCAATCAACAATGAGAAGGTATTTTTTCAATTCTCTTTACCCCACTTGACATTTCCCCCACTTATTCGCATGGATGGTATCTACGCGTTCGAGGAGGGCTTAGATGGAGGCAATCGTCGCAGCAGTAGTGATTTTAACATAAAGTTATAGTTTAAAAGTTTAGTGACACCATATTGAAAAAAAAAATATGCTGTAAATATAGTTTAAAATAGTAAAAAGAGGCTGTCCGGAATTGGAGCCCAATGTTTTTGAATCCGGACATTGTATTGGAATTGTATGTTTCGATGCCGTAAGTACACAATTTTCAAATAAAACTGGAATAATACTTTGAACATCATCAACACATGAGTAATATGTAATAAGAACAATACTGTGCGTCGTGCATTGAACCAATCAGTGATGATGGCAGTTTAAACCACCAACATGTCTGTCCAAACAACTAAATCACAAACATTGCTTACACAATATGTGTTCATTACTATTCAAAAAGAAACCCATTTGGCAGCACTACACTTTTTATAAGGGAAAAGTGGGTCAAAATGACCCCCAATATTGTTGTGTCGAAAACACACAAAATCACAAGATTTACAGTAACGTTCAAACGGATTGTACTGAAAAATATGTTTTTTTTTTGTAAAAACACACATTTTTCTGTGGAAAAATGCAATTTTTAACAATCTTCGTCTCTCTTTTACTCATTCGAGAAATTTGCAAACATCAAGGCTAGTAAAAGTCAAAATTCCATTCAAGATATAAACAGTACAGTGTCTCATAGCAGCCATATGTGCAGTCAGTCTAAACTAAGCTAAACTCAATTATTTACAAATTGATCTCTAGCAAACATACCATCATACACAATACATGTGACCCTCCTAATCAAATCCATCAAACATTATCCAAATTAAAAAAAATGCGGTAGTTGATTCACATCCAAACAGCGTGAGAAGAAACAGCGCTTACTACTGAACCGCCGAAGCTGCTAACGAAAACATTGGTGCAATGACTTATTGTTATCCACATCATCACTTTTGCATCACTGGCGTTACGTCTCAACTGGGACAAAAACTGCTTCTCAGCTGTTCTTATGAGCACTTCCACAGTTATTAACTGAGAGCTTTCTATGCCAATGACGTTTTTTGCATATGTATATCGTGTGGCAGGTACGTAGATAAAAATTTCTAACCCGAAAAGATCCTCGACCGGTGGGATTCGAACCCACGACTCTCAGCTTGGTCTTGCTGAATAGCTGCGCGTTTACCGCTACGGCTATCTGGGCCCCTACTATCGCTCTTATAGCAGTTTAATTAATTTTGTATTATTTTACATATTAAATCATTAGTGGTTATTTTGCACCACTTCTCCCTAATATAAAAATCTGAAATTTTGCGAAATATCTTCTTTTATATAAAAACAAATTCCTGTAAATTTCAGCTCGATCGGAGAACATCAATACAACTTCTCTAGACAAGGCGGTTGCGGTGACTCGCAAAATGGCTCAAGTTCAAACACTACCCCGAAAAAAATTTTTTTTTCGAAAATTTTTGAAACGGCATATCTGGATTAGACCTCAAATGAAAGCCCATGAGTTACCCTACAAAACGTCATATTTAGTTTTTTGACCTAGTTCGGTTGGTAAGAAAAAAATCGATTTGAAAATCGCTAAATTTTGTATGAAAAACTCATTTTTCTCGATTTGAAGTTCTTTCAAAATCCACATACTATGCCAACCTCAAAGTTTATATAACGTAGAGTATTCATGCCAAATTTCAACATAATCCATGCAGTTTTACTATAGTTATATCAATTTTTGTGATTTTGCATGTTTAGTGACATGAAATCATTGGGGGTCATTTTATCCCACTTCCCCCTTATATAAAAATCTAATATTTTGCAAAACATCATCTTTTATATAAAAGAACAATCCCTGAAAATTTCAGCCTGATCGGAGAACATCAATACAACTTCCCTTGGAAAGGGGGTTGCGGTTCTCGCGAACTGGCTCTTAATAACTCGTCGCCAAAATATTACACTGAACCAATAAATATCATAGAAAATATTAAAAACGTCACATACTCTTACGATAATTGAAATCCGATTCACATTATGTGTGTCCATTGATATTCATGTAAGAAACACATAAGTCTCATTATGAAACTTCATAATATTCAATTATCAACACTGTAAAACGTATATGAACAAACGTCATGTGTTCAATGCAATGAATGCTATGGGATTTGCACATGTGAAAATCTAGTCATTGCAGCATTTTGGTGATGGCGAGATTAACCCTAAAAAAATCATCGTGGTGGATTTGGAAGTAAATTATATCTGAAAGCGATGTGGATCATAGAATTATGGTTGGGATTGATAAATAGTAAATAAAGGGTAAGTTAAAAATTTCTGCTATAAAAAATGTAAATTATTCTTTTGGACTTGATTTTACAGAAAACATCAATTTTATTGCAAGCTGAAGCCAATGGAGCCAGACCACGAAAAATAATTGATTATTCAGAGCTCAATGAAACGGATATCCAATGTTATTTAAACATAGCTTATTCATACAAATGGCAATAATGTATAAAATAAACAGTTTTTAAACTACGATTACATTGTTCATCATTTCTACTGAAAAAAGAATCATCTCAAACTCATTATAATGTCTAATAAAAATCATTAACAATATCAATAATTGTCATCTGAATTTCACATAAAACTCATTGTCAACATCCAATGGTTCGTATGATGATTTTGAATCAAATGTATGTGGTTTATCAGATGAATTTGATCATAAAGAAATCGCACAAGCTTATGTGATAAATTGATGAGGGTTATGTGAAAAGCTAGATGGAAAAAAACTATATGTGTTTTCAGATAAATCTGACATGATTCCTTGGTTCAGTGTATATTCTAAATAATCTTTATTAGAGCTAATTGCGACTGTTCTGTACAAGAGCTGGTAATGGAATCACTCTTTTCAGAGTTACTTGTCAGAATGCAAACTCAGAGTTGTCTGCCATGGACCGCTACGATGCTACAACTGGATTGCTTGTGATAACAGTTTGGTATTTTTTTCGCATTTTGTTCATACAAAGATACAATTTTAAATATGCTACCAAGAAGTACACTAGATTCATGAAGAAAACTAAAAAATGATGAGAATTCAAATGGGACTGTTATGCGAGTATTGGCAGTGTAGGGGTAGGAATGATCGAAACCTTTGTGAGTTTTCTTAAAAAATATAATCTGTGGAAAACATTGGAAGATCCCTTAGAGTAACGACTGAAGAATTCAGTTGAAAAGTTGATGAAAAATATTTGGAGGAAGTCCTAGGATAGTCTTTGGAGAATTGGTCAAAATAATCCCTGAGAAAATTACTTGAATGTTAAAGTGCTCGAGTATTTTCCGAAGCTAATTCCAGAAAGCAAAAACAGTAGAACAAATGAGTCAAACGTGGCAGCACATACCATGGAACTCAATCATTCAGTCGACTAGGATAATGCGAAGCTCCTGAAACCTGCGAGGAAGACTTCGCATCTAAACGCTTGGGAATCGATGTACATCGCTACTTCTAAGCAACCATTGATGAACGGTATATTCATAAAATTCATTAATAGTCTCAAAATTGGGGGGTGCTCATCTTTCCCCGTCCTGCCCTATTCCACTAAAGTCGATCTTTCGCCCCACTTGAAAAATCAACTTTTTGCAAGCAGAAATTTATACAAGGTTTCGTAAAAATCCGGAAAAACGTTCATGTTCAAAAAACTTTGGAATAAACCTTTGAGGATCGTTGCAGGAATTTCTCGACCCATTTCCGGGAAGAATCAGTAGAGGAATCTCTAGCGAAATTTCTGAAGCATTCTTAAGCATTTCTCTGGACCATCTGGAGCCTAGATTGTACCAGGATTGACTTGGAAAATGGGATTTTAGAGATCTTCCACTGAAAATAGAGACTTACAATCAAATAATGACTAAGTTTGTACAAAGTGACCTGCTACCAGCCCTGCATCCTATAGAAGCGTTCAAAACACTAAACATGGAGTTAGTTTTTGACCAACAATCAAACCTCTATGAGTCGATATCTGAAGGAACCATCGTCTCATGGAAATTTCGAGTGAACATAAATGCTTTGGAAAGTTGTTTGAGAGGATTAATTCATGAACTTTCGTTCTTAGTATGGTTTCATTAGTCGATATCAAGTCATGGAACATCGACTCATGGAGGTTTTACTGTATTTTTTCTTATAATTTTTATCAAAAATTTACTAACTTTTCGTTGCAAAATAGTTCAACAATCCGTTCAAATTCCGCGAAATGAAGTTGGGACCAAGGCAGAGACAATAAAAGCATCTTACCTGACACAACGGATCGTCGAAGAGTCTTCGCTGGCATAACGGATCTCCGTGACACAACTACCGGAGGAACTACCGATTTGCGCTTCATTGCTACACCACTAGTAATCGGTTTGATGGCTGTCGTCGTCGTTCCAGTCTTCGTCTTCGCATCCCGGTTAGGTCCCACCTTAATCGAATCCCCCACGACATCCTCCTCCCCGTCGTCAGAAACGGACTTCTTGGGATCTTGGGGAACGGCGGTAACCTGGGCAACGATCGTCTTCGGTGGAGGAATCACCGATTTCCGCTTCACCACGCTGATCAGATCCGACTGCTGGTTGGCTCGGCGCATCTCCTTCAAGCGGTCCGGGATCAACCGAACGGTGCTGGATTTACGCGAGGGCTTCACTATTGGAGATTGTGCCACCCGGTTGTCCGCCCCGAACAACGAGTTTCTGGTTCTAGGGCGATCTGCTTCGGCCATTTTCGGGATAAGAGCTTTCCGGACTGCCTTCTTGCGCTCGCTCTGGGGCTTGTTCTCTTTCCCCTCCGGTTCCGGCTGCTTTTTGAGCGATTCAAAGAAGTTCTCGAGGGAGTTCGATTCTCGTCGTTTCTCCGGAGTGACCGCCTTCTCCACTCCGTCCGGAGCGCAGATTTTAATCTGCGGAACCGGAGTGGCTTTGTTGACGTCCAACGATTCGAAAAATTGGGCCAAAACGTTCGTTCCGAAAGATTTATGGCCAGCGGCCGGAGTTCCCCTCTCGACCACCGACTGAACGCTGCTTTCCAGGGTCAACTTCGATTCTTCCCCATCGTCCGCCGAGGAACCTTCCGACAGTCTCGGTTCCCTCATTTTCTTCATGGCCGAAGGCATCTGTTTGTCGTCCGTTTCGTTTAGCTTCCCAATTCCGCTGAGATTCTTCTTGGCACTGCGGGACAAGATCACCTTGGCTGGCGTCGAAGAAACCCCCAGGTATTTGCAGGTCATTTTGCTGGCAATCCGCACGGTTGCCGGAGAAGCTGCCACAATCATCGGCTTCCGGATGGTGCTCACTTCCTCCACACTGAAATCGTTCTCCAGAGTGGCGTCAATGGAATTGTCCTCTTTCGTTACCTCTTTCAGCTGTTCCTCCGCGGCGGCCGCTTCTTGCTCATTCGTAGCGGTTCCATTACCGTCCTCCGTCACCGAATAGTACAGCGAACAGCCAGAAGTGATGCTCTCGTCGTTGGCCGTTTCGTAACCGGCTCCGTTACCCAGCGATTGACAGCTGGAATTGAGCCCCACTCCGGAGGACGAGCGGAGCCGAAGCTTCGCCAAACGGTTCATTTTGCGTGCGTGCAACTGAAAAGCAAACATCCCCCCAAAACAATTCAACGATTTCGTTTCGAACTTCCAACTGGATCTTTCTTACCTAAATTTTCTGTGCTTCAATGTCCGTTTACAGTTACAATTTCAGGAATTTTCACTACAAGAACACTGAAAATCTGTAAAAATCTCTTTAAAATTCTTGCTTGCTTCGATCGATTTGCAACTGACAAAAACAAAAGCCGACTGCCTTCTTCGAGTTTTTGGATCGCTTTTGTGCAAGGAGCAGGGAAGGTTTTTTGAAAATGTGGCTGCGTGCTGATTCGAGCACTCGCGACGGCCCAGAAAAGGGTTTTGCCGAGATGGCCGATCTGCTCGATAACGGCGAGGTGACTGTTAATGGACCGCTTGCAGTTCAAAAAAAAAGTTAAAAACAGCCCATCATTGTACACTAGTGTGGGACAAAATTTATATTCTCGCTCCAGTCCACTTTTCGGATTGTATTTAGGTCCCATAACAACTGTGCAAAATTTCAGCTCGATCGGTGAAAGTATATTTACGCGCCAGCCGTTCAATGTTTGTATGGGATTTACTATGGGAAAACTTACTTTTGCAAAGAAAAATCGCCAGAGGCCGCCCATCGACCTCTATAAAAATTCTGAACACAGCCATCGATAGGTATTTCTACGATGAAGAATATTGCCGAAGACCGCGAAACAATCTGACACTTGTGGAAAAAGTTATTCAATGAAAACCTATTAGCAATGCGACGTTGATTAACACGTAAAGGTATAACAATAATAACAAAATTGGGCAAAATTTCCGAATAGTATTTGTTTAATAACTTTTTTTTACAAGCATCGGATTGCTTTGCCGTCTTCGACAATGTTGTTCATCGTAGAAATACCTATCAAGATCCGAATTTTTATAGAGGTCAATGGGCGGCCTCTGGCGATTTTTCTTTGCAAAAGTAAGTTTTCCCATAGTAAAACCCATACAAATTTTGAACGACTGGCGCGTAAATATACATACACACTCAATCACGATTTGCTTGTTCGGTAATTTTTTATACTGGGTACGAATTGTAAATCAAAAAAAAAATACCGAACTTTCAGCTTTTTGATTGAAAACTTCTGAGGTTCAGTAATAATTCAAGACCAACAATTGAAAAGGCCTCAAGTCCAAAATGTAAACTAATCGGTTTTCTGCTGATTTCAGTGTATAAGAGCCTATTCTTACTAAAACATACAATAGTCATTTAAAAATATGCATAAAAGTTGAAAAAACAACATTTTTCTAAAAGGCCCCATCTCATTTTCCGCTAACCAGGATATTCATCGCAAATGCGGCCTTTTCTCAAAAAGACCTCATTTCTATATCTGACGGAAACCGAGTTGAGGCCTGTTAAACAAACATCAAAATTGCAATGTAGATTACGAAAAACGTTCCAAATTCACTAAGTAGATGCAGGTTATACTACGGAGCGACTGTTCCTTGTATTATTTTATACAGTGGTTGTCTAAACGGCGAACATCATCGGGTTCCTGTAGACCGATGTATTTTGTATCATACTACCTAATAGCACCTGTGTCAGCCTGTCTGTACTTCACACATTATCAAGAAAAACACGATTTGGTTTCAATTGCATGAAAAATAACGTTCAATTGCAATATTATTTCAATTGAACCAATATTTCCATACATTTTCTCGACGACAAACTCGCGTAGCACATACATAATGTTCATGGATGACGAAGGGTTCAATCAATCACATATTTAATCAACCGCACGAATCTTCTCTTGCTGTAGGGATCTCCATGTACTTTACTTCACCACTTAACACTCTTCTACACTTCAAATTTTTTATTTCATCATCAATTTTGAATGATTTTCAAAAGGCCACATCAGAAGATGATGAAAAAACAAGCCACAACTAGAAGGCCTCAACACATTTTAGAGTAAACAAAGGCGTCAACTCACAGGCCTCATCAGCGTCGGCCGGCGTCTATGGACACAAATTAAAAGGGCTGCACAGCTTTTGGTGAAATAAAAGCCTCATTTTCTTTGACTCGTTTTTTTAGCAGGATTTTTTGCTAAAATGATAGTAATGAATATTCATAGCTATAAATCAGTTTATCTATCGACTTTCTGGACGATAAAATAACATACAATGCTTAAATTCATAATTTAAATTTGATTTATTGTTTGACAAAACAAGATTGCATTTTTCTCATTGTTTACTTTTTGGAGATGAAGCCTTTTGAATTGTTAGTCTTGAATTTTTACTTTTTACTGAACTACGGTTGCTGTCAGACCCAATTTTCCAGCATTACCTAACAGGCCGAAAAGTCAGTAAAAACAATTACCGACTATTCAGTACCCGCATAGAAAATCACAATTCGCCATACATTCAAAACAATTAATCACTTGTATCTGGTAAGGTTAGTGTACAACAAACAGTTGCTTTTATGTTGAACTGTATTTAGTCTAAGAATTAGAACTTTTAAAAATGGTATACGTAAAACAATCCAAACAGTAACAATATTAGATACTGTGCAGACATTGTGAAATTATACAGAAATTCAAACCCCCCAGAAATGGTAAAACTATGACTGGACCGATTGAGAAATTGTTGTTGAATTTATCGTTGCAAAACACAAACACATATGTATTTTACCATATACAACAGTTATTTAACAGTTTCGCAAACAGTGGTACGCTGTTGTGATTGTGAGCGAAAATTTTCACCATCTAGCTGCTCACGCTTAAAAAATAGCACACCGATCGTAGTAACAATTCAAAAAACTGATCGAAATATTTCCGTATTTCAAAGTATTTCTGCTAAAATAATATGAAACAACACAATTGTTATTTTGTTCTAAACATTTTCGTTCGATATGGGTGGAAATTTGATGAAAATAGAAATATATTTTACTACCGTTCAAACCATGAAGTTGTATAGAATTGTTTTAGAGTGCCTTTTGTTTTGTCTGTTTTGAATTGAAAAATGAAAATTGTGCGGAAACAAGAATTGTTATTCTAGCATTTTAAAGCTTCTTCCCGTTGTCCGGAGGGTAACATCCGAATCCCAAGTGGCCTGTTTTACATCCGGAATTCATTGGTGAGTAAAATATATTGTTTTATTGAGTTGAATCTAAACTCTAACGGGGCAACATTTTGTTCCTTCCAGGGTGAGTTGTTGCAGTAATCCAAAAATGGAACCATCAAACCCGGATGTCCCCGCAATTTTCTCACTGAGACAGCAAGAAATTGGAACGGCAAAAGTGGTAATGGATTATCCGAAAAAGGAATTACGTGTATATTATGGTAATGTAAATAAATATGCATAAAAATTATTTAACTCATCTTTCGTTGTTCAATCACAAGAGGGGTAAATCTTGGGTTAAATACTATATCGCACTGTAAAATGACAATTACATATACAGTATTAATTTCAATTTGCATTATATGGGTCAACCATTCCCTACCTGTTTGGTGTACAGTAGATTGATCAAAAAATGGATGGTATTTGAACCGTTCGACAAATTGTAATGTAAAAATTTTGTTCGACAAAATCGGCGTTTTTAAATGGTAACATAACTTAACCGCCTATTCACCACATGATAGTTTGCTCAATTACAATTTGTCAAACTGTAAAAACTGTCCACGGTACGGTTGGTTTTTTGTTATTTTAAATGTTATAGAGAATTATTTTGATACTGTCGTAAATTGTAGTGGATAGAATGGGAAACAGTCAAGGAAACAGTAGAAGTATGGTTTATAATTATGCGGGTAGTTGGTGTTTTTTACTGACTTGTCGTCAAAATCAAATCAAAACAAACAATGCGGGGAAGTGTCAAATAAGAATCTCCTGCTGTAAAATCGTCCGGCGCCGGGAGACACGGCTATGGCAACCAATCTTTTCCTGCACTTATTTTGCGCTTTCTTGTGGTAAGTAGTCGAAATTTAGTGAGAAACTTAACCATTTTAAGCAACCAAAAAGGCTCAGGACTGCTTACGTTGGTAAATTCGGTTGGTTTACATACAAAAGGTAAATTCATCTGCATCATTGAGTTTGCCTCTTGTATGCAAACCTTCCAAATAATGATTTTGTCACACATTTTTCGATTACTTCCACTGAGATATGAGCATATCGTAGATGTTTATTCGTACGAAAAATGCATGTCGATGTCCATGTTGATGTCGATTGGGTTTTAATATGTATTGATTTCTGAAAAATAGTATCCGGAAAAGCAAAGCATGGAGCATGGGAAACTGGAAAGCCAGTAAAAACGCTCTACAATTTTACTGACTAAGTCAGTAATTTCCATCAATCAAAACATATTGTGATTTACTGGGTTTTAAAAATTACCAAAAAAACCGTAGTTCCAAAACCCAGTAAAATTTTACTGGGGTCGGTAATCTGAATTGGCTGTGTATACCAGCGCAAACTCCCACATGCTCTAGCTTTACCCGTACTCCTGCATAAATGGAGACTTTCTCATCAACCCTACCGCTGCTCACTTCACCATAATCAAGGCTACGATCTTGCTGCCGAAAATCTACTAAGTCCACCAACATGACTTGATTAAAGTGTTAATTAAAATGAGATTGAGTTCAGTTAACCGTATAAAGTGTTTAATTAGCTTTTAGATTATTGTTTTATTTAAAAATAATAGGGGAAATAAACATTTGATTGCAAATTAAATATATTGGTGAGATTTATAGAAATTACATGCAATCGCACATAATTTATAAAGGCGCTCCATTTGAAATCTAAGGGTTACAGAGCATTTAATTTTATGTGCAGAATTAATACACTCCAAATGCGAAGCTTGATTGCAAAAATACATGTGCGCTGCACATATCAATACAGAGTCAGAATTAGGGCGAATGTGAAGCCTAATACATTCTCAGAAAAATAGATTTGAAGTTCAGCGGATGTAATTTTAATTCTATATTATGTTTCCGATCAATTTAATCGCATGATGCATTTTTGTAGGATCCGTTACAATATTACTTTTGCAGCAAAACATTTAATTTATTTACATATTATGAATAACATGTTAAAATAAATAAAAATCCATCATTCGCCATTCATCAAAATTTAGAATTGTTGCGCCCCTCGGTTTTTCGTCTCCTTCAGTTTGACAGCAGCGATTGCGCCTTTTGACCTCGTCCTTCTGGTTTGACAATCATCAGCTTCGCCGTTTTGCTACGCTCTTTCACACGAACCTTCTTCACTATCGACCTTCTGCACACTCAGTTTTAAATGCGCCCTGCTGCCACACTCAATCTCAAATGCGCCCGATTACCGCAAGGGGGAAGTTGGGCGAAATTGACATCAGAGTTTGTATCGAAAGAAAATATCAAATGCGCCTTTATGTTTTTCTCACTTATTTCGTGAAAAACGTTATTTTTAAGGAACAGATGTGAATTATATGATTGTAATTTATCATTTATAAGCGGTTTCTTCACCACCGCTTAGGCCTTAAACCTGGTTTAATCGTATGGGTAAACCTGGTTTACGGCTTAAGCGAAGGTGAAGAAATCGGCCCTTAAAGTGTTAACTGAATAAAACTCAATTTGTTTACATTTGTCAGTTGGGCCGTTAATCTGGTACTGTATTGATATAATCTTGTAGGAGATTCAGCTCAGTGTATATCAGAGGGTTAAATTAAATACACAACGCCACTTGATTTGTGCAGACTAAATTTGCATTTATTTCGAATGTTTTGTGCATTTAATTTTACCATAGCACCATTTGGACAGTAAAAATTACTATATTGTATGTCCACTTCAATGTTGGATTATCCCGTCTATTTAGAAGACTGTTCAAAACAGTCGTCGGAAATCGAGGGGAATCTCAATGTATTCCATCCAGATGAAACAATGTTGGCAATGTTGTTGAAACACATAATTAGGATAACTATACATACCTTACGCGCAATAAACTATTGCCACTTATTGAATTGTTTCATTGAACCTGTATTTTGAGCATTAGAAACATTTATCACAAGGTTAATTTTGTTTAGTGAAACATACTTTGATAAACATTCCATCCAACCACCCCTCATTTTTCGAGCCGTACAGCCGGCAGCCGAGTGTCAACAACAGCTGTTTTGGAAATCTGACTCGAAGCCCACTCTGCTGTCCTTGTTGCTCTACTTGAAAGAGTAGGGGAACTAGTTTGCGCGCGAAAATCTTCTCGCTCGTTGTTGCTGCCAAATCTGACAGCGACTGTTTCACCGACCGTTTAGAACGACGACTGTTTCAAACGGTCGTGAACAGTTAGGAACTGAACGGTCAATATCATGATTGAAATCTTGCCGCAGACCAGAATTGAACCGAGGATCTGGCCATTGTCAAGCGCGAACGCTTACCGAATGGCTACCGATACGGTTGGATATAGAAAACGCAAGCAAAATAACGCTCCTGATACAGTCGGGATTCGCTCGTTTGAGGTCCGCTACATGCAGGCTTGATAGAAACTCCTCTGTGAGGCAAAGAGAAGGCGATTTTGCCGTTTTTCTGAGGAAAAAAAATGAACTCAAAATTTTCAACACAGTTCCTCAAGCGATTCGAGTGAGAGTGCAAAAAATGCGAGGATTTTTAAGGTACTCTCTCTCTCTCGTTGCGATGCTCACCATAACTAACTCTTCAAAACAACTCTTGAGTCTGCCGCCCGAACAGACAGTCCTCGGGGAGTTGTGAGAGTACCCTTTTTTGATGGAATTTTACTCTGTTGTGTTTTGTGCTGCATCTTCATAGCTCATTTTTCGTTGCTTCTCTGCTTAGCATTTTTTTGCTCCCTCGCAAAGAGGCAGCACGCTGCTCTAGAGTATGTCACCGAACTCTGATGATGTTGAGGAGAAAAGGGCCCTAAAGTCCTGTCCCGATTTTAGTGCCAAACGCTTAAGTTTAAGCCAAAAACACATGTTTACTCAATTTTCTAACACAGATAACAGATGTTTATGATCGTATGCGGCATGTGTGTAATAACACAGATAACAGATGTTTATGCTGGAACAATTTTTTCCAAAAACCTGTGTAAAATTTCAAACCAAAATACGTTGGAAATCACTGGCGCACTAATGCCATCTGTACAACGAATTGCGGCAGTATCTCTATCATCTGACATGATGTGCTTAAAGCAATCTGTCAACCGATGAATCAAAACAAAAACAAAGTGTTGTGATCTGGTGGTCTTTTTCATAATCTTATCGACCGTATCTAATAATATAATATAAAATACCTACGCTTTTTGTTATATTACACGGTATAATAACGCGGTATATTACGCTTCGCTTTCGTGTACCTTTGAAGACGACCGGAACTTCAGTAGTTTATCAACATCGGTGTTCTAATATCTATAAACGATCATAGCAACCGCCGAGTTCATTGAGTTCAGTTTTACCAGTTTTACAGCATTGATAAAAATGTAATTACACAAATGGTTATATGAGATGAATGTCCGGTTCGAATGGAAGCAAGAACGATTTGATTTTTCATTCGAAGTTCTCGGAAAGCAGTCAATTTCAAAGAGGTCAACAGTGGATAACTGCAAGAGGTTGTACGGTAGGTAATTTTTTTTTTTTTTTTTCATTTTAATGGATGATATTTGATCATTCTTTGCTTTTTAGGATTGATTATCATGTCCATACATCAAATGAACAGAGCAGAGCAGTGCGCTGCGTTTAGTTTCTAAACTAGTTGTGCCCCTACTGCTTGATTAAGATGCCTACTATACATGGGTAATCACTACGCCAGGATGGATCCGGATCAGGCACTACGTTGAGACCCAAATTAACCTGACGTCAAAGACTCTGGCTAGAGATAACTCGCATACTATGCGTTGCTAATTTTGGAGTACTTCACAAAACATGATGTGTAATAGAAGGTCCCTTCGTTTATTAGTTACTCAGTACTGAAGAAAATGGCAAGAAATTGAAGGCCCGTCCTCATGTACTATTCGACGACTATAACCTGAAGCGATATTGCAGTTAACGAAAAGAAAAACGTAGGATTGATTGTTAAAAATTTGCTGTTTCGACTACCATGATGAAGCGAACTGTAGGGGTGATCGGAACAATATGGTCCACCTAAGGAAAACGTCATGTAATGCATAGAAAAATAGCGAAGACTAACGTTTAAATGCAAGTGACTTGTACTATAAAATGTTTTCTTTAATGTTATGCCGAAAATAATATTAACATCAACATGAAACTTTTCTTAGGAACGTTTAAAAAAATTGTATTCATTAACCATACGAGCACTATGAGCCACCCAATGGAGCAGAATGAGCCACCTCATTCAATCATATGATTTTTATTTGAAACAATGTAGAGAAGAGCTAATGATAAACAGTATATATTGGAAAGAAAATTTTATTAGCATTGCTTGAAATCTAGCGACTCATTTTGATAGATACATAAAACATATATTCAATAGACCATGTAATTCTTGTATTAAATTTCAACACTTGGTTAAACGTATTTTATAGCAAAGATTATTTTAAAGATTTTTATTGTGATGGCTATTTTAAGCATCTTCTAGTAGATCATAATGATACTTAACATAAAAACACTGTTTTTGAGATCAAATCCGGGGCGGCGCATATTGCCTCTATTGCCCCTAATTGTGTGATTTGATGTTTACTTAGCTAGGGGGCTTAGAGATAAAATGCACAAGCTAAGGTAGGTGTGCCGAAATGAAGACTAAACAACATGTATGTACAGTGTTTCAAGACACACTCAAAATAATTTTGTTGTATAACCAACTGAATCTGTGGTGAAATTAGGAACTGCATCAATGATTTTCAACCGAGTATAAAAATCCGTTAAATTTACCAATATACTAAACTTTGGTGAAAACCACTGAGCAGTGCAGTAAACGTGACCAAGTTCATAGTAACCTCTACTAAATAGCATTTGGGTTTATTCTACGACTGGCGTGAGGTGAGAATTGTCGGTGTCAAATGGAGAGTCACTTCACTCGAGTCGAGAATTGTCACCTCGGTATACGACACCGACAATTCTCACCTCACGCCAGTCGTAGAATAAACCCAATTGTTTTTCCATCTGTAACACCTTGCTCGAAAGTAAGATTCCAAATTTGTCAGACCAATAATATTCGTAGTTATGAACACTACACCTCTGGTCAAATAAACCAAATTTAATTTCATTTGTAGTAGTTAACAGATATTTGTGGTCGGTTAAAATCGTTGGTTAAATTCTTAATTTTATTATAGATTCAGTAGGGTATACAGACATTTGGGTTTATTCTACGAGTGGCGTGAGGTGACAATTGTCGGTCTCGTATAGCGAGGTGACAATTCTCGACTCGAGTGAAGTGACTCTCCATTTGATTTGCACGGCGAGTCACTTCACTCGAGTCGAGAATTGTCACCTCGCTATACGACACCGACAATTGTCACCTCACGCCACTCGTAGAATAAACCCAATTAAAATAATTTCAGTACACGAATCTATATATAGTTGTACTGGACAGCTCCCAATACCGGACGGACTGAGAAAAGAGAAATCATGATCTAATCAAGATGATGTATTAGAAGAAGAGGAACATATTAAACCATGGAAGCTAAGAAGCATTTTTCTATCTACCATAATAAAATCATTGATAATTTCATATCTACAATTTTATATAGCCTGAAATTATTTTTAATAAAAAAAATATATTGTATAAAATCATATGAATTTCACTCTAATAATCCATTTTGATATGATAATGCATTTTTATAATTTTCATTGCGAAAATATGCTATTTTTTATAATTTAATGATCGATGAATGGAGCATGAAGCGGTGAATGGCATCCTTACGGTAGTTCTTGTGGGTCCGACCGGTCCAAATAACGTTACAGCATCAAGGCATCAATACGTTCAGGTATTCAACTATGCTAGAGAAGCGATAGAGTTTTTTATTTTCTAATAAGTGTTAATTATTTAATACATTTTTCTTTTATTTTATATATCCAGATTTTAACAACTTTGTTCCTTAACTTATAATGTAACAACAGTTTACATATTAACAAAATGGTAGGTACTGAGGAGTAACTCGTGCACGTTTATTAGGATCTCGCTATTAAGTCCCACTGGTAAATTCATTTATCCAGCTTTTGGTGGCTTGTTTCATAGGTACAAGACAAAACAATGGTAAAAAGGTTAAGAAGGTACAGGTAAATTCATACGGAAAGCTTTGCGGTTGCGTTTTGTTCGACGTTTGTTGTTCTGAGCCAACTTGTTTTTAAATCGAATTTCCCTCAAAAATCCTTGAATGAAAGTATTGAAAATAAAATCCATTAGTTTTTTGAAACAGCCTTTACAAATTGATGTTCCGAATTGCTCATAGGTAATGTACTGCTTCATTCGCTGTTTTACACCCTTCCGATTTTCATACAAAAATTTCTTAAATTTCCGGTTGAACACAGCGAATGCCACTATTCCTATATCATACAGTTTGGTGTTGGGAATATTGATCTTCCGGGTAGATGCCTGAGCTTTTAACTTAGAAAAAGAGTAATCCTCATTCTGTAAATAGTCGTCATCCTGTGTGGCCTTTAACTGTTCACGACACTTTTTATGATGAAGTTTATTAACTGCTGCTCCAAGAATATACACTAATGCGTTTAGATCTTTTTTGTGGAACTCGAATAGTGTATCTACGTCCAACGGCTCAAACTCGTAGGAGTTAGTTTTCAGATCTTGCATAGAAATTTGTTCTTAGTCCTTCTCGTTTAAAAGGGATGGTACTTTCCCAGGAAACATTTGCCTATTCTATAATCATTTATTAAGCAATTTTTCACAACTACATACTGAATAGTTGCTTTATTATATTACTTTGCAGCTGCTACGCACACATTGTTCAAGCAAATCTGGCGAAATTATTAGGCTACTTATCATTTAATGATTGTAATCATATATTGTAGTGATGTTTATTCAGGTTTCACTTAGCCTAATAAGGATTGTTGATTTAACAACCCTAATTTAACAAACAACATTATTGCAGTTTAGTTCAGCATCATGTTTAACAACTTTTAAATTATTTCCATGTGAAGCATTTGTTCAGGCGTTGTTCACACAAATTTGGAGAAGTTATAAAGCGTGTCGTTGTATATTGACTTTATTCTACGACTTCAAAATCGCTTTATAAACATTTATCTCAGCTTTTATTCAACTGTCACAAACTTAATTGAAAACAAATAAATGACCAAAAATCGCTAACACTGTACACCAAATGCAGTGTATACTTTTACCATGAATTAATAACCACTTTTAATAATTAACTGGATATTGGATTCAAACTCGAGACCTTCCCATCATCAGCGATGTTCCTTGCCATCTGCACCATCCTTGAATTCATATATCAGCCTACCCGTGCCCAATATAAACCTCTTGTAGCTGAATATTGATCATGCTTGAGGTTCTATTCAGCAATGTCTAATCAACAAGTGCTAGGCTGATCAACAACTGTACAAGCGCATTACTTCTGCTGCTGTTCAGTACTGATGCAAGCTGAATTCAGTCGGCTATTTATAGCGCACAGTGAGAAAATTTATGTCAATGCTGATCAAAAATAAAGTTTATTCACAAAGTAAAAACAATCTGAAATAATTTATCAAATTTCAGATAAAGTTTTAACTTGTTAAAACTTCAATTTAATTGTTCATCTAACTATACTAAAATTCATTTATTTCATATTTTATATTTTTTATAAGGTTAATATATTAATTTTTGTCGTATTTTTTCTTTTAAGCATTATAGAAATATAAAATATATTTCAATCATTTGTATGTTAAATGTGCTCTTTTTGTTTTTCAAAATAATCCTTTATCAGAGGACTGATTCAAAATATTTTTCAAACGCAGTTGAATAATTGTATTGAACAGTTATTCAGTTATTATTGTATCCAATATGTTTTTATATATTAGTAAGTAAGTGACGAATTCGCGGCGAAAAGTCACTCAAATAGAGATAAATAATTTTTAGATATTTTGTCCATTTTACGAAAATTTGGCTATGGTGTGACATTTTTTGTAAAGTTTATTTGTTGCTGAACAATGTGTTTATTAATCGTTATTTTGGCCTTCTTTGGCTTAACTGCTCGGATGATATATCTATGTTGTATTTGCATTTTATTAAATACCTATACAGCTTTTAATCATGTGCTTGTTAAGCATGGAAACAGCTCAAGTGCGAAGCAACCAAAACGTTAGTTCGTCTCCTATACATCTGTTCACACAAATATATTTGTTTGGTCGAATATTGGCTCTTTAATAGAAGGAAAAATGACTTGTTCAACTTATTAGTAAAACAATCTTGACAAGTCGACAGAGATTATTTGTAAAAGTTTAATAAGTGTTGATTCTACTATTATTTATTCCAATGAAAAATGTTGAACATTGCCTTAACTTTGGATCCAAATAGCATCTTCTCAGCTCTTTGTAGGGCTTTTTTCAGCTGTCACCATTATTCAACAATAATTAAATATGTATGTTTATATGTGACTCTTGACTGTTAGTTGGGTAAACACTTTCATGTAATTATTGTTAAATTATTATAGATACTTCGATTATCATTAATAATGTTATGATTAGTAACTATTTCCGATATCAATAACGTCGCAGATGATGATCACTACATTTAGAAAATTTAAATTATAATCTTTTTAATTCATTGTGATTCGAACTTTACCTTCGATGATCCATTGTCGCCTACATGGCTTGGATTTGATTTGTTTTCCTGGAAACTATCTTGAATTTATTTATTTAATGAAGCAGGAAAAACCCCCAAGGAAAAACCAGGGAAAAACTTTGAAAATAAAAAAAAGACAGAATATGTTTTGCTTGAATAAAAGCATACTCATAAACTGTTATTTACCTTGTTTATAAGTTTCACTAATCATGCTGGTCAACATTTTAAGTATTAGACACTGAAACTTTTGTACGATTTGTTGTTAATCAAATGTTCAATATTCTACTTAAATGTTCGCTACAACCTATAGAAGCTTTTAATTAGTCAATTGTTAAACTTCTTATGTGTTGTAGAACAAAAGCTACTATATTTGCATTTTTGGAGGTTTATTCAGCTCTTACTCAAAACAAAAACTTCAAGTGGAATAACAGCTTTTTAATAAGCGTAAATTAATTTTATACAATTAATGATTCAACTAAAAATTTGTTCAGCAATGGTTGCTGCTATGCAGCTTGTATTAAACACGTAAGTATCTTTAAAGCTACCAATTGTTCCTTGGGTTGTCATCTTGGCAATTCCTGCCTTCATTGGAGTCATTGGAAGCTGTGATCATAGCATATTTGAATGCACTGCTAAATTGAAACACGTTCGGAGCATCATTAAATCCACAGCGACGGCGGATTTCGGAGAAAAAATTTTCCAAGCAATCTTGACATAGTGGATTGGTGCACAAATATGTGCATCGATATTTAGTTTTAACTATGTTCCAAATCCAAAGCAAAGCATGAATATTTCCTATAAATCCCTTCAGATAAGCTGGATTCCTTTGGGCTGCTGTTAGTTGTTTGGACTCCTTTCGTGCCTAAAATACAATAAAAAAAATATGTCAAAGAGGAATTCATTTTCATAATGGGCCCCTTGATTATACAGACTCCAATCCAACTAATACGTAACGCTAAAATTGAAAAATTTTGACCATCTTCCCACTCCCCTCCATAATGCTTTTTTATATTTTATTTTTTCTATGACTCGTAATGCTTGAGCCTACTGCCTCCTTCTCTTCATGCATTACGTAATTTGTGGACGGCATCTTATACGGAACGATATTCTTGCCTTTCGAACGTCGAAACACGCTTTCGATGTATAGTACATGGTCTTAAAGATCTGTAGCGTCTCTTCCAGAAAGTTTAGGTGAACTGATTGATCCGTAATTGGAGCTCTGTAAGGCTGAATGGGAATTATTAATGCATGCCTCATGAAGTACAAATTATGTGGAAACATTTACCTTGCCAATCGAATCTGAATAACGTTCCTTTGAGTTGAATGTGTCAAACAGCTTGTCATGGAGAGCAACGAATGCTTATGTTTGCAGCGACTCTTTCGGTAGTGTTCCTGCTTCTACGTAATGCTGGATAGCAATTGCACAAGATTCGCTTAACGTTCGTGTTGCCATTGCCACATTCATTCTAGAGAACGGTGGAAGATTAATGGATTTGTAATGCAACTTGGGAGCCAAACGTAACGTGGATTCTGTGTCTGCATCGTAAAGAAGCTTCAAATGGTCGAAAGATGCAATTTTTTTGTTGAACACTGCGTTGTGTTTGTAGATTGCATTTCGTGCATTTTTTAATAAATGTGGTGAATCAAACATAACGGCAATATCTTTGTTATCAACTTGCATTATCGGTTGTTCAGCACTCACTCCGGCTTCACGAACCATTTTTTGATTAGTCGTACTCTGGTCCATCACAAGAGCTAGCGGAATCAGGCCAGAACTACGAACAGCTCTAATACTCTTTTTCACTAGGTTCATTTGAACTCTACTTCCAAGGCTGTTGTGAGCTAGAAGATATCCAATAGGCTAAAAGTAAAGGATCGTTAAATCACAGATAAGTTGAATTAATTTGAATATCTTTTTGTAAAAGTTTCATAACAGGGGTCTCGCACAAATAATGGCACGCTTATCAAGCCCTAGAACATTTTTAGAAGGCCTATGTACAAAGTAAGGGGGGGGGGGGGGGGTAAGTTGTAGAAAATGCCCAAATTAAGCGTGACATTATATGTATTGTAAATTTTGCACCTTATCGGACGCGACGATTTGTAATCGTCGCCAGAGAAACCGTCGCCAAAATCGTCGCCAGCCAACCAGCCGGTGCGAATTTGCCGTTTCACCAGTCTTACCAACACAACGGCAAATCACCTCCTTTGATTCGTTTGCTGGCGACGATTTTGTTGCTCTGTTCGACAGTTGGCGGCGCGTTTTGTTGCCAATGAAACAGACAATATATCACCCCATAGAAGCAATCAACTGTACCTGTTTGAAGCTGCGATACATGCCAGATACCATCACGACAATAGCTTCAGTTGCCAACTTTGATGGATCGTTCTTCTCGATCTTTTTAGCAATGCCATGATTTGGAAATCCATAAAACGTGTCAGATTTTGAACAGTAAGTTAGGTCCGATTTTAGTGACATGCCATCTAAACAAACCATCACTATTTTCTCCTTTTTGGTTCTAATAAGCTTAGTCTTCTTTCCAAACCGATTGAGAATAATTTTGTTCAATCCTGGTTCCAGTCTTATATTCCGGTTATAGTTGTACACGGTAGTTTTATGTGGCAGTACTATGTGTTTGGAATTTCGCATATATCGATAAGTTCTTGGACCGTTCAAATAAATTCCTGCAGCGAATTTCATTGTTGCTGGGTGATAGCGACGAGCTTTAGGGTGTCGAGAAGCATTTTTTAACGAATCTCTTATTATAGGATTACCTGCAGCTTGTTCACCGAGCTTTTCTGCAGCAGACTTACGCTTTTTCATTGTCTTGAGTTCGGTCCTGAGCTTTGCAACGACACGCTTGCTACGCTTTGCCGCCTCTAAACGTCTATCACTAGTTTGCTTCGAAACGAAAAGTTGGCGACGAACGATCTTCAGTTGTTGTTTCAGATTTTGGTTGGCTTCCTTTTCAACGTTCAACAATTGTTCGACTGCCTCTTGATGACTACGTCTAGATGAGAATGATGTTAGACATTGGCCTTCCTCAGCTCCTATTTCGTGAATTTGGTTGTTGCCTTTGTAAACCTGGTCCTCTTCTGGGGCGAGCTGGAAAAAGGAGTACGAGCTACACACCGGACCAAAATTGTGTTCCGATAATCCAACAAGTTGCTCCTGTTCTAATTCCTCCGCAAATTCTTCATTTCGACCTGGTAATTTCTGATTGATGACCAAACCATCTAAGGAGAACAGTAGTTCTTCGTTCGTTTTCTCGCACATCAGTTCTTGATTTACATTCTCCTGCGCGCCCAGTTCCTGTTTGGTGATAAGCTCCTGTTCATCTTCCGGTTGTCCAAGCAGCTCCCGCTTTTTCATACATTCATCTCCTCGCTCCTCGTTGGTACTGGATGTCGTAGATTCCACACAACAACGCTCGAAGGAATATATTTGCAGTAGCCGTTCTTCAGGGGATTTTCGGTGCTGTTTTCCATCGTCGATTTCCTGTTCCTCCATTACTTTGGCACGCCACACATTGAAGTCAGGATCGTCATTCAAATACTCGACACATGGTTTTTCGGAACTATTATAATGCTCGTTTTTGAGCATTTTCGCAAAACCTCTGCAGGTCATTGGAAGAGCACCTGGCAACAGTCTTTATGGAAACCATATTAGTCATATACATTTGATCGTATGGTTGTTAGCTTACCCTTTGTGTTTCCTGCTGGCATCCTTGAATGCTTTGGGTGCAAAATGATCAGAACAGATCTTTTTCTTCCGAAATGCCTGAACCCCATCCGATTTGAAGATGTACGCTGCCTCTGGTGAGTTACAGGCTTCCACCCACATCGCACATCTAAGATTGTTTGGGTTACATTATAAGGCTCAAAAATATAATATTGCTATACTTACTGCATTTCGCTTTTAGGAAAACTAAAAAATGTTTTATTTCCATTTCCCTGCAAGCTTCCGCACGTATAAAATTCGCACTTTCTTCCCATTTTAGCTCGTTTGCTGCGAAGAGAACTTAGCTTCTGATTAAAATCAACGCCAACAATAACAAAACAACATGTTTGACAGTTACACTTGGACAAACTGAGAATGATGGGAGCGCCATCTACAAACGATTGCCAGTTGACCGGTCGTATTTGAAATGACGGTTAAAAGTGTACAACTATAACCGGAATATAAGACTGGAACCAGGATTGAACAAAATTATTCTCAATCGGTTTGGAAAGAAGACTAAGCTTATTAGAACCAAAAAGGAGAAAATAGTGATGGTTTGTTTAGATGGCATGTCACTAAAATCGGACCTAACTTACTGTTCAAAATCTGACACGTTTTATGGATTTCCAAATCATGGCATTGCTAAAAAGATCGAGAAGAACGATCCATCAAAGTTGGCAACTGAAGCTATTGTCGTGATGGTATCTGGCATGTATCGCAGCTTCAAACAGGTACAGTTGATTGCTTCTATGGGGTGATATATTGTCTGTTTCATTGGCAACAAAACGCGCCGCCAACTGTCGAACAGAGCAACAAAATCGTCGCCAGCAAACGAATCAAAGGAGGTGATTTGCCGTTGTGTTGGTAAGACTGGTGAAACGGCAAATTCGCACCGGCTGGTTGGCTGGCGACGATTTTGGCGACGGTTTCTCTGGCGACGATTACAAATCGTCGCGTCCGATAAGGTGCAAAATTTACAATACATATAATGTCACGCTTAATTTGGGCATTTTCTACAACTTACCCCCCCCCCCCCCCCTTACTTTGTACATAGGCCTTCTAAAAATGTTCTAGGGCTTGATAAGCGTGCCATTATTTGTGCGAGACCCCTGTTATGAAACTTTTACAAAAAGATATTCAAATTAATTCAACTTATCTGTGATTTAACGATCCTTTACTTTTAGCCTATTGGATATCTTCTAGCTCACAACAGCCTTGGAAGTAGAGTTCAAATGAACCTAGTGAAAAAGAGTATTAGAGCTGTTCGTAGTTCTGGCCTGATTCCGCTAGCTCTTGTGATGGACCAGAGTACGACTAATCAAAAAATGGTTCGTGAAGCCGGAGTGAGTGCTGAACAACCGATAATGCAAGTTGATAACAAAGATATTGCCGTTATGTTTGATTCACCACATTTATTAAAAAATGCACGAAATGCAATCTACAAACACAACGCAGTGTTCAACAAAAAAATTGCATCTTTCGACCATTTGAAGCTTCTTTACGATGCAGACACAGAATCCACGTTACGTTTGGCTCCCAAGTTGCATTACAAATCCATTAATCTTCCACCGTTCTCTAGAATGAATGTGGCAATGGCAACACGAACGTTAAGCGAATCTTGTGCAATTGCTATCCAGCATTACGTAGAAGCAGGAACACTACCGAAAGAGTCGCTGCAAACATAAGCATTCGTTGCTCTCCATGACAAGCTGTTTGACACATTCAACTCAAAGGAACGTTATTCAGATTCGATTGGCAAGGTAAATGTTTCCACATAATTTGTACTTCATGAGGCATGCATTAATAATTCCCATTCAGCCTTACAGAGCTCCAATTACGGATCAATCAGTTCACCTAAACTTTCTGGAAGAGACGCTACAGATCTTTAAGACCATGTACTATACATCGAAAGCGTGTTTCGACGTTCGAAAGGCAAGAATATCGTTCCGTATAAGATGCCGTCCACAAATTACGTAATGCATGAAGAGAAGGAGGCAGTAGGCTCAAGCATTACGAGTCATAGAAAAAATAAAATATAAAAAAGCATTATGGAGGGGAGTGGGAAGATGGTCAAAATTTTTCAATTTTAGCGTTACGTATTAGTTGGATTGGAGTCTGTATAATCAAGGGGCCCATTATGAAAATGAATTCCTCTTTGACATATTTTTTTTATTGTATTTTAGGCACGAAAGGAGTCCAAACAACTAACAGCAGCCCAAAGGAATCCAGCTTATCTGAAGGGATTTATAGGAAATATTCATGCTTTGCTTTGGATTTGGAACATAGTTAAAACTAAATATCGATGCACATATTTGTGCACCAATCCACTATGTCAAGATTGCTTGGAAAATTTTTTCTCCGAAATCCGCCGTCGCTGTGGATTTAATGATGCTCCGAACGTGTTTCAATTTAGCAGTGCATTCAAATATGCTATGATCACAGCTTCCAATGACTCCAATGAAGGCAGGAATTGCCAAGATGACAACCCAAGGAACAATTGGTAGCTTTAAAGATACTTACGTGTTTAATACAAGCTGCATAGCAGCAACCATTGCTGAACAAATTTTTAGTTGAATCATTAATTGTATAAAATTAATTTACGCTTATTAAAAAGCTGTTATTCCACTTGAAGTTTTTGTTTTGAGTAAGAGCTGAATAAACCTCCAAAAATGCAAATATAGTAGCTTTTGTTCTACAACACATAAGAAGTTTAACAATTGACTAATTAAAAGCTTCTATAGGTTGTAGCGAACATTTAAGTAGAACATTGAACATTTGATTAACAACAAATCGTACAAAAGTTTCAGTGTCTAATACTTAAAATGTTGACCAGCATGATTAGTGAAACTTATAAACAAGGTAAATAACAGTTTATGAGTATGCTTTTATTCAAGCAAAACATATTCTGTCTTTTTTTTATTTTCAAAGTTTTTCCCTGGTTTTTCCTTGGGGGTTTTTCCTGCTTCATTAAATAAATAAATTCAAGATAGTTTCCAGGAAAACAAATCAAATCCAAGCCATGTAGGCGACAATGGATCATCGAAGGTAAAGTTCGAATCACAATGAATTAAAAAGATTATAATTTAAATTTTCTAAATGTAGTGATCATCATCTGCGACGTTATTGATATCGGAAATAGTTACTAATCATAACATTATTAATGATAATCGAAGTATCTATAATAATTTAACAATAATTACATGAAAGTGTTTACCCAACTAACAGTCAAGAGTCACATATAAACATACATATTTAATTATTGTTGAATAATGGTGACAGCTGAAAAAAGCCCTACAAAGAGCTGAGAAGATGCTATTTGGATCCAAAGTTAAGGCAATGTTCAACATTTTTCATTGGAATAAATAATAGTAGAATCAACACTTATTAAACTTTTACAAATAATCTCTGTCGACTTGTCAAGATTGTTTTACTAATAAGTTGAACAAGTCATTTTTCCTTCTATTAAAGAGCCAATATTCGACCAAACAAATATATTTGTGTGAACAGATGTATAGGAGACGAACTAACGTTTTGGTTGCTTCGCACTTGAGCTGTTTCCATGCTTAACAAGCACATGATTAAAAGCTATATAGGTATTTAATAAAATGCAAATACAACATAGATATATCATCCGAGCAGTTAAGCCAAAGAAGGCCAAAATAACGATTAATAAACACATTGTTCAGCAACAAATAAACTTTACAAAAAATGTCACACCATAGCCAAATTTTCGTAAAATGGACAAAATATCTAAAAATTATTTATCTCTATTTGAGTGACTTTTCGCCGCGAATTCGTCACTTACTTACTAATATATAAAAACATATTGGATACAATAATAACTGAATAACTGTTCAATACAATTATTCAACTGCGTTTGAAAAATATTTTGAATCAGTCCTCTGATAAAGGATTATTTTGAAAAACAAAAAGAGCACATTTAACATACAAATGATTGAAATATATTTTATATTTCTATAATGCTTAAAAGAAAAAATACGACAAAAATTAATATATTAACCTTATAAAAAATATAAAATATGAAATAAATGAATTTTAGTATAGTTAGATGAACAATTAAATTGAAGTTTTAACAAGTTAAAACTTTATCTGAAATTTGATAAATTATTTCAGATTGTTTTTACTTTGTGAATAAACTTTATTTTTGATCAGCATTGACATAAATTTTCTCACTGTGCGCTATAAATAGCCGACTGAATTCAGCTTGCATCAGTACTGAACAGCAGCAGAAGTAATGCGCTTGTACAGTTGTTGATCAGCCTAGCACTTGTTGATTAGACATTGCTGAATAGAACCTCAAGCATGATCAATATTCAGCTACAAGAGGTTTATATTGGGCACGGGTAGGCTGATATATGAATTCAAGGATGGTGCAGATGGCAAGGTACATCGCTGATGATGGGAAGGTCTCGAGTTTGAATCCAATATCCAGTTAATTATTAAAAGTGGTTATTAATTCATGGTAAAAGTATACACTGCATTTGGTGTACAGTGTTAGCGATTTTTGGTCATTTATTTGTTTTCAATTAAGTTTGTGACAGTTGAATAAAAGCTGAGATAAATGTTTATAAAGCGATTTTGAAGTCGTAGAATAAAGTCAATATACAACGACACGCTTTATAACTTCTCCAAATTTGTGTGAACAACGCCTGAACAAATGCTTCACATGGAAATAATTTAAAAGTTGTTAAACATGATGCTGAACTAAACTGCAATAATGTTGTTTGTTAAATTAGGGTTGTTAAATCAACAATCCTTATTAGGCTAAGTGAAACCTGAATAAACATCACTACAATATATGATTACAATCATTAAATGATAAGTAGCCTAATAATTTCGCCAGATTTGCTTGAACAATGTGTGCGTAGCAGCTGCAAAGTAATATAATAAAGCAACTATTCAGTATGTAGTTGTGAAAAATTGCTTAATAAATGATTATAGAATAGGCAAATGTTTCCTGGGAAAGTACCATCCCTTTTAAACGAGAAGGACTAAGAACAAATTTCTATGCAAGATCTGAAAACTAACTCCTACGAGTTTGAGCCGTTGGACGTAGATACACTATTCGAGTTCCACAAAAAAGATCTAAACGCATTAGTGTATATTCTTGGAGCAGCAGTTAATAAACTTCATCATAAAAAGTGTCGTGAACAGTTAAAGGCCACACAGGATGACGACTATTTACAGAATGAGGATTACTCTTTTTCTAAGTTAAAAGCTCAGGCATCTACCCGGAAGATCAATATTCCCAACACCAAACTGTATGATATAGGAATAGTGGCATTCGCTGTGTTCAACCGGAAATTTAAGAAATTTTTGTATGAAAATCGGAAGGGTGTAAAACAGCGAATGAAGCAGTACATTACCTATGAGCAATTCGGAACATCAATTTGTAAAGGCTGTTTCAAAAAACTAATGGATTTTATTTTCAATACTTTCATTCAAGGATTTTTGAGGGAAATTCGATTTAAAAACAAGTTGGCTCAGAACAACAAACGTCGAACAAAACGCAACCGCAAAGCTTTCCGTATGAATTTACCTGTACCTTCTTAACCTTTTTACCATTGTTTTGTCTTGTACCTATGAAACAAGCCACCAAAAGCTGGATAAATGAATTTACCAGTGGGACTTAATAGCGAGATCCTAATAAACGTGCACGAGTTACTCCTCAGTACCTACCATTTTGTTAATATGTAAACTGTTGTTACATTATAAGTTAAGGAACAAAGTTGTTAAAATCTGGATATATAAAATAAAAGAAAAATGTATTAAATAATTAACACTTATTAGAAAATAAAAAACTCTATCGCTTCTCTAGCATAGTTGAATACCTGAACGTATTGATGCCTTGATGCTGTAACGTTATTTGGACCGGTCGGACCCACAAGAACTACCGTAAGGATGCCATTCACCGCTTCATGCTCCATTCATCGATCATTAAATTATAAAAAATAGCATATTTTCGCAATGAAAATTATAAAAATGCATTATCATATCAAAATGGATTATTAGAGTGAAATTCATATGATTTTATACAATATATTTTTTTTATTAAAAATAATTTCAGGCTATATAAAATTGTAGATATGAAATTATCAATGATTTTATTATGGTAGATAGAAAAATGCTTCTTAGCTTCCATGGTTTAATATGTTCCTCTTCTTCTAATACATCATCTTGATTAGATCATGATTTCTCTTTTCTCAGTCCGTCCGGTATTGGGAGCTGTCCAGTACAACTATATATAGATTCGTGTACTGAAATTATTTTAATTGGGTTTATTCTACGAGTGGCGTGAGGTGACAATTGTCGGTGTCGTATAGCGAGGTGACAATTCTCGACTCGAGTGAAGTGACTCGCCGTGCAAATCAAATGGAGAGTCACTTCACTCGAGTCGAGAATTGTCACCTCGCTATACGAGACCGACAATTGTCACCTCACGCCACTCGTAGAATAAACCCAAATGTCTGTATACCCTACTGAATCTATAATAAAATTAAGAATTTAACCAACGATTTTAACCGACCACAAATATCTGTTAACTACTACAAATGAAATTAAATTTGGTTTATTTGACCAGAGGTGTAGTGTTCATAACTACGAATATTATTGGTCTGACAAATTTGGAATCTTACTTTCGAGCAAGGTGTTACAGATGGAAAAACAATTGGGTTTATTCTACGACTGGCGTGAGGTGAGAATTGTCGGTGTCGTATACCGAGGTGACAATTCTCGACTCGAGTGAAGTGACTCTCCATTTGACACCGACAATTCTCACCTCACGCCAGTCGTAGAATAAACCCAAATGCTATTTAGTAGAGGTTACTATGAACTTGGTCACGTTTACTGCACTGCTCAGTGGTTTTCACCAAAGTTTAGTATATTGGTAAATTTAACGGATTTTTATACTCGGTTGAAAATCATTGATGCAGTTCCTAATTTCACCACAGATTCAGTTGGTTATACAACAAAATTATTTTGAGTGTGTCTTGAAACACTGTACATACATGTTGTTTAGTCTTCATTTCGGCACACCTACCTTAGCTTGTGCATTTTATCTCTAAGCCCCCTAGCTAAGTAAACATCAAATCACACAATTAGGGGCAATAGAGGCAATATGCGCCGCCCCGGATTTGATCTCAAAAACAGTGTTTTTATGTTAAGTATCATTATGATCTACTAGAAGATGCTTAAAATAGCCATCACAATAAAAATCTTTAAAATAATCTTTGCTATAAAATACGTTTAACCAAGTGTTGAAATTTAATACAAGAATTACATGGTCTATTGAATATATGTTTTATGTATCTATCAAAATGAGTCGCTAGATTTCAAGCAATGCTAATAAAATTTTCTTTCCAATATATACTGTTTATCATTAGCTCTTCTCTACATTGTTTCAAATAAAAATCATATGATTGAATGAGGTGGCTCATTCTGCTCCATTGGGTGGCTCATAGTGCTCGTATGGTTAATGAATACAATTTTTTTAAACGTTCCTAAGAAAAGTTTCATGTTGATGTTAATATTATTTTCGGCATAACATTAAAGAAAACATTTTATAGTACAAGTCACTTGCATTTAAACGTTAGTCTTCGCTATTTTTCTATGCATTACATGACGTTTTCCTTAGGTGGACCATATTGTTCCGATCACCCCTACAGTTCGCTTCATCATGGTAGTCGAAACAGCAAATTTTTAACAATCAATCCTACGTTTTTCTTTTCGTTAACTGCAATATCGCTTCAGGTTATAGTCGTCGAATAGTACATGAGGACGGGCCTTCAATTTCTTGCCATTTTCTTCAGTACTGAGTAACTAATAAACGAAGGGACCTTCTATTACACATCATGTTTTGTGAAGTACTCCAAAATTAGCAACGCATAGTATGCGAGTTATCTCTAGCCAGAGTCTTTGACGTCAGGTTAATTTGGGTCTCAACGTAGTGCCTGATCCGGATCCATCCTGGCGTAGTGATTACCCATGTATAGTAGGCATCTTAATCAAGCAGTAGGGGCACAACTAGTTTAGAAACTAAACGCAGCGCACTGCTCTGCTCTGTTCATTTGATGTATGGACATGATAATCAATCCTAAAAAGCAAAGAATGATCAAATATCATCCATTAAAATGAAAAAAAAAAAAAATTACCTACCGTACAACCTCTTGCAGTTATCCACTGTTGACCTCTTTGAAATTGACTGCTTTCCGAGAACTTCGAATGAAAAATCAAATCGTTCTTGCTTCCATTCGAACCGGACATTCATCACATATAACCATTTGTGTAATTACATTTTTATCAATGCTGTAAAACTGGTAAAACTGAACTCAATGAACTCGGCGGTTGCTATGATCGTTTATAGATATTAGAACACCGATGTTGATAAACTACTGAAGTTCCGGTCGTCTTCAAAGGTACACGAAAGCGAAGCGTAATATACCGCGTTATTATACCGTGTAATATAACAAAAAGCGTAGGTATTTTATATTATATTATTAGATACGGTCGATAAGATTATGAAAAAGACCACCAGATCACAACACTTTGTTTTTGTTTTGATTCATCGGTTGACAGATTGCTTTAAGCACATCATGTCAGATGATAGAGATACTGCCGCAATTCGTTGTACAGATGGCATTAGTGCGCCAGTGATTTCCAACGTATTTTGGTTTGAAATTTTACACAGGTTTTTGGAAAAAATTGTTCCAGCATAAACATCTGTTATCTGTGCTGCTACGTTTGCTGGCATGAAATTTCACTCAAACGGCTATTTATGATTCGATGTGATGCAAACTCAATCATTTTTTGCTGAGAGGTTCATGTGAGGATTTGAACAGCATGCGCATAATTGGTATAAACACAAAGTGGAATAAGAAAAAAACTCAGCAATCACAGAAAAAGAAGACCGTCTTCGCGAGTCTCGTCTCAGGTCACACCCCTTGGCTTAAACTCAAATATTGGGTGTATTTTGTTTTCCGTGTACCTTCCGAAATGTCAGATAGGAACAACCCCAGTGTTGAAACTAAAACCCCTGTGGTGTTTTTGTCGACTAAGCGAACGTCAAACATGATCTCAAGTGTCGAGGTTCAATTGTGGACCCAATTTTTAAATAAAAGTTTAATTATGATATAGCCGTTATTTGAGCGGGAAAAAATGCTGAAGTAGTTGAAGTAACATGCTCTTTTAGGTTGTTAAATAAAAACAAGATTTTATTAAAAATTTTAGGACTCAATTCAATATCCTACACAAATATCATACTTCTTTCAACGAACTTCCACACTTTTACCTACGACGACGCAGTTCATACAAAATTCATGGAATAATAATACAAAAAGCATTACGAGAGGGTGGGTGGGTGTCAAAAATGGCCATTTATGGCGTTATAAAATTTGTGAATGAACCCTTACCAAAACAAATGCAAACAAATGGAGGAATTCCCATAAAAGTTCTGGAGGAATTCCTGAAAGTCTTTGAGGAATCCCTGAAATAATCAGTAGAAGGACCATGACAATGGATTACCTGCTTTGCTCTTGCCCACAGTTGACCAGCAGGAGTTTTCTTATTTTATTTTTTATGGGGAAAGGCATATGTAACTTCAAATGTCTTGTTAATTGAAGACTTGGTCGTACAAATATTTGGTAGGCGTGATGCACAACCGGTACCAAATATTTTTTCGAAAATAGTTCCCAATTTTAAGAAATAATTCATTCGATGCATTTCGCCATACAAATATTTTTCGCGTTACCTTTTAGTGATTTTTCGTACATATACTCTAGCACATGTACGTTACTATAAGATGAGTAGCGAATCAGGCCATGCATGTAACCAATTCGTGGAAAGAATCTAGGAGCAACTTATTGAGGATTTTCCGCATGAACTTTGCAAGGATTTTTTTGGAAATTATCCGGCTGATTTCCAGAGGAATCTGTTTTGGAAATCTAGGAGTAATTCAATCCAAGAAGAAAAAGAAAAAAAGGAGTAATTACCTAATTTAATTGCTGGTAGAATTTACTGAGTAATTATCGGAGGATTTCTTGAAGGAATTTTCTGAATTGTTCCTATTGAATCCTTCAAGAGAATTCCAGTACAGATTTGAAAAAAAACATGATTTTGGCCAAGGTGTAGATCACTTTTTCAGTGCACATCTAATGTGCATCAATTTACATCAAATGCTTTTTTTTTCATTCACATCAACTTAGCCCTGATATCACTATATCATCATAGCAACACGTCATTGTCTGTTGTGAAAAATTGTGAAAGTTTCTTTTTTTTTCGTGATTTCAAATATTGGACAGCTAAACACATTAATGGTATATCACTCAATTAAAATCTTAATCGTTATTTAACTTAATCATTATTCCTTCCAGGTCATAAATTGAATTTAAGGCACATCTGGTACAACACAGCATTTTGAGGCATGCTTATCATGGAATTTGATGGGCTGGCTAGTGAACCATTCTTAAGTAGAGTTTCTGTCTGCATAAATGTGGTTTGATAAACAGTTCTAAAGACAAGAATATAAATCGATTGGAAAAATAAATCCAGGGATCAGAAAAAGAACTGATATAATAAATAATCAATAAAGTTTCTAGAAGTATGAGGGTGTTTATTATGTCTAGACTTTCGAATAATTTGAATGCTTTAAATTTCTATCGGCTAACAGTGGCTGGCGTTCTGTTAACCATGCCTGCGACTTTTTGCATGGCAAATGCCAGTTCAGATCTCTGTCATATGAAAAAAGGTATTCCGTGAAAATCCTGGGGATGGCCCGTACTAAGCAGACCGCCCGTAAGTCAACTGGAGATAAGGCTCCTCGTAAGGAGTGTCCGTCTGCGTTTTCAAGTGTTAATGATTGCGTATATTGAACTTGTAATCGAGACCCAGATTCACTGACATTTCACCCTACAATAGAATCCTCATAAAAATTGTTCTTCACTATGCAATATGCTACATATATATCAGCCGCTTAAAATCAGTGCACATACTTGTTTCCTCGTAACCTTGGGGAAGATCGGGTAACCAACCCCCGGTGGGAACTTTGGTCGTATGCTGACAGGGAAGGGGGGGTTTGCTTCTGCAAACCTGGAGCGTCTGTACTCCACGTTAGGAGCGGCTCACAACAGCGTCTGTTCCCCATGTCAGGGGCGGCTGATCATCGTCCGAGTGCCAGAGAAGGACTCTAAGCTAAACTGCGCACTATGGCCCTCCGAACATTTAGGGGGAATGGTCCTCCGGAAATCTAGGGGGTTGGTGTCAGGCCCTGCAAGCCAACCGTAAAAACACATCAGCACAGGAACGTCAACGAGAGAATACGGACCGGAACAATCGGCAAAGACCACAGCGACGAAAATGGACTAGCGATTGGAAACTCGGTACGTGGAACTGCAAATCTCTCAACTTCATTGGAAGTACTCGCATACTCTCCGATGTACTGAAGACCCGCGGTTTCGACATCGTAGCGCTGCAGGAGGTGTGCTGGACAGGAGCATTGGTGCGAACGTTTAGAGGTAATCATACCATCTACCAGAGCTGCGGCAACACACGCGAGCTGGGAACAGCTTTCATAGTGATGGGTGATATGCAAAGGCGCGTGATCGGGTGGTGGCCGATCAATGAACGAATGTGCAAGTTAAGAATCAAAGGCCGATTCTTTAACTTCAGCATAATCAACGTGCATAGCCCACACTCCGGAAGCACTGATGATGACAAGGACGCATTTTACGCGCAGCTCGAACGCGAGTACGACCGCTGCCCAAGCCACGACGTCAAGATCATCATAGGAGATTTGAACGCTCAGGTTGGCCAGGAGGAGGAGTTCAGACCGACGATTGGAAAGTTCAGCGCCCACCGGCTGACGAACGAGAACGGCCTACGACTGATAGACTTTGCCGCCTCCAAGAACATGGCCATTCGTAGCACCTATTTCCAGCACAGCCTCCCGTATCGGTACACCTGGAGATCACCTCAGCAGACAGAATCGCAAATCGACCACGTTTTGATCGATGGACGGCACTTCTCCGACATAACCGACGTCAGAACCTATCGTGGCGCCAACATTGACTCCGACCACTACCTGGTGATGGTGAAACTGCGCCCAAAACTATCCGTCATCAACAATGTACGGTACCGACGCCCGCCCCGGTACAATCTCGAGCGGCTAAAACAACCGGATGTCGCCAATGCGTACGCGCAGCATCTTGAGGCAGCGTTGCCGGATGAGGGCGAGCTCGATAGGGCCCCTCTTGAGGACTGCTGGAGGACAGTCAAAGCAGCCATTAACGACGCTGCCGAAAGCGTTGTCGGATATGTGGAACGGAGCTCAAGAAACGATTGGTTCGACGAGGAGTGCCAGGAGGTTTTAGAGGAGAAGAATGCAGCGCGGGCTGCAATGCTGCAGCATGGTACGCGGCAAAACGTGGAACGATACAGACTGAAGCGGAAACAGCAAACCCGCCTATTCCGGGACAAAAAGCGCCGCCTGGAAGAGGTGGAATGCCAAGAGATGGAGTTGCTGTACCGTTCTCAAGAAACGCGGAAGTTCTATCAGAAGCTCAACACATCCCGCAAAGGCTTCGTGCCGCGAGCTGAGATGTGCCGGGATAAGGATGGGAGCATCTTGACGGACGGACGCGAGGTGATCGAAAGGTGGAAGCAGCACTACGATGAACACCTGAATGGCGCAGAGAACACAGGCACAGAAGGTCAGGACAGCGAAGGCGATGGCTACGTCAGCACAGCGGACAGCGGAAATCAACCATCTCCCACGATGGGGGAAGTTAAGGATGCCATTCAACAGCTCAAGAACAACAAGGCCGCTGGCAAGGATGGTATCGGAGCCGAACTCATCAAGATGGGCCCGGACAGGTTGGCCGCTTGTCTGCATCGGCTGATAGTCAGAATCTGGGAAACGGAACAGCTACCGGAGGAGTGGAAGCAAGGCGTTATATGCCCTATCTACAAAAAGGGCGACAAACTGGAGTGTGAAAATTATCGTGCAATCACCATCCTAAACGCCGCCTATAAAGTGCTATCCCAGATTCTCTTCCGTCGTCTATCACCTATAGCAAACGAGTTCGTGGGAAGTTATCAAGCAGGTTTCATCGACGGCCGCTCGACAACGGACCAGATCTTTTCCGTGTGGCAAATCCTCCAGAAATGCCGTGAGTACCAGGTCCCTACGCACCATTTGTTCATCGATTTCAAGGCGGCATACGATAGTATCGACCGCATAGAGCTATGGAAAATCATGGACGAGAACAGCTTTCCCGGGAAGCTCACAAGATTGATCAGAGCAACGATGGACGGTGTGCAAAACTGCGTGAAGATCTCGGGCGAACACTCCAGTTCGTTCGAGTCTCGGCGGGGACTACGACAGGGCGACGGACTTTCGTGCCTGTTGTTCAATATTGCGCTTGAAGGTGTCATGCGGAGAGCCGGACTTAACAGTCGAGGCACGATTTTCACGAGATCCGGACAATTTGTTTGCTTCGCGGACGACATGGATATTATTGGGAGAAAATTTGAAACGGTGGCAGATTTGTTCACCCGCCTGAAACGCGAAGCAACAAGAGTCGGGCTAATGGTGAATGCGTCGAAAACAAAGTACATGCTGGTTGGCGGAACTGAGCGCGACAAGGCCCGCCTAGGAAGCAGTGTTACGATAGACGGGGATACCTTCGAGGTGGTGGACGAGTTCGTCTACCTCGGATCCTTGTTGACGGCTGACAACAATGTTAGTCGGGAAATACGAAGGCGCATCATCAGCGGAAGTCGTGCCTACTATGGGCTCCAGAAGAAACTGCGGTCAAGAAAGATTCACCCCCGCACCAAATGCACGATGTACAAAACGCTCATAAGACCGGTAGTCCTCTATGGGCATGAGGCGTGGACTATGCTCGAGGAGGACTTGCAAGCTCTTGGGGTTTTCGAACGCCGAGTGCTAAGGACGATCTTCGGCGGCGTGCAGGAGAACGGCGTGTGGCGGCGAAGGATGAACCACGAGCTCGCTCAACTCTACGGCGAACCCAGTATCGTGAAGGTAGCTAAAGCTGGAAGGATACGCTGGGCAGGGCATGTTGCAAGAATGCCGGACAACAACCCTGTAAAGATGGTGTTCGCCACGAATCCGGTCGGAACAAGAAGGCGTGGGGCGCAGCGAGCTAGGTGGATTGATCAGGTACACCAGGACCTGGAGAGCGTGGGTCACAGGCGAGGATGGAGAGAAGCGGCCATGAACCGAGGGAATTGGCGAAATATTGTTGGCGAGGCTTTATCAAGATAATTGATGTAAAGCCAAATAAGTAAGTAAGTAGTAACTTGTTTCCTCGCACGGTTTGTCAACTTTCCAATAATAAGGCCGCTCTCTTGCATCTCTGGCGAATGATCCATTCTGAAGAATGATATTCTGGCAAAAACGATCGTGTTGGACATCAAAGCTGCAACAAAGAATATTTAACTATTATAATCAAGGAATAGAAATTGCCATGAATATCCGATTCTCCATCAATCAATCAAACCCATAAGGGCCATTATGTACTTTTTAGTTGGACTTTTGACACTTCGACAACGATAAAAATCAAACATTGTAGCAATCCATAGATTAGCAAAAAACTGTGCATTTAAATGCAATCAAATGCATCAAAATCTACTGATGCATCAAATACATCAAGAGTGATCCGCCCCTTGATTTTGGCCCAATATCACGAAAACCGAACTTACCTACTTATTTGGCTTTACATCAATTATCTTGATAAAGCCTCGCCAACAATATTTCACCAATTCACTCGGCTCATGGCCGCTTCTCTCCATCCTCGACTGTGTCCCACATTCTCCAGGTCCTGGTGCACCTGGTCAATCCACCTAGCTCGCTGCGCCCACGCCATCTTGTTCCGACCGGATTCGTAGCGAACACCATCTTTACAGGGATGTTGTCCAGCATTCTTGCAACATGCCCTGCCCAGCGTATTCTTCCAGCTTTAGCTACCTTCACGATACTGTGTTCGTCGTAGAGTTGAGCGAGCTCGTGGTTCATCCTTCGCCGCCACACGCCGTTCTCTTGCACGCCGCCGAAGATCGTCCTTAGCACTCGGCGTTCGAAAACCCCAAGAGTTTGCAAGTCCTCTTCGAGCATAGTCCACGTCTCATGCCCATAAAGGACTACCGGTCTAATGAGCGTTTTGTACATCGTGTATTTGGTGCGGGGGTGAATCTTTCTTGACCGTAGTTTCTTCTGGAGACCATAGTAGGCACGACTTCCGCTGATGATGCGCCTTCGTATTTGCTGACTAACATTGTTGTCAGCCGTCACCAAGGATCCGAGGTAGACGAATTCGTCCACCACCTCGAAGGCATCCTCGTATATCGTAACACTGCTTCCTAGGCGGGCCCTGCCGCGCTCATTTCCGCCAACCAGCATGTACTTTGTTTTCGACGCTTTCATCATTAGCCCGACTTTTGTTGCTTCGAGTTTTAGGCGGGTGAACAAATCTGCCACCGTTTCAAATTTACTCCCAATAATATCCATGTCGTCCGCAAAGCAAACAAATTGTTCGGATCTCGTGAAAATCGTACCTTGACTGTTAAGTCCGGCTCTCTGCATGACACTTTCAAGCGCAATATTGAACAACAGGCACGAAAGTCCGTCACCCTGTCGTAGTCCCCGCCGAGAATCGATCGAACTAAAGTGTTCGCCCGAGATGTTCACGCAGTTTTGTATACCGTCCATCGTTGCTCTGATCAATCTTGTGAGCTTCCTGGGAAAGCTGTTCTCGTCCATGATTTTCCATAGCTCTACGCGGTCGATACTATCGTATGCCGCCTTGAAATCGATGAACAAATGGTGCGTAGGGACCTGGTACTCACGGCATATCTGGAGGATTTGCCGCACGGAAAAGATCTGGTCCGTTGTCGAGCGGCCGTCGATGAAACCTGCTTGATAACTTCCCACGAACTCGTTTACGAAAACCGCTTGTAATCATGATAAATACAACTTCGTAGTCTGAACATAGCATTAAGAGTTTGTTCATAAATTTCATAAATGGCCATTTTGGACACCCACCTGTAGTTATTTTAAGACGTTTTTCTCGAAGCGTCTTTTCGAGCCAAGATTAGACCAATAACTGACAGAATGCTTGTATCTTGGTTTCCGTCCTGATGTTTTTCAAAGCCTGCTAAGAGTACGACATGTGGATTTAAAATGAGCGCCGTAATAATGGACGGCGGTCCATGACTGACTTATGACCACAGACAAACAGACGTAACCCTTAGAACAAATCTCTCTAAAAATCATAGTCACGATGACATGTATGCCCAATGCTAAAATCGATATGTTTGGCCGACGGACCAACAGATGGCACTAGTGTGTAAACGTCAAACGCGAACAAAAACGATGCGAGCGCTGTGGGTGGCGGATTGGCCACCTACTATATTTTTGAATTGACCGTTAAAAAGATGGTCGATGGACAATGATGAGAGTGTGACGTCTGTTTGTCTGTGTTATGACTGTGGCCAAATTTAGATCGATTTGCGGTTCCGTGTATTGCGTATTCGAGCAGTTCCGTTTGCACTCGAACATTTCGAGCCAATGAGAATATATACTAAGGTGTGGAAGAAGAAACAACGGCTATGTATTAGTAGAGAGAAAAAACGTAAACAAAAATAACTACGTCACTAATTTACACGGCTTTTTATGGGAGCTCGCTCGCTTGTAGTTGTGAAACATTTTGCACCGTACACGGATGTAACGCACACTAAATTCCTCACCTCGGTATAATGGTTTTCACGCCCAATGGTATGGGTACCCTAGTGTAGATGTAGTTGTGAACCTTAGAGGAAAACAATATGCACTCAGTCTCGAAAAACACGCAGAAAACGGGTTTAAATTTTTCAAATTGGGTAATATTTCCATATGCATTTTGGTGAGTCTGGAAAGCGTGTGCAAGTTTCTTTGAGGAAAACAAAAACAAATTGCGTATGACGAGCGTATGCTAGTCTACGTGTGTTCAAATGTCACTAAGCTTTATATATTCTCATTGATTTCGAGCCATTTCGAGTGACTGTGACAGTTCCTCTCTTTGACATTTCCCTTTCCCGTTATTTTCTTTTGTTTGCTGCGCCAGTTCAAAGCAGTCGATGCACTTTTGCTTGCAAGCATCGCGTTGTATTTTAGTGTGCGTGTGTGTGCGCGCTGACTGGTGTTCTTTTCATAAATAATTACGGTCGATCCGTCGAAAAAAAAAGTCGCGTAAAAGCTGCGTTTTGATTGAATTTCGCGACCTGTGTGTTGAGTGTGTGACGGAATTCGTCGTCGTATTTTCAATCACTGAACGACGAGTGTGGTTGGTTTGGTGCGCGGAGAACATTGACAGAAGAGGGTCGAGTCAGTGGCAGAGGACAACAGTGCGAAGAAAGAAAGGCCCCCTTTTTTCTGTGACGATTTTTGCGAGGATTTATCGAACGGTTCCCCGGAGGAATCTACTGTCAACGTCTGGAGAAATCCGCGGATTCGAACTAGCAGCTGGTTTCCGGTGAGTAGCGATATGGGATGGGATCGAAATTTGACGAAGGAAAAGATGGATTCGCGACAGGTTGCCCTCTTCTGGGGAGAGGGGATTAGCCTCAAAAGTAGGTAAAAAAAAAGGTGGACACACAGAAAGAAAGCAAAAGAATCGACATTTTGACGACAACACACTCAGTGTTGTTTATTGGGCCATATTCGAGGTAGTGAATAATAATTATTCTCTTCTGGTTAAAATCGAGGATAATTCAAACGAAACTACGAATGGGGACAAATTTTTGCCATTGTTTGCGACGATCTAGCCAATATCGATCCCCCCTCCGAGTATTTTTGTTTATAGCCATACATTGCCTTCAAGAAGGATAGTTGCAGTTTTTGGTGTGGAACAGCTGTAGTTACGATACGGTCGGGAGAGGAGCTCGAAAAAGGTCATAGGAGGAAAGTAGCACCAATAGTATAGAGGGTGGCGTAATTCGAATGCGTATTCCTACTCGAGGTTTCTGCGTGCTAGATTCAGAGGCTGATGCAGAGGACTTTGCGTATTGTGTAATATGTAGGTGCAGGTGGGGAGAGTGTTTGGTTGCAGTTTGACCAATTACAGTTTTTGTTTGGGAACTGGAAGGAGATAGAGATTAAATGGTGATTTGAATAGTATGTCTTTTCAATGCTTTTGGACTTGTCCTAACTATTACATATGTGCGTTACAAATTTAGCTTTGACTTATGGAAACTGTCTTTTCCCAGCCGATTACCACAAATCATTCATGAGACCTTGTATTTAAACTCCTACCTAGAGCATTGTTTTCTCCATTTCTATGACAGGAATATCTCCCTCTGGAGACTTGTCATTGTAATGCAAGTTACGTTTTTAAACTTTCAGGATTCGTACGCGTTATTTCACAGCAGGTTTTTTTTGAAGAATTCTTCAGATTCTTCAGGAAAAAGGTTCTGGAACATTTTCTCATCTAAATCCCTCCAGAAATTTCTCCTGAAGTGTACATTCTCCAGAATTTGCTCCATTTCGACAGTGATTACTATGAAAATTTTCTGAAAATCTATCCCGATTCAAAAATTTTAAAATTTGCCAAGGTTCGGCATTCTAAATCAATTAAATTTTTCTAGTACAGGTCGGACTCGATTATCCGGAGACTCGATTATCCGGGGACTCGATTATCCGAGATTCGATTATCCGGAATTTTAGACTCGATTATCCGGAATTTGTTTTTTTTTTGTTCTTGTTTTTCAATTTTTATTCATAATTCTGAGATAATTTGGTATTGCAATATACAATATGAATAGTTTTGCAGTATTGAACGTGTTTAGGAAAAGGGTGGTTTGAAAAAGTGGTTTTTTGTATATGCTGGTCAAAAAAATGTTTTTCTTGTGAAAACCCCTACTGTTCCTAGAAATAATTTCTGGCTACACCACCGCATCATATAAATAAAACAACAACAAAAAAGATAATATTTAAGTTCTTTTATTGAAGCTCGCAATTTTTTTCTTAGTGATTCGATTATCCGGAGGATTCGATTATCCGGAGCGAAAAAAAAATCGATACTCCGGATAATCGAGTCCGACCTGTATTGACCATTGCACGAATTTTTAGATTCTAATGCAATTGTTCGTTTGCTAGATACAACTTACACACTCGCTAAGACCAGTAGGCGTATGTTTTAGAAGCTATGACGTTTCAGAATAATTCAAAGTAGTAAGATGGATGTTATCAAAATTTGTTTATTTTCACGCACGTTTTCAGGTTGTGTTTTGAATAAAAATAAATATTTGAATATGAGGGACCGGATCCTATTTTTTAACTTTTGATCCACTTCAACATCTGTGTGGTTCTTAGCCACAAACCAAGCCACTCCTATCTCTATCTTCTCACGGTACTGACCGGGGTTCGAATAACCTTAGGGAAGATCGTGTCATCAATACCGATGGGAACTTAGGTCGTATGCTAACTGAGAAGGGGGAGGGTTTGCTTCTGCAGTGCCTGTACTCCATGTCAGGGACGGTTGATCATTATCCGAGTGCTAGGAATCGGTTACGTTTCCTGTTGCCAGGTTCAGTTCTTTGTCGATGAGCGGATCGGCATTCCGGCATTCTACTGGTAGAACTTTAAGCAATCTTAACCGCTCATGCAGGAACGTCCTGAACTACAGGATCACCATGGTCATCTGCACTAATAACTAGAGCATTCTTCCGGTGGCGTTTCTAGAAATGATCGGATTGCATTTTGAAATTTTAAAATGATGACTAGAACAATATACGTGACTCTCGACAGAAATCACTGTTGATCACTTAAATACATCGAAATTCAAACGTAACACTTACCAGAGATAAATTGCGGATGAGTTTTGATGGAAATCCTAAATATGCATTTATTCAGGTGATGATAATATTTCGCGCAAAGAAAACTCAAAACAAAGACGAAAAACTTTGGTATCGAAGCAACTGTCAGGCTGTTATGCAAGTGTATGTGTGAGGTGTGAAAATGTTCACTGTGCAAAAATTATTTGCACAGTAGTCTAATAAGGTGCAAGATGCTCAATAATTCTTCCACAGATTTTTACACTCCATTCTGTTAGCAAGCCATAATTTATAATCAATTAATCATAGCAAGCCTTGTATCCTAGGAGATTAAATAAAACATTCTAGTTTTCGCCTTAATCCAGTCTAGACGTATATAACAGTTTTTGGCGACGAGGATTACAGAATTTTCATAATGAATCCAGAATTTCAAAAATCGCTATTGAACATTTTACAAAACCAACAAAAGATACTCGATCAACTTATGCAAAACCAGTATTCTGCAAGTTCACCAAGCCAACAAGCAGTCGTTTCAACGCAGAGGAATCATAACCAGGAATTTCTAATCGAGTCTCTGTCCAGCGGTATTACGGAGTTCACGTACGATCCAGAGAACGGCGTAACATTTGCAGCGTGGTTCTCGAGATACGAGGATTTATTCATTGAAGACGCGAAGAATTTGCATGATGCAGCGAAAGTTAGACACTTGCTTCGGAATATTAGCACGGTGGCTCATCAAAAGTATATCAGCTATATTGTTCCAAAAAATCCAAAGGATCAAAACTTTGAACAGACGGTTTCTACACTGAAGATCATTTTTGGAAGGCAGATATTCTTATTCAACGCCAGATACCAGTGCTTGCAGTTGTCGAAGAGTTCCGGAGACGATTTTTACACATATGCAGGAGTTGTGAACCAAAAATGTGAGGAGTTCCAGCTGAACGGAGTTACATCGGTTCAATTTAAATGCCTTATGTACGTATGTGGCCTCAAATCTCATCGCGATGCAGATATACGCACTACGCTATTATCCAGGATCGAAAGTAATAAACCAAGTGAAGAGATGACGGTACACATGCTAGCCGAAGAATGTCAGCGACTGATCAATCTCAAGCGTGATACAGCAATGGTAGAGAAGCAAGGCAACATGCAGGAAACAGTTTGCGCAATCAATCGTTCAAATCCATCGAAATCAACAAATAGTGAAGAATGCAACGACGTTCCTAGATCACCATGTTGGCGATGTGGGGATATGCACTACTCAAAATACTGTTCGTTCATCAACCACGAGTGTCGAACGTGCCAGAAAACAGGACATAAGGAGGGTTATTGTGCTTGTTTTGAGAAGGTAGGCAAGAAACAGAAGGAAAACGGTAAGCAACGATTCAACCACATGCTCTGGACAGCAAGTTAATTTGCTCCAAACTGACTTGCGTAAATTGACTCGCAATAAGTCAAAATTTTTTGTCATTGGTGACTTTAATGCCAAACATCGGTCATGGAATAATTCTCAAAGTAATTCCAACGGCAGAATTATATTTGATGAATGCTTTTCAGGATATTTCTCAATTCAATACCCTGATAGCCCTACATGTTTTTCCTCTTCTAGAAATCCATCTACGATTGACTTGGTCTTAACCGACTCTAGTCATCTTTGTAGCCAATTAGTTACTCATGCTGATTTTGATTCTGACAATGTCCCTGTTACATTTCAAATATCCCATGAAGCGATTCTCAATCCTATCAGCTCCACTTTCAATTATTTACGAGCCGACTGGAATATATATAAACCGTATGTTGACTCTAATCATGATGTTAACATTTCTTTAGAAACTAAACTTGATATTGACAATGCTCTTGAAACTTTAACAAATTCCATTGTTGAAGCCAGGAGCATTGTAATTCCAAAATTTGAATCCGTGATTATAGACGATGATCCTAAACTCTTGATCCGTCTCAAAAACGTGAGGAGAAGGCAATTTCAACGCACTCGTGATCCTGCTATGAAAATTATATGGCAGGATTTGCAGAAATAAATCAAGAACCGTTTTGCAGATTTGAGAAACAAAAATTTTGAAAAAAAAATTTCTCAATTGGACCCTGGCTCTAAGCCCTTTTGGAAATTATCTAAAATCTTGAAAAAACCTCAGAAGCCAATACCGGCATTGAAAGAGGAAAACAAATTATTACTATCTAATTGCAAAAAAGCTCAAAAACTTGCTATGCAGTTTGAAAATGCGCACAATTTCAATTTAGGACTTACTAGTCCAATTGAACATCAAGTTACTCAGGACTTCGAAAATATTTTCAATCAAGAGTTCGTTTTCGAAAATGCCTGGGAGACTGATTTGGAAGAAGTGAGAACTATTATAAAAAAAAATTCAAAAATATGAAAGCTCCTGGCGATGATGGAATTTTCTACATCTTCATCAAGAAACTTCCAGAAAGTAGCTTATCATTTATAAATGATATATTTAACAAATGTTTTCAATTAGCATATTTTCCTGACAAATGGAAAAATGCTAAGGTTGTTCCAATTTTAAAACCAGACAAAAATCCTGCAGAAGCTTCTAGCTATCGTCCAATCAGTTTGCTTTACTCCATCAATGAACTTTTTGAAAAGGTTATTTTGAACAGAATGATGGTCCACATCATCGAAAATGCAATTTTTGCCAATGAACAGTTCGTATTCCGCCATGGACATTCGACCACTCATCAAATTTTACGTGTAACAAATTTGATCCGTTCCAACAAATCTGAAGGCTACTCTACTGGTCTTGCTCTTCTAGACATAGAATAAGCATTCGTCAGTGTTTGGCATGAAGGTTTGATCGTAAAATTAAAAAACTTTAATTTTCCAACATACCTTGTTAGAATAATTCAAAGTTATCTGTCAAATCGTACACTTCAGGTTTATTATCAGAGCTCCAGATCTGAAAGTCTTCCTGTAAGAGCTGGTGTTCCCCAAGGCAGCATTTTGGGACCAATATTATACAATATTTTCACATCTGACTTACCTGAGTTACCTCAGGGATGTCAAAAATCCTTGTTTGCGGATGACACAGGCCTCTCCGCCAAAGGACGAAGTCTGCGTGTCATCTGTAGTAGATTGTAAAAAAGTTTGGATATATTTTTCTTCATACTTGCAAAAATGGAAGATTTCTCCTAATGCTTCTAAAACTCAACTAATAATATTCCCACATAAACCAAAAGCTCTTTGTTTGAAACCTTCATGTAGACATGCTGTCACGATGAGAGGGGTTCCAATAAATTGGTCAGATGAAGTTAAGTATCTAGGGCTCATGCTAAATAAGAATTTACAGTGCTGTTCTGAATAATAGCAGCGCATGTCGATTTCCATACAAAATGCTCAACTTTGACATGCAGTAGTTTTTTTCCCTTTCAAGCAATCGGGCTGAAATTTTCTCCACAGAACTACAAATATGATCAATTTTGTAACTACAAAATTTCAGTTTTTTCTGAGTCCCTGCCGAAAAGTGAGACACTAGGTGAAATTTTTCGAAAAAATAGCAGTTTTTCATTTTAAATTTTTTTTTCTAAAAATTTTCGGTTTAGGTGTAGGTTTGATAAGTAGGAGGAGATTGTTCCAATGGTAAGTGATATACAATTTTAAACTATAATGTCAAGCCGAAATTAAAATTTTTGAAACTGCTATTTTTTCGAACATTTTCACCTAGTATCTCACTTTCCGGCAGGGGCTTAGAAAATTTTGAAATTTTGTGTTTACAAAATTGGGCATATTTGTAGTTCTGTGGAGAAAATTTCAACTCGATTGCTTGAAATGGAACAAAACTACAGCATGTCAAAGTTGAGCATTTTGTATGAAAATCGACATGCGCTGCTATTATTCAGAACAGCACTGTAACTTTCAAAAATCACATTGAGGGCATTCAAGCCAAATGTAACAAACATGTTAAATGTCTCTATCCCCTTATTAATAGAAAATCAAAACTTTGTCTTAAGAACAAGCTTTTGATATTCAAACAAATTTTCAGGCCAGCCATGTTGTATGCTGTACCAATATGGACTAGCTATTGTAATACCAGGAAGAAAGCTCTGCAGAAAATTCAAAACAAAATTTTGAAAATGATTCTGAGACTTCCTGGTATAGTACTAATGAGTTACATAGAATATCCAATGTGGAAACATTGGGACAAATGTCAAAACAAATAATCAATAGTTTCAGGCAAAAATCGTTACAATCTTCTATTGCCACGATTAATGCGTTATATGTTCAGGTTAAGTATATTCAAAACGTTTTTTTTTGTCTTACAAGCAGGTGAAATCAACTCACCTGTAAAAAAATCTGAACTGCTACGGCAAACAAAATGTAATATGTTGCTAACAAAATGTTAATAAAATCTAAAATTTGTTTTACCAAATTAGGATGATAGTGTTGTCTAATAACACAGAACACCGAGATATAAGAAATAATGAATGTAATAATACTAATAAAGAAATTAAAAAAAAAGGTTCTGGATTCGTACTGTACTGTATGTGATGGTACAGAGATGTAAACTTCCGGATGCGTTGAAGTTCTGTACTGCCCATAACTGCTTAATTGTAACATTCGACAAAAGTAGGTATTGAGTAAATGGAATGCCAGCATTTTATTGCAGTATGGGAGGAAACTAAAATTTCAAAAAATTACCAGGAACTCAAAAGTGCTTAATGGAGGCTGATATTTTGTACAACTCATATATCATTCTGGAGGAATGGTCAGAAAATAATTCTGATAGAAATTTCATTGCTATTACATTACGAGGCTCATCTATAATCTCAATGTGACTGTTATGCGGTTATAATTACCAATGTGACAAAACAACTTGGTATTTTTTTTCGAATTTCCTAGATTTCATCAAGTTGATCGAAAGTATTTATGATTTGATGACTCTCCATGGTATTAACTCCAATTTGTTAAAAATGTCGAATGGGACTGTTATGCAGTTATGGGCAGTGTACACCTTTCATCTTTCCAATGCCTATATTTCTTTACTATATAGATTTTGAACAGTCGTAGTATATTCAGCCATCTCACGACATCTACTTATCTCAACATTATCTCTCCATTGCAGACAAGAACTATTTTCCGATATCATGGACTCCACGGCGCTCCTGGATGCCGTTGCCAGTTCATCACTGTCGGTAGCTGGTCCCTCGTCTTCTTCGTCGTCACTGTCTTCCACATCAACAGTGGAATCGCCCTCGGCCGCAGCAAAGGAGATCTGCAAATTCTTCAAAATGGGCACCTGTCGCTATGGGTCGGCTTGCCGTAATGCACATGCTGTCGCTGCAGAACAACCGGAACCCGGTCCATCGTTTGCCGCCGATCCGGGACCGAGTACCAGTACCGGTTTCACAATTGATCCACTCAAGTGGATCAACGCGCCGGAATTCGTGCCCAAGTTCAAACAGTGGCAACCAACTGCTGGTTCGGTTGATGTGCAAGAGGCAGAGCAGAACTTGCAGAGATCAGAACATCTACAGCCACTGGAATTGCCAGAAGAAGAGGACGCGGCGATGGATGAGGAAGAGGTCGTAGAAAATGGGGATCAGGAAGATGATGTCCCTGCCGCTGGCGGCGGAATGTCCTACGCGGCGATCGTCACAATGAACAACAACCACAACGGCTTGGGAATCATTGAGGACCATGTCGATTCGGTGCTATGCCCGTACTTTGAGAACAGTGGCGTTTGTATGTTGGACACGTGCCCGTATGCCCACGGGGAACTGTGCGAACTGTGCGGCAAGTTCTGTCTGAATCCGCTGGACAAGGAACAACAGCGACTGCACAACGTCGAGTGCATTAAACAGCACGAGCTGGACATGGAGCACTCGTTTGCCATTCAGCGATCCAAAGACAAGATCTGCGGCATATGTCTGGAGGTGATCCTGGAGAAGCCGAGCCGCGAGCAGCGGTTCGGCATCCTGCCGAACTGCAGTCACATCTTCTGTCTGGAGTGCATCCGGACGTGGCGACAGGCGAAGAACTTCGAGAATAAGATCAAACGGTAAGCGGGGATGGGGTTGGGTTCAATTTAGAGGGTGATATTGATCTTGTTACGATTTTACAGGGGCTGTCCCACATGTCGCATCTCGTCGGACTTCGTTTGTCCCAGCATTGTGTGGGTGGAAAGTCGGGAGGAGAAGGATAGGCTGATCAACGATTACAAGAAGGCGTGCAACACGACTCACTGCAAGCACTTCAAGCAGGGCACGGGCAAGTGTCCGTTCGGAAACAAGTGCTTCTATAAGCACGCCCTGCCAGATGGTACGCTGGTCGACGTCGGCGGACCATCTCGACAGACGGACAGCCGCCTGCGGATCAGCCACCTGCAGGTAAGAATCGTCTGTATTGGTAGCAAAGCTCAAAGCTTTAAGCCAACCCTTCTCCAGTAGAGAAACTAGGTAGAGTACAGAACGCTTCGATGCTTACTGACTTTAAAATGGCTTGCTCAATGTTCACCACCTAATAAAATTTAAATCTTGTCGCTCCCCTGCATTTACTTATTTGTGCTTATTCTGCGCTGCGTGTGAGGCGAGACAAGTCGCTTTCACCGTGAGTGACGTGAGACGACTAATGTTGATCAAATGCGAGCAAGTCGACAATTGTCACCTCATTCGACTCGTGCTTCCTCACACGCCATAACAAAAATGATAAGAATCTACACTACCCGCGTACGGACTCGCTTGAAAAAGTAACAATTGCAACATTTAGTTGAATATTGCGCCGCCCTGGGAAAGCCCTAGAGGCAAGTAAATTCTTGATGTTATATCTCGAGTTCCTGATTATATGTGAAGGTGCGGTTTTCTACAAAGTTTTTCTTAGAATGGGGTACCGTTTCAAAAGAATGGAATAAGCTTGGAAAGCGTCTGACTTCAACGAAGGTTTATTAGCAAGTGAACAGTTATGAAAAATAACAAACTCTTAGTTACTAGGGCCGGGGGCGTAGCCAGGGATATCTTGATTGTTGAGCTACTTAGATTACACCCCCTCTCAATCAGATAATCCAATCTTCATCCTCAGGGTCTTGAACCGGCAGAACTCCAGGGCCTTTGTAAAAATATCCGCCAATTGATTCTGCGTCTTGATGGGTTCAATTTTAAGCATCCCGGAAGCTACATGATCACGCACGAAATGATGCTTGACATCTATATGTTTGGTGCGTTTTGTCTCCAGGTTCTTCGCCATACAAATGCAACTACGGTTGTCCTCGTACAGGGTAACAGGTTTGGTGGATTCTTGAAGGTCTTCAAGTATTCCTTGCAGCCACAAGGATTCTGCAACCGCTGCACTGAGCGCGATGTACTCCGCCTCGCTAGACGAAGTTGCAACCGTGGTTTGCTTCTTACTACACCATGTCACCGTGGATCCAAATACTTGAAACAGGTAACCGCTTACCGATTTCCGGTCTTCAGTATCTGACGCCCAGTCGGCGTCAACGTATCCAACCAATGGACTACTAGTTGGGTTACGCTTGAACTGCAACATCAGCTTCTTTGTTCCTTGCAAGTAACGGACAATTCGTTTCAGGGCTTGCCAATGCTCGACGGTCGGCTGTTGCTGGAAACGCCCCAGGTAGCCAACAGGATAACAAATGTCCGGTCGAACGCTGAGCATCACGTACATCAGTGATCCCAGCAACTCACGATATGGTTGGTTTGCGTCCGGTCCATTTCGATCAAGCATCAGGCCTTTTTCCATCGGTGTACGAGCAGGATTGCACTCAGCCATTCCAAAACGGGTCACCAGCTTTTCGATGCTGGCATCTTGAGAAAGCTTCAGCTGATCATCGTCGCGATTGTACTCTACCTTCATGCCTAAGAAGTGCCGGAGCTCCCCACAGTCGGACATTTCGAACTTCGATGCTAGGTCCTTCTTAAGCTTTGAAATTGATTTCTGATTGCGTCCAGCCACCAGGAGATCATCAACGTACAGGATCAGTATTAGCTCGTCGTTGTCATCCAGCTTGGTGTACAGGCAATAATCGTGTTGTGAACGCTTGAAGCCCATTGTGACTATCGCCTCGTTGAATCGCTCATTCCAACATCTGGGAGATTGCTTCAAACCGTACAAGGATTTCACCAACCGACAGACTTGACCTTGTTTCGCAGCTACGCCATCCGGGACTTCCATGAAGATGGTTTCCTTCAAGCGACCGTGGAGAAACGCGGTACGAACATCCATTTGGTGGAAGTAGTATCGCCGATGTACGCCAACTGCCAATACGGTGCGGATGGTTGCCAGGCGAGCCACTGGAGCATACGTCTCTTCGTAGTCGTGACCTTGCTGCTGGAGATACCCCTTCGCCACCAGTCGGGCTTTGTAGCGAACCGGTCTACCGTTTTCGTCCTCCTTCAGCCGAAACACCCACTTGGATTTGAGCGGTTTCACGTCCTTGGGGCAGGTCACAAGTTGCCAGACATTGTTCTTCTTCAACGACTCCAACTCGTTTGCCACAGCACGCATCCAATCGTCTTTGTCATCTCGGCGGGCGATTTCACCAAACGTTTTGGGTACATCTGTGGACAATGGGACAGCAGAAATTGCTCCGTAACCAACGAAATAGTCGAGCAACTTACCCGGAAGTGTGCGCTCCCGATCGCTGCGCCTCACCATCGCTTGTCCTCCGGACTCGTGGTGTTCTGGTTGCGATGGGAGCGCCGATGCTGTTGCCTCGTCCATCTCATCATCGGAATCATCAAGCTGGTCTAGCAGATCTTGCTGGTCTTGTTCTTCAATCTCTCTTGCTACTTCTGGTTCTTGCGTAACGGGTTCGGCTTCGGCTTCATCATCCCCCTCTTTATCGTAAGAACATTGGACTACCAACGGTGAATCTGTTTTGGCTTCATTGTCAACTTCATACGGAAAACGACCTTCATCGAACTTCACGTCACGAGCCACGATGATCTTCCGATGAGTTCGATTCCAGAGCCGATAGCCATTCGGCGCGTAGCCGACCATCACCGCTTCAAAACTTTTTGCGTCCAGCTTCTTTCGTTGCTGACCAGGTATCCAAGCGAAGGCTCTGCATCCGAAAATTCGAAGCTTCTCCAGATTGGGTTTCACTCCTAGCCACAGTTCCGCGGGGGTCTTCTGGACCGACAGGGCTGCCGTCGGACTCCGATTCATTAGGTACACACCAGTCAAGGCAGCTTCACACCACATCTTTTTCGGTAATCTGGAATCTATAAGCATAGCACGTACCTTTTCGATGAGCGTTCGATTGAACCGCTCAGCCACCCCATTTTGTTGCGGGGAATATGCAACCGTCGCCTCGATTTGAATTCCTTTGCTCTTGTACCATTTCTTCTGCTCATTTGATCCATACTCTGTGCCTTGATCCACCGTCAGCTTCGAAATTTTCTTGTCAAAAGCCGCAGTCACCATTGCTTCGTATTCACGGAACCGCTCGAAAACTTCACTCTTTTTCTTCATCAGATAAATCACCGAAAAATGGCTGTAGTCATCGATGAAAGATACGAAATAGCGTGAGCCATCCCACGCCGGAGGGTCGATAGTTCCACATACGTCCGAGTGGATTCTCTCCAGAACCCGAGTTGCACGTTGACGAGTTCCGTCGAAGGGCTCACGGCACTGCTTGCCCTGCACACATGGTTCACAAAATCCGATCTTCTGTGGTTTCGTTCTGATACCTTCAACCATATTGTGTTGCACCAGCTTCGAGATTGCTTGTTGGTTCAGGTGACCCAGCCGACGATGCCACAACTCACTCACCTCAGCTTGACATACATTCGCAGAAGACGCTTGAAGCTTGACATCCAACTCGTACAAACTTCCTTTCAAGTACGCTGTAGCAATAACTGTGTTGTTTTTCTGCAAGGTAGCTTGCTTACCGCAAAACAGTACCGAGATTCCAGCCTTGGCCAATTTCTTGACAGACATCAAGTTGTCTCTTAGCTCCGGCACAAACAGGACTTCGTTGATCGTCATCTGAACACCCTTGTTGCTAATAAACCTTCGTTGAAGTCAGACGCTTTCCAAGCTTATTCCATTCTTTTGAAACGGTACCTTAGAAAGCGTCTGACTTCAACGAAGGTTTATTAGCAAGTGAACAGTTATGAAAAATAACAAACTCTTAGTTACTAGGGCCGGGGGCGTAGCCAGGGATATCTTGATTGTTGAGCTACTTAGATTACAGTTTTAGAACAGGTTAAGGTCAGTGAATCTGTTCTGAATCACTAAAATATTCAGTTGATTAGACCTGAATTACTTCAATTTAAAATAAATGAGGCTTGAATCACTTGAATATGACGTAGATCCGAGCTGAATTACCTAGGGTAAAAGCACCGGTTTTGGCCAGCCTAAGAGAAAATGTCAAAAAAAAATAAATGGGAAGCCGTATTCATACCACAAATATGTCAAATGCAAGCTTTCAATCCATATTATGTGTGTAAAATATCAAAACTGAGCTATAATCATTTTTTTTGCTTTCAAAATCCCGTTGGTCAATATAAGCCAACGGAACCAGTTTCGGCCAGAGATTTAACTTCGGTTCCTAAATTGGCCAATCGCATTGATTTCTCATGAGAGTGGCCAAATTAGGAGTGTCCTGGCCAAATTAGGTGTATGGGAGTTGAAATTATAAGGAAAATGAATTGTTTTTCTTATGTTTTGAATCAAATTGGACGAGTAAATGAATGTAGCTCTACCATGAGAATGTGATCTACTGAACACAAAAGGTTTCATGCTGATTGGATATGTAAAACGGTGTATAATCATCTATGGCTACAACTGGCGTATGGCCAAAACCGGTGCTTCTACCCTACATGTGAAGTGATTCATACCTGAATCATTCAAATGGTATCAATCAGATATGAATCACTCGAATGTAAATTGAAGCATTCCTAAATCATTTGAATATGAAGTGAATCAGACCTGAATGACTTGAATATGAAGTAAATCAGACCTGAAACACTTGCGTATGTAGTGAATCAGACCGAATTCTTTGTACAGAGCAGTACCGACGCCGACTGCGCCCGAAAGCAGGTTAATTTGGAAAGGGGAGGAAATGTTGATGACTCGCTTAACGGAAGCCATTGAGTTTTCAGCACTTCCACGAGAAAACACTGGTATAGGACCTCTCCCTTCTCTTTCACGCCTCGTGCAAATTGAAACCGAGTGGCAATATGCTTGGTTCTATTGTAGAGTTGTAGCATCTTCAGTGCGCTCTGGTTATCCTCGTAGGTAGGGTAGGGTTGCTCTGCTGCTCGTTGAAATCGTTTAGAAGACGCTTCAGCCAAATCAGCTCCTATGTGGCCTCCGAGCGCGCCTCGAACTCTGCCTCCGTGGTTGACACACTGGTCTGTTTCCTGCACGCCCAGCTAATAACTCCGCCGTTAAACATCATGACGAATCCGGTGTTGGATTTCCGATCTCTGCATTCGGCCCAATCTGCATCAGATAATCCGACCAGGTCTTCGGATTTCGCGTTATTACTTACTTGTAGCTTGTAGCCTTTAGTGCCCCTCAAATAGCGGGTCACCCGGGATTTTCGACGACTTGGCCTCTTCGAGTCCATTCATTCTGGAAATATCATCGATGTATCGCTTCTGGTTTAAGAAGAAATCGCCGTTCTTGTCACGCTCCACTTCGATCCCAAGGTACCAGTGTACGTTTCTCATTGACGCAATGTTGAAACGTTTCTGAAGTCCTTTGGCTGTTCTCTCGATGGTACGCTCGTTGCAGCTGGCGATGATCAGGTCGTCGACGTACACAAGAATGTAGCACCACTGGTTACCTTCCTTCTTCCGATAGCGACACGAGTCAGAATTACACTTCTGGAATCCCAGACGCAGCAGCTGTGCAGCATGTGGTTCCAGGATCGCGCGGCTTGCTTCAGTCCTTCACCTTGTTCTTCGCAGCGACCGCCAACAGAGTCTGAAACGTCGTTTGTCGAACCACAGGCGCGAAGACTTGATCATAATCGGTTCCGCACTGCTGGCTGTACCCCTGTGCAACCAGTCTCGCCTTGAATCGCGTAACTTCAGCTTCGGCACCTTGCTTGATCTGGAAGATCTATTTCGATCCGACTGGCTCCGTCCAGGTGGTAGGTTCACCAGGTCCCAGGTCTCGTTGCAAGCTTCTTGCAATCACGACTGTAGTGTCCCTCCTCGTTGCATTAAGGTCCTCCTCTGGTCGACTTTCCAGTGCCGTGACCAAGCTCCTGAATGACTCCGGTAGACTTGAAAACAGCGTCACGACGACCAGATGCTCCTTGAGTTCTTCTTCCATCGTAGTCAGTCTGTTCGTTAGCGCTGTTACCTCATTCAGGTACTCCGACATACTTCCGCCTTCCAGCGGGCAAAGCTTCCGTAACACACGGACCTTGCTTGAGAGAGATGACCGCTCGTGGTACTTCTTCAAACTGTGCCACACGTACTTCGCCGTTGCAGCTCGAATGACGTGAGATAGTTGACCATCTTCGATTGACAATCCGATGAGCGTCAGTGAGGAAGAAGAAGCAATGCCGTCAGTATCTACTGAAAACATAGAAGGAAACGCAGTATGGTAAACCAGTGAAGCTTACATCGACACAGCACCGTGTCGTTAGCGTTTCTAGACGGAAGTGGAAGTGAAACGGAAAACGGAGTTAAGCCTCGAATCGTGGACTCGGGCGTGACAAGCCACATCGTCGCGAACCGAGAATCTTTCATGGAACTGTAAGAGTGAAGCACGTTACGTTGGCCGACGGGAAGAAAGCGATTGTGCTGTCTAAAGCGTTATACACATCCACGTTGTCGATGAACCTTCTGTATGATCCGTCGCTGGCGCAGAAAAACGAAACTGTTATTTTCGACGTCAACGGTTGCCGGATCATGCGTGGCAACCGATCCGCTGCAATAGCAATGCTCAAGTAAGGTTTGTAATACTTGAAACAACCAAGCGAAGTCATCCTCCTGGCGGATGGGAATCATCCGAAGGGCTGCATGCACGAAAGGCATAGGAAGTTTGGGTATCGTGATCAAAATGGCAGTGTGAAATTTGAATCACCGATTGAACCCAGACGATTCATAAAGACAACGAAAGAAGTCCTACCAGAGCGGTACCGGCAAGTAAATGGTTTGACCAGTGATTCCACGAGCGAACTCCGGAGGTTGCAATTCAATATCCAGAAATCGATGAAGGAAGAAATCCTCTCATTGCAGGAACACCGAACATGGGTGTTGGTATCCCTGCCACCGAAAAGAAGACCGTTGGATGTACGTGGACGTTCAAAAAGAAGTAGGACGAAAGCGGAAACACAGCGCGATACAAGGCCAGGTTAGTCGCACAATGTTTCACCCAACAATATAGTACGGACTACGACGAGGTGTTTGCACATGTTGTGCAGCAAACCACCCTTCGTACGGTTTTGAGGATTCCCAGCCGAGACGACATGGTAGTGCACCACTTGGACATCAAGACTGCCTACCTACACGCCGATCTGAAGGAAGATGTCTACATGCGATGGTCTCCAGGTGTGAAGACAAATGACAAGGTTTGCCGGTTGAAACGTAGCATCTACGGGCTAAAGCACTCAACACGTGGAACAGGAAGATAGACGTCACCTTCAAGAAAATGGGATTTAATTCTTCGTCCTCTGATTCCTGCCTGTACGTGAGAGAAGAAAATGGTAAGCGAAGCTACATTTTAATCTATGTTGCGACAATGTCGAAGCCATTGGAGCGACACCGAGATGCAACAGGAGTCTGAGGCACTCTGGACGCCGATCGTTAACCGTTGACTTTGTTGAGGAAAAGTGTTGTACGTTGATTCAAATCACATACAAAGAAGCAACCTAGAATAAATTCAAATTAATCGAAGCAATAATGTTTAAATAAAATTTTCTTCAGTCTCTGTTCATTAGTCATCCAAACCAGTCGGATTTAATTATTCAGGGTGTCTACTACATGGAAGAACCTGGAAAACCTGGAATTATCAGGGAATATTATTCAACCTGGAATAAACCTGGAATTCTCAGGGAATTTAGATCACAACCAGGGAAATTATGTTAAGGCAGTAATTCATGAGAGAATATTTTCACGCCAAAGTATTTTTGCGTCATAACGCAGAGCCAGAATTTAATTGCCAGAAAACTCTTCATTCGAAAAAAAATTCGGCTGCGACGCTCTCAAAATACTATATTAGCTGTTCAGTGAGAATTCATTCGAGTATGAAATTTCATCAGCTTATCAAAACATGATCTAAATTTATTCAGTAAAGCATTAACATATCTGAGGCTAGTAGCAGGTTTCTTTTTAGATACAATTTTTATGCAAGTCTCTAAAAAGTTTCTATTTTTGATAAATGGCGCCTGGAGTCTCTATTTTGACCAAAATAGTCTCAAAGTCTCTTTTTCCATAACATGCTTGCAAATAACTGAGATGCATAATTTCTTCTCGTATTTCTCGAGAACAGCTTCAGGAAATATCCTTGTGGTTTCTCCAGAGATTTTATCGAGAATTCTTCAAGAAATTCCTTCAGCATTTATTTTTCATAGGATGCTTACAGGAGTTCCTCCATAATTTGCTTCAGGAAATCCTTGAACATTTCAACGTTCCTACCTCTAGTAATTTTCTCAGGGAGTACTTTGAACAAAGACTATCCTGGGACTTCCTCCAGATATTTTTCACTAGCTATTCAACCGAGTTTCCCACAGAATTTCAGAAAACCCGACAAGAATTTCAACGCCATTTCATCTATGGTTATTTGCAAAGAATAGATCCAAAAGCTCCTCGAGTGAATATATTAAGAAAATTTCAAATAATTCCCTGAATTCGACCTGTGGTTCATTATTAAGTTTCTTTAGATTTTTTTCTAGGAATTTCTCCAGCATTTCATCCAAGGATTACTGGAGTTCATCCAAACATTTTTCAATGAAATCCCCAAGGAATATTGAACAGTTCATTTAAGGGTTCCGCACAATTTAATACCACAACGATTTTTTTCTATGAAATCCTTCGATTGTAGGAATGATTATTCCTACACAATTTTCTAGTAATTTCGTCCTGTGTTCCAGGAGATCCTTTGCAATATCCTGCGAGATATTTTGATTTTTTTTTATTATTTTAGCAATAATCTTGGAAATCTTCTAAAAGTTCTTCAAGAGTCGTAAATTTGCTTTAGGAATGCGTCACGAATTTTCTCAACAATTTGTTATCTTTCTTTGAAATTCCATTAAAATTCCTTGGATAAAACACCTGAAAGAATGCTTGAGAAAAAAGTTTTGAAAACTTCCTTGAGAAAACTATTATAATTAATAGAGGAATTTCCGAAGAAATCCTAGGAGCAATCTCTGAAGTAATTCCTGAAGGTATCCTCAGAGAAATTTGTAGTCAAAATCTTATAAAAATTCTAAAAAACAATTTTGTACAAAATCCTGAGAAATCCTTGGAGACATCTGGAGAAGTATCTTGTTGAATATTACAACATGTTTTGAACGGGAGTCTTGGAGGATGTTCTAGAAAAACTGATTGGAGAATAGACGGATAAAATTCTCGAGAACCAAGGGCTTTTTCAAAAAATATCTGAAATAATATGTGAAGGAATTTCTGATGAAAGCCTTGAGATATTTTTTGTGATTTTTTATGGAAAAATGCTGGTTCTATTTTGAGATATCCTAAACAATTTTTTTGGAGAAATTGCTTAGGAAAATTTTTGGAGAGTGAAAATCTCAAATATAGATATCAATCCATCCCTCTCGTAATGTTGTCGCAACACATCAATGAATGTTTGTACTTTACTGGCATATACCAGATGCTTGTATGTTATCGTAATGTCACAAAAAAAATTGGAAAAAATAGTTTTAAAAATATTTTCAGCGGGATGTCTGGTCTGATCCATCTATTTTTTCCTGGTTCCTGTTAGGTTTCGTTTTTTGATTACTGTGTTGTCTCTTTTTGGTTTTGGTGAACCTTGACACTTTTGATCATGTTTGACGTTCGCTTAATCGAAAAAAACACCACAGGGCTTTTAGTTTTAACACTGGGGTTGTTCCTAACTGACATTTCGGAAGGGACACGGAAAGTAAAATACACCCAAAATTTGAGTTTAAGCCAAGGAGTGTGACAAAATCTAAAAAAAAAAGTTTTTTGGACTTAAACAAAAGAAAAACATTAAAAAATTGTGTAAACATGTGTTTTTGGCCTAAACTTAAGCGTTTGGCATTAAAATTGGGACATACTTTTAGGAAACTATTCAAAATTTCGAACAATCATGATTAATTTAGAACTTTTTCGAATGAAATGCAAAAATTTATCATTTATTTATATTCTCACAGTTCTCGCATAACTTATGATCTAGCCCTAAAAGCCATTGGTAACCATGTGTGTGGCTCGTTGTTTTCTAAGAATTTGGATGGAGTTTCACGTTATTTAACAACGATATGGTGAAGAAAGGATCATTCCATACCTGCCAGTAGTGTTGGTTTGGATGCTTAATAATTTGCTCAGAAACAACGAGCTACACATGTGGCTTCTAGGGCGTTATCCCAGATCATGCGAGACGGCGAGAGTTAAATGTTATATGGTCGAACGTGATTACCCAGGGGCTTAATAATCCGTGTTTCTATTAAAAAACATGGATCCGGGATCCAAAAGTTTTACGAATTATTTGTGTTAATTTAGATGGGTATATATTAGAGTGGTTCAAAAAATCGTTTTTGTTCCACACCGCTCATTCGATTCAAGATCGAATTCTGGAATTCTGGAAATTTGAGCTCATTCGGATGAAAACTGAGACTGCACAAGCCATTCAAAGTTTATATGGGAATTACTATGGGTAAAGCAAGCAATTCATTCAATCGGTCATAGTGTTTGCCCATGTGTTCTCAGTAATTAGAGCTACATTGATACTGTGAGATACAATAATCAACTGCAATTTTGTCGAAAATCGTTTTTAAATCGGACTACTGAGTAATTAGTTATTGATTTTTGTATGAGTTGTATAACTTTGGTTAAAATAATTGGGCTATACTGCAGGCACAATTGGATATATTTTATTTTATTTTATTTTATTTTATTTTATTTTATTGATGTACAAGGGGGTCAGGGGCCAAGTCTCCAGCATATGTTTGAAAACTCACACCGTCCATAATACACCGGGGAGTTTTGGAGTTTGGGAAGTAGGCAACGCAACATCTTTGACCAGAAGGTTCTTTAAGTTTTGCTTCTACTCTTGACTTCCAATACACGTATGAATGATGCAAGGTCAAAAGAACATGAATCAGTCATACATATAGCGGTAGTGAAGTGTTTTGCCTAAGGATATGGGAAAGGAGGGATTTTGGGTGGTATTTTGTAAATAGCTCTGTGAAACAAGTTTGTTATTAGTTTAAAATTTAGTTAATCTGATTCACCTTGCAATCAGTAATAAGAATATTTACAAAAACATGATACTTAACTTTTCTCGGCCAATACGCTGCCATGTCTTTCCTCTCCAATGGATTTTCCTCGTTGTAATGGCGGGTTAGATATGAAAACAAGGATAAAGAGAGAAGAAAAGTTAGTGATTGTTACATGCTTTATTGCTGTATTGGCCTACAATGAAATCATAGAAAATTCGCTCTTTGGATTCCCATGATAACAATCCCCATTAGAGTGGTTCAAAAAATGGTTTTTGCTCCACACCGCTCATTAGATTCTAGATCAAATTCTGAGTGTCCTCCCAAAATTTGAGCTCATTTGGATGAAAACTGAGACTGCACAAGCCCTTTAAAGTTTATATGGGGATTACTATGAGAAAAGCAACCAATTCATTCGATCGGTCATAGTGTTTGCCCATGTGCTCTTGGGGATTAGAACTATGTTGATACTGTGAGATAATTTCATCCGCTACAACTTTGCCGAAGACCGTTTTCAAATCGGACGCCTCAGTAATTAGTTACTGATTTGTGAATGGGTTGTAAAACTTTGGCTATAATTATTGGGCTGTTCTGCAGGCATCACTGGATATATGCAGTAAAACATAGTAGCCATGATTTGTGCGTGCTATCTTTCGCGCCAGGTGCAGCAATGTTGCCTGTTCAGAAGTTGAATGAGCACTGCTGAAGAATTTGTGACTGCATATAAACCATTAACTAATTACTGGGGCGTCCGATTTGAAAACGGTGTTCGGCAAAGTTGTAGCTGATGAATGTATCTCACAGTATCAACATAGTTCTAATCCCCAAGAGCACATGGGCAAACACTATGACCGATCGAATGAATTGGTTGCTTTTCTCATAGTAATCCCCATATAAACTTTAAAGGGCTTGTGCAGTCTCAGTTTTCATCCAAATGAGCTCAAATTTTGGAAGGGCACTCAGAATTTGATCTAGAATCAAATGAGCGGTGTGGCATGTGCGGCATTCAAGACATCTCAACAATACTGAGGACGAACAACCAAAAATGAATCCAAAAGAGCGAAAACCTCAATGTTTCAATGTAGGACAATTCAGCTTTAATGCATGTGAGAAGTTCTTGGTAATATTCTCACAACGGCCATTCAGAATGGTTCGACGGATGTAGATAAAAGATCATTATGATAAAATTAACGCGACGACATGTTAGTGAACTCAGAACGATTATTGTATTTGCAACTGTTAATTTCGATAGTTAAACTTAGGGTCAGTTATTGTATATAACTTTTAAGATAAGCAGGAGTAAAGCACGAACGCGAAGTAATGACCTTCCATCCCATCTTCAAGTGCTCCCCACAAGCACAACACTTCATTCTGGCACTTTAGAACGTCCATGTTATAACTTGCTCACACAAGAAATCTGTCTCGACCGAGTTGGCAGAACGCGCCCATACCCCTTTCTGAACCAAAGGACAGGGTACTGCAGGCACAATTGGATATATGCAGTAAAACATAGAAGCCATGATTTGTGCATGCTATCTTTCGCGCCAGATGCAGCAATGTTGCCTGTTCATAAGTTGAACAAGCACTGTTGAAGAATTTGTGACTGGATATAAATCAATAACTAATAACTGAGACGCTAATTGAATGAATTGCTTGCTTTTCCCATAGTAATTTCCATATAAACTTTGAAGGCCTTGTGCAGCCTCAGTTTTCTTCAGAATGGGGGACATTTTGGGAGGACACTCAGAATTTGATCTTGCAAATTCTGCAAAAACGATTTTTTGGACCACTCTTATGTTCATATCAAGGCCTAATTATCATCAGAAACAAATATGTTCATCATTCCTGCGAATATTAGGTGCTATATTCTAGTGAAAAATAAATCACTTTTTCTCCCCACTATTGCCATAATTGATACTATAGCGATAATAGGAACTTCTACCCTACTTACTTATACTATATCTTGCGCATTTCTTCCATAACTGGACTATCGCAGAAGTTTTTACAAGTGCGGAAATGCTAATAAAAGTGCGCAATTGCATCAAAACGGGTAGGTTTCCTCGGGGGATTTATTCTTCGCAAATCAAAGAATAAGTGCTCTGAAGACACCAACAGCATTCAATGCAACCCCGCACTTTTATTTACACTTTCGCACTCATGAGACTGCACTTCGCAGTCCAGTGGTGAAAGAAATACACAATATCTACTTAACACGATCGATTCAATTTGAGATATTTTAAAGAATTTGGCTTCTTTGCTGTATGATAACTTGCCAATACATGGGTAAACTTAGTATTTATTGTAAAATATTGCCACATATCCAAAAAAAAAAAAAATATTTTGCGCCCATGAAGCTGTCTTAGTTATCCAAACGACCGATGGAAATGAATGGTATATAATTTGTACTAAAAAAAATTTCAAGAAGCCACATACTGATGCACTTGAAAGTTCCGTTCAGTTCACAGATCTCTTACAAACGGAATAAAAGGCATCATCATTGGCCAATACGATTCATTTGAATAAAACTTAGCTTTGGTATTGTTATCATCTTTATATTGTAATATTGGATAATGGAATAGTTTCAGCATGCTCTACATAATGTTTAGAAGTGCATAAATAGCTATTAAATCAAAAACACTTTAAATTTGTCGTTAAATTGTTTTAGATATATAAAAATTAGAGTATTTCTTTAATCTGGAATTATTTTTATAAAACCTGGAAAAACCTGGAAATTTCAGGGAATTTCATTTCGGTGAACGAGTAGACACCCTGTTATTACTGTCACCTGCAAGAAAAACAAATTGTAAATGACCATTTTGAATTGCTCACTAGCGCCACGTAGTGGTAGAATTTTTAACTAAACTCTGTGTCTTCCTGATACCAACAACTTTGCCAAAGATTTGATCTTTCTATCTCATTGAGATGCCGAGATATCGAGTTATGAATAGTTGAACATGCCCAGTAGCTCCACCTTGTGGCAAAATTTCGAACTTTGGCCTTTCAAAGCAAAGCCATGCTGAAGGTGTCTGGGTTCGATACCCGGTCGGTCCAAGATCTTTACGTAATGGAAATTTCCTTGACTTCCCTGTTCAGAAAGTGTCATCGCACCTGCCACACGGTATACGAATGGTAAAGAAAGCTCTCAGTTAATAATTGTGGAAATGCTCATTGAACACTAAGATAAGAAGCAGGCTCTGTACCAATGGGACGTAATTGCAAGAAGAAAGAGATAAAACTATTTGAAAAAGTGCTATTTCATGCCACCTAACGGCAGAACGGCAAAACAAACTGTTCACCAATCGGATGCCCTTAAGGTGAAACGTCTCGGAATCTAAAGATAGCCGGCACAATGGCCGATTTGTGCCCCTACTCACGATTTCAAAGGCTCTAAACTGGAGAAATAGTTGGCATTCGTTTCTGATCTTCTCTGGTAGCGCACAAAGCCAAAATAAAAAGTGCACTGTTGGATGCTTTCTTCGCGAGATTTGTGCCTTTAAAGTTTTTGTGTGCATTCTTAGAAGTTAATTCCAGACTGCCTTTGGAGCCGGCCTTCTGATCAGGGTTTCGAGATATAGCATCATGAATGTTCCTGTATTTAGGTAATACTTTTCAAGCGTGATGCCATATTCAGCTGAGCGTTGCAATACTTTTTCAAGCGAGTCCGTAATTGTGACGGGTAGTGTATGTCTAATGTATGACCGCATATTCAATTAACGATTTGTTCCGTATCCGCAGGACTTTTTCCGCGAGGTGCTGCACCAGCGGGGACGCCTCCTGAACGACTTCATGTCGTCGATCTTCTCCGACAGCGACGACTCGGAGATGTCCGAATTGTACGATCTGTACGACATCTAGTTGCTCAGCCCTACAGCAGTAGCAGCATCAGCAGCAGCAATAGCCCGCCAGTCGCA